>NW_028155725.1:854004-1404004 GCF_963454915.1 Gymnoscopelus microlampas | reverse complement strand
TCAGAGGGCATTTTCATGTTGAATTGTTGTTTAGTCATATCTGTTTTTAAACCGTGCTTTTTAACTTTATATGATTGATGATGTTTTACCTTGTGGCACTTTGAGATTCCTTGTGAATGAAAAGCGCATTACAAATAAAATGTATTATTATTATTATTATTATTATTATTAACCACTTGAACCCCAGCATGACTATTCTAGGCGGAATATTTGCCAAAAATAGCCGATCTACAAGCTCAAAACTTGGTGTAGATGGAATGGTGAGTATGGTAGTGTAAAGAACAACACAGTGATATAACTGACTTTGAAATAACAATAAAGAACAATACTCAAAGAGACATTCACATTAAAATAGTCAACATGCAAGTAAAATGCAGTAATGCATGTAAGAACAAGCACAGTCTAACATGCCACAGTCTTAACATGCATTGTCCTGTCAAATGAGCAAAGTCAAGTATTGAGGGGAAAAAAATACTATATAAATTAGGCTGTGTTTTATTTGAGAACCAAAGGGCAGAATAATGACAAAACTAGAAAAAGTGCTCCTCGGGCACAGGTCTCCGCCAGGTCAGGTACGTTATTGTGGCCTCCTGGTGGCGCTATAATAGGCCAATGTGAAAAGGCTGCCATTTATTCTTAGGCCTTTCACGGCAATCGGACACTGCATTCATGATTTGAGGCATTTTGTTCCAAAAATGTGTTTTGCTAAATTAGACCTGCTGGTGGCGCTATAACAGGCCATTGTGAAAAGGGTGGCATTTCTTTCTTGGCCTAGTGGGAATGTGCGTGTGAAATGATCACATGACTATAGAGATACTGTGTACCAATTTGCATGACGTTTAGATAAAATGTGTAGAGGTAATGTAAAAAAAAAAAATGTTTTGCACAAATCGGCCTCCTGGTGGCGCTATAACAGGCCCATGTGAAAAATTGGGGCAATGGGGCAGAGGTTCTGAATTGGCATCCAGGGAGTGTGTGTGCACAGTTTCGCAGCGAAAACGTATCCGTATTGATCACTTGACTATAGAAATAATGTGTACCGATTTGCGTGATGTTTGGAATTCAGTGTAACGATAGTTCATGTAAGAGTAACCATGATGACGTCACTAGGCAGCGACAGAGAGAGTGATGCTAGATGGCAGAATGTGTGCTCTGTAATGTAACAGTGACCACCAGTAAAGCATTGGAGTCTATTGTAACCTGAACGACATGTGTGGACATTCAGATTATTACATTGGCGACGAGTGATGCAGCTTTCTAGTGCTCAAGAATCCACGGTGATTTTTATTTTATTTTTCCTCTCCCCTGAGAGATGCTCTTGAAGCTAACAGCTAACAACAACAACGAGGCAGCTAACAAGCTAACAGCAGCACGGAAGGGATACGTGAGTCAGCACATTGGATGCCATATTACTGTGTGTGCACAACTAAACTGTGAAGTAGTCTACATTTGCAAATCGAATGGAAATGACACTGATAAGAGGGGTGCAATACGTTAGTCCGACAGCGCATTCCTCCGACAGCGCAGTGCTCCGACAGTAAACAGTAAACCCGAACCAAACCCGCACCCTAACCCTAACCGCACGCGGATGCCACATAGTCGGAGAAAAGGTCTGTCGGATTAACGCATGCCTCCCGATAAGAGGCCAGATCGGCGCTAATGGAAATGACTGGAAGATGCTAACTGTGTGAAGAAAAAAAACACTTTGAAAAAAACAAAAAATGTTTTTTTTTGTGGAAAAAAGAAAAAAACACACTCGCAGCTACAATAAAGGCACAAAACATGGCTGCAGAACTACCCTCCTTCCCACCTTTTGACATAAATGCAGACCCTGCTGCTCTGGCAATTACATGGAAAAAATGGATGAGGAGATTTACCACTTTCTTGATTGCAGCTAATGTTGATAACAAACAAAGAAATAGAGCTAGCAGGAGACCAAGTACAGGATATATTTGAGACATTCACTGACAAAGGTGCGGATGATGACTATGACAAAGCTGTCAAACTACTCACAGACTACTTTCGCCCAAGTCACAATGTGGAATATGAAATCTATGTTTTTCGCCAATCAAAACAAAACTCAGGTGAAACAATTGATGCTTATACCACAAGATTAAGACAGCTTGCCCAGACATGTGAATTTGCTGATGTGGACAAGGAAATAAAGTCCCAAATCATACTCAGTTGCACGTCATCACGCTTAAGAAGGAGGGCACTTAGAGAGGCCGCTTTAACCCTTAAAGGCCTCCTTGACCTCGCCAGGTCATTTGAAACATCTGAAATGCAAGCCGCAAGTATTGAAAACAAAATTGACTGTGCACAAGTCGCAGCAATGTCAATTAGAGATAACAAGACGTGGGCTACAGCTCATCAACGACAGACAGACCGCAGACCAGAGAGAAATGATAAAACACCATGCAGGAACTGTGGAGGCACATTCCCACATCAAGGTGGCCAGTCAGCATGCCCAGCGAGAGGACTCGAATGCAGGGCATGTGGTAAGCTCAATCACTTTGCTCGTTGTTGTCTGTCAAAGCAACACACAGAACAACGTAGCCAACCAGCACAGAAAGAGCCACGTGGACGAAGAGACTATCAACGACCGAGAGTGAAAACAATGCAAACACATGAAGGTGAATCTGTTGATCGCATGATTGCAGCTGATTCAAGCACGGATGATGAATATGTCTATGTCACACAAGCTAAAGATACATCTGAACCACCAACAACAACGCAAATATGGATTGTGCTGGGAGACCTGTGGATGTCCTGATTGACACTGGTGCCCAAGTTAATCTGCTGGATAGAACCGCTTATGAACAAGCCATGCCAAATATCACTCTTGAACAATGCACCAAGAAGATTTTCCCATATGGCATACAGACACCAATTCCCCTCCTGGGTAAAGCACATGCGAAAGTCTCTGCCAATGGCAAATCCACACCTGCTGTATTCTATATAGTGCAAGGTGACCACGGCTCCCTGCTCGGGTACAAGACTGCATCTGAGCTAGGACTAATAAGGATAGTGTGTTCAATTAAACCCACCATGTCCAAAGCAGACCAACTCATGCTTAAATATCCTGACATTGCAAAAGGAATTGGAAAGTTAAAGGATTTCCAAGTCAAGCTTCATATTGACCAGAGTGTCGCTCCAGTCATGCAACCACACCGCCGCATCCCTTTTCACATCAGGAAGAAGGTGGAACAGGAACTGCAGCTCTTGGAGGACCAAGGCATTGTTGAGAAAGTAGAAGGCCCTACTCCATGGGTGTCCCCCATTGTAGCAATGCCAAACCCCAAGAACCCAGAAAAGGTACGCATCTGTATAGACATGCGTCTGCCCAACACAGCCGTGCTCAGAGAACGGCACATTTCACCGGGTGCAATACGTTAGTCCGACAGCGCATTCCTCCGACAGCGCATGCCTCCGACGTTTCCAATACTAACCCTATACCAAACCCGAACCCTAACCCTAACCGCACACGGATGCCACATAGTCGGAGAAATGGGATGTCGGATTATCGTATGCCTCCCCATCTCACCAACGGTGGATGACATTGTGCATGACCTCAACGGTGCAACAATATTTTCAAATCACCAGCTAGAACATGCTCCTGAGTCAAGATACATCACAACATTCTCAACACATGTCGGACTGAGAAGATACAAGACTCATCTTTGGAATCTCATCAGCAGCTGAAGTATTCCAACACACAATCCAGAATGTACTCCATGGAATCCCAGGAGTCCGGAATTTCAGTGATGATATCCTGGTCTATGGTGCCACAGCCGAAGAACATGATCGCTCCTTGGAAGCAGTCTTTGAGAGCCTACACAAGAACAACCTGACTATCAACAAAGACAAGTGTGAGTTCCACAAAACATCTTTGGAGTTCTATGGCTAAATTTTCTCAAAAGATGGCATCTCACCCGACCAGAAGAAGATTGAGGCTATCACACACATGTCGCTCCCTCAGAACCCAAGTGAAGTGCGCAGCCTAACAGGAATGGCAAACTACAGTGCACGTTTCATTCCTGATTTCTCTTCAATCACCCAGCCGCTGCGTGACCTCACAAAGAAGGACACAGAATGGTCCTGGGAAGCAAAGCACACTGAGGCACTGAACACACTCAAGGACAGACTTGTTAACAACCCAGTGATGAGCTACTTCCATCAAGACAGGGAAACAAATGTCATTGTGGATGCCAGCCCAGTTGGCCTAGGTGCAATCCTTGCACAAACTGATAAAAAGACACAGACGACACACATTGTGGCATACGCCAGCAGGGCACTCACGCCAGTTGAGCAACGATACTCTCAGACTGAAAGGGAAGCCCTCGCAATAGTCTGGAGCTGTGAACATTTTAATCTATATCTGTATGGGGCTCCTTTCAACATGATCACTGATGGAGTTATTTTGATTGATCATAATTTGTCTAGTGCCCTAAACCTGCTTTAAATGTCAAATTAATGTAATAGCTGTCATATTGGCCTAAATTCCATCATGTACTCTATTCTCCCTATTTTCTCCTGTCTCTGTCTATGCAAGGTCAAACTAGTTACAGGCCTTTCTGTGGTTATCTGTTGTTTTGAGAACACTGTATCTCGATGTTCTCCTCTGCGCTAACAATTCCTTCAGCGCCACTGAAGTCACCACTGACCAGTGACCGGTCAGACCCGAGGTCAACGTGTTATTCGAGACATGTGGACGCTGTTTTTCCAAAGATAAACGGTCACACCATCATCATTATCTTCATCATCTTCATCATCTACCATCATCATCCTCATCTGACGACGACGTAATCATCACTATCCACCAATGGCAGGAGTACACCTCCGAAGGCTGGACGTTCGATGTATCTTCAATGATGTCATACGTTTATGTTACCGGACGCTGTTAAAGTCCAGGGCTTTCTCTGTTTAAGGGGAGAGAGACGACGACCGATGATGCGTGAACACCTGCTGATACTGTAACCTTCCATTACTCTCTCTCTCTGAATACAAGATATTTCACTACATCCAGCCTGTGTCCTGAGTCTGTTTTTTCTTTGTTGCCTTTTATGAAAGTTACCGGTACTTTATATACATACTGATGTGATGTTTTGCCATGCATGGGTATATATATATATGGGTGATAAGGAAAAATAACAGCTCTATCAATCACAGATCACAAACCTCTAGAGCTTATCTTCAACAACCCAAAATCTAGGCCGCCAGCCAGGATTGAGAGGTGGGCTCTCAGACTCCAGCCTTACAAGTTCAAGGTTATTCACAAAGCAGGAAAAAGTAATCCAGCCGACTACATGTCCCGCCATCCACAATGTCTTCACTTTTCAGTGCTCACCGATGATGTGGATACAGAAATGCACGTCCGTTTTGTTGCAACACATGCAGTACCCAAAGCAATGACTCTTCAGGAAGTTAAAACGGAAACAGCGATCGATCCACTACTTCAGCACCTGATCAAAGTCCTTCATTCAGGCAGCTGGGAAAGTCTGGATGTGGACTTCCCATTGGAATCTGATCGAGCAGCTCTCAAAGCATTCCACAACGTCAGAGATGAGCTTACTGCTTTTGATGAAGGCTGTCTGCTTCTTAGGGGTAACAGACTGGTAATACCAAAGACATTACAGGCCAAAGCCCTTGCTCTTGCACATGAAGGCCATCAAGGCATTGTTAAAACAAAGCAGCTGCTTAGAGAAAAGGTCTGGTTCCCTGGGATAGACAAACAGGCTAAAGAACTGATTTCCCAGTGCATTCCCTGTCAGTCAGCCACTCCTAAAACAGTACACCAGCCACTACAGATGTCAGAGCTCCCGCAAGGACCGTGGCAGAAAGTCTCTGTGGATTTCTGTGGACCTTTTCCATCAGGTGACTACCTCCTTGTCATTCTGGATGAATACTCCCGATTTCCCTTCGTGGAAATTACAACTTCCACCTCTGCAGGCAAAACAATTCCCCTCCTAGACAAAGTGTTCTCTATAGCTGGGATCCCACTGGAGGTGAAATCTGACAATGGCCCCCCGTTTTCAAGTAAGGAGTTCGCAGACTTTGCACAATATCTTGGCTTCCATCACAGGAAGATTACTCCCTACTGGCCACAAGGAAATGCTGAAGTTGAAAGATTCATGCGCACCCTGACCAAAGCAGTCAACACAGCAACGGCAGAACCATGGAAGCAAGAATTGCACAAGTTCTTAAGGAACTACAGAGCTACTCCTCACCTCACGACCAATCGGTCCCCAGCTGACCTGCTCTATGGTCGTCCCATGTCAATCAGACTCCCCACTGTCCCGTTGCCTCGGGACGATAATGTGCTTCGCTACACAGACAGCTATAAGAAGGACAAGATGAAGGCCTATGCTGACAAAAGGAGGAACGCATCACAACACACACTGAGAGAAGAGGATGTGGTGCTCGTACGTCAGCAGAAGACAGGCAAACTTGTGACCCCATTTAACCCCAAGCCCTATAAAGTCATAGCCGTGAAAGGCACTATGGTCACAGTCCGGAGACATGGCCATGTTGTCACACGAAACCAGTCATTCTTTAAACTCCTGAAACACCAACCTGAAATCCCTCTGACACCTACCGGAGGCAGTGGAAGTGATGAGGACGATGATGACGGCTCGCAGGTTGATCCACAACGTCCTGCTGAACCAGGACATATGCCCCAAGCTATGAGGAGATACCCTCAGAGGCCTGACAGACAAGCACCACAGAGACTGTTGTTTCAAGTGTAAAACAGACTGAACCACACTGTATTTAAGAAAAGAAAAAAAAAGGAAGTGGGAACAGTATCTGTATGTTCAGTGTTTCTGTATTGTGTAACACATTTATATTTGGAATAGTTACAGCTATTATTTGAATGTTCAAAATGTCATCTACACAGACAGTTGACAAGTTGTTTGTTTTGTTTCTTCTTAAAAGAAAGGAAGGGATGTAGTGTCCCCTTTAAGAGTAACCATGATGACGTCACTAGGCAGTGACAGAGAGAGTGATGCTAGATGACCAGTAAAGCATTGGAGTCTATTGTAACCTGAACGACATGTGTGGACATTCAGATTATTACAACACGGAAGAATGTTTATATACTTCATTCACACTCCCGGGATGCCCCCCCATCCGCTAACAAACTTATACAGTCGTACTCTTATAAGTCCGTACTGTAACAGTTTGGCCAAAAGCAAACGAACGAATGGCAGCAGCGAGCCCAGGCAGCCAGTCCTCCCGTCACTCAGACAAGACGCCCAACTTGTCGCAGGTAGAGTGACGTCGCGCCATTCATAAAAGCCAGAGTGGCTGGCCACCGTCATCACGTGAATGAACAGACACATATAATAAGTCAGGGGTAGTGGCGATGCACAGTCACAGTATGTTCAACCTCTTGTAATTTTCATTCGATATAAGCCAACTCACTTACGCCCTCATGCTGCGTTCACACCAAAGGACGCCTTTATGAAAAAAAGCTTCTATTTTCAATGTTATCTCTATGCAAATTGGCGTTTTAAAATTTTTCATGAGCGTTTAAACGCCTAAATGTAAAGGCGTGCTTTTTTTCTCCCCAGACCCGAGCTTTGAAGCTTTTCTTTTTTAAGCCTAGAAACTGTCGCCGTTTTTAAGTGCAATTCTAGCCAATCAGAGCACAGCAGGACCTGAGTAGGCGTGGACTAGCTCGTTCAGACAAAAAATAATGTTAGCCCGCAGCTCGCAGCCTGCTCGCAGCAGGCATCAGATATTATATAGGCCTATTATAATAATTATTGTTGTTGTTGTTGTGCACATTAAACATTGTGAGCTTGTAGATCTGCTATTCTCAAATTTCTGAAATGTATATAGGGTTGATGAAGTGGTTTTGTATCAAAATCCACGTAGTAGTAGTACTAGTAACTAAAGTTGTCAAATAATTGTAGTGGAGTATAAGTACAATATTTGCCTCTGGGATGTAGTGGAGTAGAAGTAAAAGTATTGAAAATTGGAAATACTCCAGTAAAGTAAAAATACCTCAAGTACTTAAAGGTAGGGTAAGTGATTTGCGTTGGTTAAAATAATTGTTAAATAGCTCTATATTCTGATAGTACTCATTCAATCAGAAACACTCTCGTCTTAGTAGATAAAGAACCATTTATTGCCACAAATGGAATACAGTTAAGCTTGGCGTTAAAGCTCCACTCTTGGGAGAATATTCACTGAATTTTGTCGAAGCAGCCTGCTAAGCATATATTCAGAGAATGCTTTAGCAAATCCCCCATAGGGATACAATGACAACAATAAGCAATACATTAACATATTAGTTAGAATTAGCAGATATACATGATAAACACAAGTATTTGAGCCTAGCAAGATTTTAAACAGCAGATATACATGATAACCACAAGTATTTGAGCCTAAGCCAGACTCTAAACAAAGCAGATATACATGATAATCACAAGTATTTGAGCCTATGGCAGACTCTAATCAAAAGGTGGAGGCTGGGGTGGAGGAGGAGCTAGCAAAATGCATTGGTTCAGCAACCAAGAAAGACCTAGAGAATATGAAGCCATATTTATAGGAACCTCTTTGCTCAAGCATGAGCTGTGATTGGATAATGAGTGTGTGATGTAATGACCAGCTGGGCTGTGAATGGGGAATAGAAAGCTGATGTTTACATCAGCTGACTGACTGCTGGTTACAGCTTTGGCGTGCACGACTTCCGTGTCCTGCATGACACGTCAAGTTCGTCACAGTTCAGCTCCAACCCAATACAAGGACACAACTCAGTCTTAAACTCAATCAACTTCTTTATTTTTCCAACTCTTATATTTCACTTTTGTTGGTTTCTTTTTGTTGATTGGTCATTCATAGTCAGTCAGACAGACAGACAGACAGGTTGTAAACCTTAAAGACAGAAAGAAACAAGGTTTAATAACATTGCCGTTTTACAACAAAATGAGGGTGTTTTTTAAACAACTTAGGGTTTTCAAAACTTAGGGTTTCAAACATTAAATGTTTTAAAACAATAAATGTCCCAAAACAATAAATGCCCTAAAACAATTATGCTCCAAAACAATAAATGCTTTAAAACAATAAACAGCCCTTAGGCAAAACAAAAGTGTCTTTAACCAATCAATGCCTTAAAACAAGTTATTTAAAGTAAATTATTTTAAACATTTTAAATGAATTAAACATTTAAAATGAATAAACCATTTTAAGTCCTTTAAATGGAATAAAGACACATTTTAGGAAATAGCAGACCCACAAGCTTGTAGATCGGCTATTTTTCACTTAGCATTTTAAGCACTTTTTAACATGGCAAATTCATGAATTCCAAATTTTAGTAGTCTTAACTCAATAAACCATAACATGGTAATTTCATGAATGTTCTACATTTTTAGTAGTTTTAAATCATAAACAGAATTAACCTTTTTAACTTTGTATTATTTTGCATTTCACACTTTTCTTTCCAAACACAAAAGGAGGACAATGCTACTTAATGTGTGTGCAATGCTGCAATGAGTTCCTTAATTTAAACTTAGCCAGTTAACCATGAACACATTATAAGCCACATTTCAAACACATAAGCAGTTGCAAAACAAAGTCAATAAACAGTTCGCCAACCATTGGCGTCTTTGGGCTGAACTTCTGGTAGAACTTGGAGTTCCTTCTCTCCTCTTTGAAGTGTGACTGAGCACCTCCATTCCTTTTCAGGTGTTTCTGATCAGGTAATGAGCGGCCATTTTGCTGTTGCATTCTGGGAAATGTAGTGTGGAGCAGGGCAGTAGTAGAGCAGGGGTCTAGTTCAGTTCTGACTATACCTGAGCCAGTAGGAAGAGGATTTGCCCTAGGCTCTCACCACTAAGTCAAAGCTCCCTTTCTGAGTCTTGACTTGACACCTCCCACTTGAGCTCCTGGTTACTGAACCCAAGGAGGTCACCTCATCCTTCCCCTGAGACTGTCACCTTTCCTCCATGTTGCTCCTCCACTGGAATCAGGACAACGAGACGCCTGACATCTGTGGAGAATCGTGGCAGGAATCTTGGTGGTCTTCTTCTCAGCTTTGGTCCTCTTGCTCATGATTTCCTCGTTAGCCTGCTTCTTCGTCATAACCGGGTAGCTTGGAGATGTCCTGTCCTGAACAATGCCTTCCTTGTCAGGATTCACACTGATCACTCTGGCCAACTTGAACTGACTTCTCAAGGCATTTTGATCAGCTAGCCAAACAATGTCCCCAACAGCAACATTCCTCTCTCTTGTGTGCCACTTGCTTCTGACAATATCAGCATGGATGGCTCTGGACGCCATGCAGCTGAACATAATTCCCCAGACTTTTAGCTTCGCTTTTTTCTTCACCTTGTCTTTGACTTCGCAGGGTCCAAACAGGTCCATGGCGGTGAACTCAAATGGAGCTGGTTCTGCCCGCTCTGGTGGGAGGTCACTCATTATCTGTTGACATTGCTTCGCTCTTGCTTTCCGACATGTCACACAGCCATCTATTACTTTCTTGGCTATTCTTCGACCATTAATCACCCAGGCTTTCCTTTCCATCCTCAAGAGAGTTCCTGCCACTCCTTCATGATTCACATTGTGGGCCTCTTGAGCTAGCAGTGTAGATATCCATGCTTCACACGGAAGAACAGGCACTGCTGTTTTATCTTCCCTGAAGGACTGGATCCTGCCTCCACAGACGAGAAGTCCAGACTCTTTGTCTTTGAATACAACTAGTCGGTTGAGGGTTGTGTCAGGGAATGTGACATCTTGCGCTCTGGTCTCTTCATTTGAAGGTTTTGCCTCCCACTTTGCCTGCTTTGTGGCCTGGCTCTTCAGGTCCAACCATTTGTAAGCAGCTCGCTGGACCCAGGCTATGACTCCAACCAGTCTGGACAAACTGCTGAACTTCTTCACATCCAGAAGGCTTTTGGCAACGGAGCCAGTACGCACTCTTCCCTGTAAGGTCTCATCAGATTCTTCAGATGTGTCTGAGCGGACTCAGGTCAGCAATATTTCTTGCCTCAGGCTCTTCAACTTTGGGACGATCCTGACGGGCGACTCCACGGCCTTTTTTTCCCTGGGCTCTTGTCACCACTGCTGAAAATGATTTTCCCTGCAGCTTGTCGATGCTGTCCCACTTCCACCACTCTAGGAAGTCTCTGTGACTGGCAGCTGTGTATCTGGCCTCAACCATGGCGTCATCTAGGTGAACTGTCTCCATTTTGAAGGGGCCTTTAGCAGGGATCTCCTCATACTTGATAGCAGCTGTTCTCATAGAACGAGCGAAATGAGTCTCTGACTTATTTGCAGCCACATTTCTTTCTTTGAGAAGATCAGGGTGTGCTCCGCCCACAGTTTTTCCTAGTGGGCCTTCCCACAAGACAAGGTCCCCCACAGCTCTCACCCTCTGTGGGGCAAGTCTTCCTTCTCTGTGACTGATGAGCAACTCAATTTTCTCAGGTCTCTTCAGCTCCTCAAGTGCGACTTCTGGGAAGAATCTTTTAAGCTGCTCAGGTCTGACTACCCGGTGAACTTTTGCAATCTCATTCAGGCCATAGCACACAAGTTCATGAGCCCTCGCCGTTCCCTTGGAGGTTTTGACTCTAATCCTGAGAAGATATCTCCTTGTGGCTACTTTAGTCGTCATGCCACCGACTCCATGCACAACTAGTGTGACCTCTTCACTCCTCAGCTTCAACCTGTCGGCTGCTTGATGGGTTATGTAGTTGGTGTCTGACGCCAGGTCCACCAGGGTTCCAATCTTCTGGCCTGCATTAGCAGTCACTTCCATCAACATCATCAAAACAGGGAGCTCTCGCAGTCCACTTTCCTTTAGAAGACCCATCTGGTCCTTTGTAGAGCTTCCCTTGGAGGTCTTGTTGGTGAACGCCTTCCTGCACCTCTCTGCTACCTCCGGGGAGAGTTCGCTCAAGAATCTTTCCTGTTCCTCGGTTAGGTTCTTGTTCCTGCTGTCTTTCCATGGCTTCTCATTGTCGCCTCTCTTAGCTTCTCCTCTTGGGTTTGGGCAGAGAAAGAAGTGGTGATCTGAGGAGCCATCCCTTCTGCAGTCTTTGTTTTTGCAAAGGTAATAATCTTTACAGCTGTCATCATTCCTCTTATGGCACCCTAAGCATTTCCTGCATGCACCAATCTTCTTAAGAGCCGTTTCCTTTTCTGACAGCTTCAGTCCTTTGAATTTCTTGCAGAAGAAAATCCTGTCTTTGTGCTTCTCTTCTCCACAGATAATACACCCATCTTCAGTGTCATCTTTCTTTGTGGTTTTGGTGGAGGCATATTTCCTGTTACCTTTCCATTCTGCTTTATCATATTTCTCGGACTTGTCCACTATCCTCAGGTGATCCAGTCTCTCAAAGATATCCTCCTGCTTCTTGAGGAATGTGAGCAACATATCGAAATGGTTATCTTGAGTGACATTATTGTTGGCATCAACCATGAAGACAAGCCAGTCTCTCTTCACAAATTCAGGAAGCTTGCTCTCAATGGACTTTACCACAAGTGGGTTCTTGAGGGCACCTGTATTTCCAAGATCAGTTAGGTCTGAGAGGGCTTTCTCTACTGTCTGGATTAGGTCTACCACTTTCCTTGGCTGGTTTCCTTTCACAGGTGGGATTTTCTCCAGCTCTTCAATGATTTCCACAGCGATGGTAGACTTATTTCCATACCTGTTTTCCAGCACTCTGAATATGTCTTCAGCTGTGTTGTAGGTCGACAGTCTGAGGTCTTTGGCCATCTTCTCATCCATGCTGTCAAGGAGCTGGACCTTTTTGACCTCTTGTGAACCTGTCGGCTCTCCCTGCCTTTGCAGGCTCTCCCAGTCTTTCTTCCAGCGGTGGAAATCTCTTTTACAGCCACTAAAGGTAGGCAGTTTAGTTGGCTTCATTTTCACAAGTGGCATAAAATGTCTGGTTGGTTCTGTCTTCACAGTGGGGGCTGCTGCACCCTGCCTTTCAACCGTCCGTGCTTTGGCAAACTCAGCCTTTCTAGCTTCGAGATCATTGCTGGCCTTTTTCAGGTCCTTGATATTCTTCCTGAAGTCACTGCCTCCTATTTTGGGGATCCATGACTCCCAGTCTGACAAAGTTTTAGATGCCTCTTTTATTAGTCTCTCGATTAGAAGTAGATAGACTTCAAAGTTTTCACAGTTCATGCTTTCCACTGGTATTGTGAATGCATGTGCACACGCCTTGTCAGCTTCTCTGAATGCAGCGTCCATCTCATCTAGTCCGTACTTGGTCCAGATGTTGGTTTGGACAAGCCTTTTTAATTCATCCAACCTTTTCTCACAGTCGCTGGTGACCTTCTCAAGGCATTCTTCCTGATCTTCATCAAGCTCTGCCACTTCACCCTCCTTTGCCTTGGCTTCAACCTCTGCTAGTAGCCCAGACCTGAAATCATCATTAGCTCCAATGACCCTCCGTGCATCAGCAGATAGTCTTGCATATTCTTCTCTGAGCTCCAACTCATTTAAACTGTCTGCTTTCCTGCTGAGGTAGTTGGCCTGCCTGGTGAAGCAGCTTTTTGCGACAGTCCTCTCCTTCTTTAACTGATCCATTGTTTTGCCAAGAGCATCCTCCGCCATTTTTGATCAGTGAGAGGTTTCCTTCCTTTTCTTTATCTTTATCCTGGAAGTTGAGTATTGACTTTCACAGGTTTCTTCGTTGTTTCCGCAACACTTTTCATCAGCTCCCTTTGCTAGACTTTCTGAAGCCTTTTATCTTCTTGTCCTGTTGCTGGGCTGCTGGTTTACAACTGTCAAGTTCGTCACAGTTCAGCTCCAACCCAATACAAGGACACAACTCAGTCTTAAACTCAATCAACTTCTTTATTTTTCCAACTCTTATATTTCACTTTTGTTGGTTTCTTTTTGTTGATTGGTCATTCATAGTCAGTCAGACAGACAGACAGACAGGTTGTAAACCTTAAAGACAGAAAGAAACAAGGTTTAATAACATTGCCGTTTTACAACAAAATGAGGGTGTTTTTTAAACAACTTAGGGTTTTCAAAACTTAGGGTTTCAAACATTAAATGTTTTAAAACAATAAATGTCCCAAAACAATAAATGCCCTAAAACAATTATGCTCCAAAACAATAAATGCTTTAAAACAATAAACAGCCCTTAGGCAAAACAAAAGTGTCTTTAACCAATCAATGCCTTAAAACAAGTTATTTAAAGTAAATTATTTTAAACATTTTAAATGAATTAAACATTTAAAATGAATAAACCATTTTAAGTCCTTTAAATGGAATAAAGACACATTTTAGGAAATAGCAGACCCACAAGCTTGTAGATCGGCTATTTTTCACTTAGCATTTTAAGCACTTTTTAACATGGCAAATTCATGAATTCCAAATTTTAGTAGTCTTAACTCAATAAACCATAACATGGTAATTTCATGAATGTTCTACATTTTTAGTAGTTTTAAATCATAAACAGAATTAACCTTTTTAACTTTGTATTATTTTGCATTTCACACTTTTCTTTCCAAACACAAAAGGAGGACAATGCTACTTAATGTGTGTGCAATGCTGCAATGAGTTCCTTAATTTAAACTTAGCCAGTTAACCATGAACACATTATAAGCCACATTTCAAACACATAAGCAGTTGCAAAACAAAGTCAATAAACAGTTCACCAACCATTGGCGTCTTTGGGCTGAACTTCTGGTAGAACTTGGAGTTCCTTCTCTCCTCTTTGAAGTGTGTTTGTATACTGACTGAGCACCTCCATTCCTTTTCAGGTGTTTCTGATCAGGTAATGAGCGGCCATTTTGCTGTTGCATTCTGGGAAATGTAGTGTGGAGCAGGGCAGTAGTAGAGCAGGGGTCTAGTTCAGTTCTGACTATACCTGAGCCAGTAGGAAGAGGATTTGCCCTAGGCTCTCACCACTAAGTCAAAGCTCCCTTTCTGAGTCTTGACTTGACAAACGCTATGCTTCATTTCAATCAGAAACACTCTCGTCTTAGTAGATAAAGAACCATTTATTGCCACAAATGGAATACAGTTAAGCTTGGCGTTAAAGCTCCACTCTTGGGAGAATATTCACTGAATTTTGTCGAAGCAGCCTGCTAAGCATATATTCAGAGAATGCTTTAGCAAATCCCCCAAAACCAATAAATGCATACTCTCTGGTTTCAGCCAAGCGGCAGCTAGGCTACTCAGAGAGTGCATAACAGAATTCCCCCCCAACACACGGAAGCCAACGCCAAGCCTAAAAAACGCCTTAATCAGTCATACTATATTATGTGAAGTAGCAAACCTGCTACTGACTTAATAAAATAGAATGCGCACGCATCCTGAAGTCATTCTACAAATTATGTGATAAGAGACTATGTGTCACAGCAAGCTTGCTGTGGACCTCAGCATTTAATTATTAAGCTATACTAAAAGAATGCAAGCATGCATCTTAAAATGAGGTCATCCTACAATTAATGAGATATATACTGTGTGTGTTCAACAGCCATGTTGATCCTGTACTTCAGGAGTGCTTTAAATGCAAGCATGCATTTGTGTGTTCAACAGCCCTGTTGATTCCTGAGCTTCAGGAGTTCCTCAGCATTTGATTGTTAAGCTAAACTAAACAAATGCAAGCATGCATCTTAAGACTATGTGTTCAACAGGCCTGATGAATGCAGAAACCTGTTGATTCCTGAACTCAGGAGTCCTAGACGGTATCATAAAGCGATGCCCACTGCTATGTTGCACCGCAAATAGGATTCGAAAAGGACATTCTATTTCTTTTTAAAGAAATCTGATATATATAAATATATATATGTATATGAGGTCATCCTATGATGAATGATAACTAATGTTTATCATTCATGATAAATAAAGTGTACTAACTATGTGTAACAGCAGCTTGCTGTGGACCTCAGCATTTGATTGTTAAGCTATACTAAAAGAATGCAAGCATGCATCTTAAAACGAGGTCATCCTACAATTAATGACGTATATATACACTATGTGTGTGTTCAACAGCCATGTTGATCCTGTACTTCAGGAGTGTAGCCTACTTAACCAGAAAGTGTACTATAGGGTTGAGATTCCTTGGTTGCCCCTAGCAACGGAACGCCCCTGTAATCACCACTGATTAATAACATATGTGTGTAACAGCAGCGTGCTGTAACTCCCTATCCGCTCAGATAAGAGGGATGCAAGCATGCATCCGTAAAAGTCAACTATCTTCATCAGAATGAACCCATGCCATTGCCAACCACTTTTGAATGCAGACTCTATTTAACCGTCTCCTCATACAGTACATGCCACTCATTGCTTTTTGAGCAACTTCAAGTTTAAGCCTAGACCAATGTAGCTGCACCAATGCAATGCGGAAATGAGTGAGAGGTATACAGCTGCGCAGCAGTCCACATCTTTTGTAGAGGAGACAGAGCCGGGCCGTGAACCATGACCCTGGCTTTCCCTTGTCGGTCAGGAAGAACATTAGTCTTGCCTCGCCAGAGGACGTCTTTGCAGATACTGGATCATGGAGAACAGAGACAAAACATGGTTTTAGTTAGGGTTAGGGTTAGAAATTATGACGTTTGCACCTTCCCCCCCCTGTCTGATTTACAGTGTTTAAGAATTTAAGATGTTAAGTTCATCCTACAAAAGTGTGAAACTATGTGTAGCAGCAGCATGCTGCAGACCTCAGAAATGAATTCATCAAGCTAAACTAAATTAAAAGTGTAAAATGTAATAACTATATGCAGCAGTAAGCATACTGCGGACCTTACCCATCACGCACAGATAAAGAAATGCAATACAAAACAGAATCATACTACCCAAATCAGTGCAGTGGAACCCAGCCAACACTTTCAGCAGCATACTTATGCCTGATGTCAATCTCAGATACGTAGATAGCGATCCACAAAAGCTTCAAGTTCCACAAGCATGCAGAACACCACCTAGATGAACTTTTGGAAAGACACACACAAGAGCAAGCATGCAAGCCTTCTCGTCTGGACGCTGTGGAGATCTGTAAGCAAACAGCTGGATTATCTCATTCACTCATGGTGAACGTAGTAGCGTTCATGGCTGCAGACCGGCAACCTGCTGCTTCATTGTGAATGCTGGAATCAAGCAGCTGAAGAGTACTGTAGCTGTACCGTTTGCAATAAGCAGACCGCAATGCATCTTTAAGACTTTGTTTGCAATAAGCAATTATTTTAAATTGCAATTATCATCATAAGTTTTCTTCTTTCTGCAACCATCCAATGAAACTTAACCCAGCAGCACCTGTATGAGTCAGAGACAAGTAAACCCCCTTTATCCTTGCAATGAATAATGACTATTATATGATTTCCGCCTTTCACCTGCTGTGTTTTTTGTCCAACTCGAGATGTGGCCAGACGGTGCGCACTTCCTTTAGTACTTAAACAGACAAAGTATGCATCTGAAAATATTTTTGTGAGAAATAAGCAATGCACTAGATAACGTGCCTCAGTCAGCAGGACTCCCTCTGTCTGCCCACTGCTGACACTATGTTACTATGTAGCAGTTACCTTTTTCCTGTAGCATGATTAACATTAGTATCCTCATCATAGTAGTAGCAGCTCAACTGCAGTAGAATGAGTAGCACGATAAAATAGTAGCAGCATTTAGCCAAAGCATGATTTATAGCTGTAATGTTAGCAGCAAGTATAAGTAGCTTTTTAGTAGTAGAATCAGTATCTCACACTTTTAGAACTAACAGCAACCCAACCTGAACCTTCCCGGCATCTGTGATGGAAAGAAGGTCATGCCATCAAAAGCCTTGGATCACCATAATAGCAGTCGCTCATAAACGAAACAGAAGCAGTGTGAATTCAAGCAATGAATATCCCTTTACAATGACATGGTTAGCTAAAAGTGAAGTAACATGCAATTAATTCAATGCACTATGAATCCGCTCCCTGCATCTAAGTCATAAGCTGATAGAATTGAAGCAGCAGAGAATCAGATTAACCTTTGCTTGCCCTCTAAATGGCACCCCCTGGAGGACAACCCACTACAATTGAAGCAATCGCCCCATTTCACAAGACTTTAAATCCACCATGAAGTAATTATCTATTTAAGCATCTGCAAACTAATCCACCCACATAATAGTTACCTGAACTTGAGCGATAAATTAAGTGAATAGAACAGGAATGCAGAAATAACAGCTTCACTGAGTGGATTATATTAACTTGAATATCCCCTGATAGTTGTGTACCTTATTTAACATGACATGATAGTTGTGTACCTTATTTAACATGACAGTTACACTGCCATAATGCCTGCACATGACCAGTTAAGAAAGAAAACACCCTTGCCTTCACCTTATTCTCACACGGTAGCATTGAACTGAATTGACCATGATATGACTGTGTCAGTTGCATAGACTACAATACCCAAGATGCATGCTGTATTGTATGAGACTTCCTGATTACTCCCAAGGAGTAGTCACGTGACACCACCACGGCGTGTTGCCAGATTGTAAGAAAAACAAGCGCCAAGTCTATAAAAACAAGTCGCAAAACAAGTGTTTAGAATATTAAACATTTTTTGTACCATGATTACATATGAATATGGGGTTCCTTCACATGAACCCTGTTTAGTAATCATATTTGCTAGTGACTTAACAGAACACAATCCCAAAGTCGCTTATAATAAGCAGACATGGCAACACTGATTTGATACACATGCTGTGATTTCCTTTCCTGGCTTGAATACATGTCTAAATTTTGACTTCTTGTCTTATATTATGCCCCGTTGCACACAGATTGTCTACGACAGCTTTGATAAGTATAAACATATTATAAAAGCATTTGTGCTAGCAGAGCACTACAACTGTTGGAAGCTCTGCTTGAAGCTTCAGCCAACTAGATGGTACTGCACCATGTATTGTGGGTATTCCCAGAGTCAAGAGTGCCTCAGCAGAACAGCATTAGAACTTAGAAGCAGTACTTATTTTGGAAAAATCAAACTTTCGGCCCAAAAATGTAGCTCCATATATTCCTATACCTGAAGCCATAAAATGCTAAAATAGCCACGTTTCATTACCTGATGAAAGCTCTTTAAAACCACTGAAATGTCTTCTGCTGGGAATAAAAGGAAGTAGCCTACATGGGGAGCAAGCTGCTGTGTTAACTTTGCAGCGCTGTACAAACAAATCAAAGTTTTTACATGGCAGCAAGCATGCTGTTAGCTTTAAGCTACAAACAATTCGAGCTTTCCACATGCTATGTTACCTTTAAGCTATAAACAATTCAAGCTTTCCACATGTTATGTTAGCTTAAGCTACAAACAATTCAAGCTTCCACATGGGAAGGAAGCATGCCATGTTAACTGTGCAGTTCTGTATAACAACAAAGATTCTACATGCAGCAGCATGCTATGTTAGCTTTTAGCTACAAATAATTGAAGCTTTCCACATGGGAAGCAAGCATGCTATGTTAACTGAGCATTGCTGTATAACAACACAGCTTCTAAACACATGGCAGCACGCATGCTATGTTAGCTTTAAGCTACAAACAATTGAAGCTTTCCACATGGGAAGCAAGCATGCTATGTTAACTGTGCAGTGCTGTATAACAACCAAGCTTCTAAATGCAGCAGCATGCTATGTTAGCTTTAAGCTACAAACAATTGAAGCTTTCCACATGGGAAGCAAGCATGCCATGTTAACTGTGCAGTGCTGTATAACAAACACACTTCTAAATGCAGCAGCATGCTATGTTAGCTTTAAGCTACAAACAATTCAACTTACCACATGGTGAAGAGAGTAGCCTACAAACAAATCAAGCTTCTACTGTCTGGGCAGCAAGCATGCTGTATTAGCTTTGTGCTACAAACAATTCCTAATTTCTACATGGCAGCAAGCATGCTATTCGCTTAAGCTATGAGCACATTAGTGTTTGGCAGCAATAATAGAAGAAGCATTGCTGCTGTAGCAGTGGTAAGTCAGCATCATAAGCAGACTCATCTCATATAGCACCAAAATATCATAGAGCAGCGCACAAAGCAGTAGATGAGCAGCAGATGAGCAGCAGATGAAGCTCGCAGCAGCTAGCAAAATGCATTGGTTCAGCAACCAAGAAAGACCTAGAGAATAAGAAGCCATATTTATAGGAACCTCTTTGCTCAAGCATGAGCTGTGATTGGATAATGAGTGTGTGATGTAATGACCAGCTGGGCTGTGAATGGGGAATAGAAAGCTGATGTTCACATCAGCTGACTGACTGCTGGTTACAGCTTTGGCGTGCACGACTTCCGTGTCCTGCATGAACTAACGCTATGCTTCATTTGTAGTGATGCGCGGGTCGGGTTTTTTCATGACCCGCCCCGCCCCGCCCCGCGACGGAACCCAACCCGCCTCAACCCGCCCCGCGAACCCGTATATATCTACGGCTTAACCCGCCCCGCGACCCGCGATTTTTTTTTTATTCTGTAAAATCATGGTTAGAAAATAATCCCCAAGTGTATTCAAACTGTTTTATTGTTAATATTCTTATTCTTATTAGGAATAAAGACAAAACAAGAGCATGTTATTATTTTTATTTTTTTTGCGTGTGAGAGCGCGTGACCCGCTCACCCGCAGCCCGCATAATTTTCTCCGAAATTCTGACTCGACCCACCCGCGCCGCGGGTTGACCCGCGGGTCCTGCGGGTTACGGGTCAACCCGGGCATCACTAACTCATTGATATAGAGTGTTTGTTCAGTATTAGGAGTCTCCTTGTCTCTCCACCTCTTTATTAAACAGAAAATGCATTTTCGTTTCAGTTTCAGTTTCATTTCCAATTTTATCCAACCAGGACAGAGAACTCAATCAGGATATAGATTAAACAAGTGAAAGTGATGACACTAAGAAATGAGCAGACAAAATTGGAACTGGAACACTATACAAATTAAGCTTAAAAATGGGTACTTTCCCCTGATTTTGACACCTACCGAAGAATGTATTTTCTGTTCATTAAAGAGCTGGAGAGACAGGGAGACATCTGTTACTGAAAAAACACTCTATAGCAATGATTACTATCAGAATATAGTATTTTAACCTTTTAACAAAATACTTTTTGTTTTAACCAAAAAATATCACTTACCCTACCTTTAACTTAAGTATATGTACTTAGTTACTTTAGCTCTGTCACTGTCTCCCTAACCATTGAACGCCGACACACGCCCACAATAACAAAATATTAAAGTTTTTAATCTATCAGATGTACATCTATAGACAGACAACAAACTAAACAATATCATTGAGAACAGAAGTTTAAACACAGCTCCAGTCGCCCGCCCGGTGGTCGTGATGCGGTCGTGAGCCGTGAGGAGATGCCGGTCCGTTTCCCCACTGGCGACTTGTCTGCTATTTTCAAGCTGGTGCAGGCAGCAGGTTCTCTGGTGCTTTTTCCACACAGTATTCGCACATTTATATGAGTGTTTTTAGTTAGTAGAGTGCATGTTAAAGTATTGAAGATTGTTAAACTCACTTTAGGTCTAGGACAGTGGTTCTCAAACTTTTCCATGCTAAGGACCCCCAAAATGATATGTATTTGGCCGCGGACCCCCATCTGAAATATTTTATTTCAGGGACCCCCCCAGAAGCAAAGATTTGAGTTACAAATGTTCTCTTTAACAATATATATATTCAAAAGTTTGCACACATTTTCACGATTTAAAAAAAATGGCAGATCTACAAGCTCATAGCGCGGCACTCGGTGTCGCGCACGCGCACGCACGCACGCACGCGCACACACGCACACACACACACACACACACACACACACACACACACACACACACACACACACACACGTCTCTCTCCAAAATAGTCAGTGTATATGTCGCTCAACTAATAGCGAAGCATCAAAGGGATGCCCGTAGACAGATCTGTCTGTCTACGGGCTCCGGCCTTGGAGGGAGCGGGACTCCCGCAGTCAGCCTGCCCGAGACAGCAGCAGCTGAGCGGCGAGACGAGAGGTGAACGTCCGCAAAAAAAAACAGGAAATACTGCAAGATGATTTTTTCTTTAACTTGTTAATATAAAATATAGATTCCCTGTCAAATCTCCTAATTACACCAACATTATTCTTGTGAAGTAGGTAGTTTGTGCTATTTTATTAAGATTTATTAAGTTCGCTTTGATCATTTCTAGCATGGGGAAACACTGAGTGGTTCTCCCCGTGACAGAGTGCCCTATGACGGGCTCATGGAGAGCAGCGTGGGGGGGTAGCGACCAGACAGCCCGTTCAGTTATTTAGCAGCTTGTTTATAAACATTCTGTAGATTTGTTTTCCATAAATAGGTTATGTAGTAACTAAATATAGACTTATTTCTCATCTACAGCTGCTATTTTTCATTTTTGACTTCATAATGCGCATCTGCTCGCACAGCCCGTTTTTGTCTCGCCTCGAAAAAGCTCACTTGAGGAGACTTGAGTGACAGCTTCTTGGACACGCCCAGTTTGATCAAAAAACGCCAAGTCAAATGGACTATAGGCGTTTTTTTTCATTAGGCGTCCTTTTGGGAGAGACAGCGAGATCCAAACGTGGCGGTGGCGGGCGCCATGGCGGCCGTCGTTTCCGCCAGATCCTCCGCCCAAAGCGCCACGACCGCCAGTCGCGGTGGCGGCTGCCCTGGTGCCCGCGGCGCACGCCGCGGGCACCAGGGCAGCCGCCACAACCGCCGTGGCATCGCCAGGCCCCGCCATAACCGCCCCCGCCACAACCACCGTGGCAACCGCCCAAAGCGCCGCGAGCGCCACAACCGCCGTGGCAACCGCCCAAAGCGGCGCACGCCGCGGGCACCAGGGCAGCCGCCACAACCGCCGTGGCATCGCCAGGCCCCGCCATAACCGCCCCCGCCACAACCACCGTGGCAACCGCCCAAAGCGCCGCGAGCGCCACAACCGCCGTGGCAACCGCCCAAAGCGCCGCGAGCGCCACGGCGAGTGGCGGCCGCCACAACCGCCATGGCAACCGCCCAAAGCGCCGCGAGCGCCACTGCCGCCACAACCACCATGGCAACCGCCCAAAGCGCCGCGAGCGCCACGTAGGGTCCGCCATAACCGCCCAAAGCGCCGCGAGCGCGGGTGGCGGCCGCTGCGAGCTGGCACGAGTGCCAAGCAAGCCTCTGCCAGCCTCCGCAGCCTCTGGTCCCGACCAGACAGAGCAAGCAGTTTTTTCCGTCCGTAATTACGCACGTGTTCTGCTCTCCGCCCCCCCCTCTACACCGATAACTCTTTGCCCAAAATAGCCGATCTCCAAGCTCACACTCCGCGCATATAGTCAATAAGATGGTTATTATTATTCATATTATTATTAGAATGACAAACTGATGCCCCGTTGAAATTATATCAAAACAAATTCATAGTGAGTGTGCTCCAACGGCATGGTTCGGTCTGTCTGTCTGTCTGTCTGTCTGTCTGTCTGTCACGCTGCAGAGCTCGTAGATCGGCTATTTTTTGGTGTCGCGGCCTGGGTCTGTCTGTCTGTCTGTCTGTCTGTCTGTCTGTCTGTCTGTCTGTCTGTCTGTCTGTCTGTCTGTCTGTCTGTCTGTCTGTCTGTCTGTCTGTCTGTGTGTGTGTGTGTGTGTGTGTGTGTGTGTGTGTGTGTGTGTGTGTGTGTGTGTGTGTGTGTGTGCAGTGTTGCGTTCTAGTTTTTTCTTGAAGGTATACTATGATTATTCCCTGCCTCCCACACGCACGGCATGCGCGCGTCTATAATTAATTAAATGT
Organism: Gymnoscopelus microlampas; assembly: GCF_963454915.1. NCBI lineage: Eukaryota > Metazoa > Chordata > Actinopteri > Myctophiformes > Myctophidae > Gymnoscopelus > Gymnoscopelus microlampas. The sequence goes on along the minus strand of NW_028155725.1, from coordinate 1,380,322 downwards.
AAAACATTTACAAATCCAAGACATATTGTAGTAGGCTACAGTCAATATATTCTAATAGGCTGCTTTTAAATCTACAATAAAATGACAACGGATTGTCAGCCCTCCTGCTTGTCGTTCCGTGATGATTTTTACTTTTTTCATAATATCAACCATAAAGCACAGTCAGCTGGCTGGTGTCAACAAAAATATTTAATGTGCCCCATTAAATATTTAAAGAATATTGCGTGCCCCGCACGCAATATTTTTTGTACTGATTTTTCTTTTGTACTGATTTTTCTTACTGATGTCTGATCACCTGAGCTCAACCACTTCCAAGCTTAGATGCATTTTCAATGCAACAAACTCGGCCAGGCCCACTCGGGCCCAGTTTCACAGTAACACTGAGTAGCCTACACTTACAATATGCTTTGTACTGATATTCTACTGTTTCTAATGTTAATCACCCTGTAACTCAACCACTTTTTTTTTGCATTTAAAAAATACATTGCCATAGAAGTGCAAGGATTGTTATAAATAAATGATGGTTAGGCTTATCAGATATAATAGCAGTGTTAACCGCGAGCCTTCCTGTATCTATTACAGAATTAACTTGGCATTGAAGACACAAACTGTATTGACAAAACTGTGTTTTGCTGTGCTATGACGCGCAATTTGAATACTAATGAAGTACTCAATTCAGTGACCTATTCAATGAAGTGAATGGCAGGTCGTTGAAATGTGTGAATTCCTTCGCCAGTAGCCATTAATTATCACCTCAAGAACAATAGCCACGCACATGATAAGCCATCACCTCAGAGTTAGTCAGATGGTCAGACCACACTTTTGCTGTTTGTATTGCTGCGCCCCCCAGCCCAGCCAGCAGCCACTCCTGGGTGCAGCGTATCAGATGCGTATCAACGTATCAGATATGCTGTTTTGAACAGTTTTTGAAGGTATAAGGTGGCGACGGCAAAAAATCTCAAGGTATACGCCGTACACAGCATCTGACGGTAGAACACAACACTGGGTAGAGTGACTAAATTAACGTGAATTTAATATATCCCCTAGCTGCTAGATTGATATTTAGATCTTAGTTGGTTCAGAGAAATGTAGCACATTTATCAGTACTGATTAATAATTATAATATTATAGATAATAATATGATCATTTAATTCCGATATGAACTCGATAGATAGATAGATAGATAGATAGATAGATAGATAGATAGATAGATAGATAGATAGATAGATAGATAGATAGACTTACAGACAGACAGACAGACAGACAGACAGACCGCCTTACAGCGTGAGGCGTTGTGAGCTTGTAGATCGGCTATTTTTGGTAAAGAGCTTGAGATAGATAGATAGATAGATAGATAGATAGATAGATAGATAGATAGATAGATAGATAGATAGATAGATAGATAGATAGATAGATAGATAGATAGATAGATAGATAGACTTACCCACAGACAGACAGACAGACAGACAGACAGACAGACAGACAGACAGACAGACAGACAGACAGACAGACAGACCGAACCAGGCCGTTGGAGCACACTCACTATGAATTCGTTTTGATATAATTTCAACGGGGCATCAGTTTGTCATTCTAATAATAATATGAATAATAATAACCATCTTATTGACTATATGCGCGGAGTGTGAGCTTGGAGATCGGCTATTTTGGGCAAAGAGTTATCGGTGTAGAGGGGGGGGGGGGGGGGAGAGCAGAACACGTGCGTAATTAACGCACGGAAAAAACTGCTTGCTCTGTAGATAATAATATGATCATTTAATTCCGACATGAACTCGATAGATAGATAGATAGATAGATAGATAGATAGATAGATAGATAGATAGATAGATAGATAGACTTACAGACAGACAGACAGACAGACAGACAGACAGACCGCCTTGCAGCGTGAGGCGTTGTGAGCTTGTAGATCGGCTATTTTTGGTAAAGAGCTTGAGATAGATAGATAGATAGATAGATAGATAGATAGATAGATAGACTTACCCACAGACAGACAGACAGACAGAACCAGGCCATTGGAGCACACTCACTATGAATTTGTTTTGATATAATTTCAACGGGGCATCAGTTTGTCATTCTAATAATAATATGAATAATAATAACCATCTTATTGACTATATGCGCGGAGTGTGAGCTTGGAGATCGGCTATTTTGGGCAAAGAGTTATCGGTGTAGAGGGGGGGGGGAGCAGAACACGTGCGTAATTACGGACGGAAAAAACTGCTTGCTCTGTCTGGTCGGGACCAGAGGCTGCGGAGGCTGGCAGAGGCTTGCTTGGCACTCGTGCCAGCTCGCGGCGGCCGCCACCCGCGCTCGCGACGCTTTGGGCGGTTATGGCGGACCCTACGTGGCGCTCGCGGCGCTTTGGGCGGTTGCCATGGCGGTTGTGGCGGCAGTGGCGCTCGCGGCGCTTTGGGCGGTTTCCATGGCGGTTGTGGCGGCCGCCACTCGCCGTGGCGCTCGCGGCGCTTTGGGCGGTTGCCACGCCGGTTGTGGCGCTCGCGGCGCTTTGGGCGGTTGCCACCGTGGTTGTGGCGGGGGCGGTTATGGCGGGGCCTGGCGATGCCACGGCGGTTGTGGCGGCTGCCCTGGTGCCACCACGGCTGGCCGTCGTGGCGCTTTGGGCGGAGGATCTGGCGGAAACTGCGGCCGCCATGGCGCCCGCCACCGCCACATTTGGATCTCGCCCCTCCTGGCTTTTGGTGTGAACGCAGCATCATACCCACAGTGCAACTCTGGCGGTTCATTTAAGCAGCCTCTATTCTCTGTTCAGCTGTCTAAGCTGGTTGTACAGCTGTTTGTTTTCAAATTCCCTCCACCTCCCCGGCCTCCTCCCTGTGGCATTTAGTTCATATTGGTATAGGTTGATTCTGTGTTTGTACTGGGGTTCTATGATTCTGTGTATTGTACTGTGGTTCTATGGATTGTACTATGATATGTGGTAGTTTTATTATGCATTGAAGGTTCAATGTTGTGTTTATGTAAAACTGTATTTTATACTCTGTTTAAAAAAAAAAAATCAGATCTGTGTCATGTTTGCGCAGGTAATCTGTAATATCACATGAGCAGAGTCACACCGCCAAACTTGAATGCAATATAATTGCATATATGGTAAATGGTTAATCTGGTAATGGTTAATAAATGGTAAATGGTTAATTAATGGTCTGGTTATTTATGAGCTGAAGTGTCTAAATGAACAAAATGTATAGGAGTAATGTAAAAGAAAATGGCCTCCTGGTGGTACTATAATAGGGGCAATAATAGGGCAATGTTAAAAAGGCTGGTATTTGTTCCTCAACGTAGTGCGAATGTTTCACCGCAATCGGACACTGAGTTCATGAATTGTGGCATGTTGTTCAAAACGGGCCACTCCTGCAAACTTGTCAAATGTCAATCTTAGCTAATCACGATAAAATATGAAAAATCAAACACATCTGTGTTGATCACCTGACTACAAAACGTGCGTACCGATTTGTGTGTTATTTGGATAAAATCTGAAGAGTAATATCAAACAATTTGTTTTACATAAATCGGCCTTCCGGTGGCACTATAAAAGGCCATGCCTTCAGCCTGGCGGAGACAATTATAATCTTCCAGAGATGATTAGCATGTTTACTCAGTCACTGAATATCTTGTGACACTTTGTACGGTGGAAATTGGCTTTTCTCCAGTGTGATCCATTGCCATATTACTGAGAAATGCTGTTAAAATAGCACCAGATCCATAGGAAAGGTTACTCCCTATGGATGCTTAAGCAAGCTCTACCCCCTTGTTAAGCCTTTCTGTTACACTTATGCAATAAATACATATACAGTATATTATGTTAATCTAGTAATCATACTAGTTCAAGGTTTGTGTATTGTTCTTGTATGGGTGTATAGCGGTGGTTCTCACCCCTGGGGGTTCCAGGAGGTCCCCAGCAAAAATGTTAAGTTAATTTTAACCATTATTTAATACTTTTGGCTACTCGAAAATAGCAGATTTACAAGCTCATAGCCTGTCACTTCATGCCATGCTATGAGCTTGGGGACAGTTCTCCATTCAGAAACACCGCCATTCCTACCATTGACTTCTATTACTCGGAATGGCAGTGTTTTCCATTTTGTTATAAAACATTGCTATTCCGAAATGAAAGACACCGCCATTCCTATCATTGACTTCTATTATTCGAAATGGGGGTGTTTTCCAGTGTTCTATAAGGCCCTGCTATTCCGAAAATATTATTTTTTCATATTTAGTCCCTGAGTCCTATGAGACTATAGACAACTCCATAATCCCCAACCAACATCAAGGTTTAATAACCAAACGCATTTCCGAACATAGGCGGTGTTTTGGAGAGGTGCACCCTGCAGCCATGGGTGCAACATTTCTTATCATTCATTATCATTATTTCAACTAGCAGAATAAAGTCAGATGATACAATTAGGCTAATCTAATGAATATGCCATAATGACGTGATGTTCTATCTTGAAGTAGGCTACAAATTAATATAATATATTAATAATAGCATCTCTCGGTCTCACATTTTTATTCTGTGATGCCTTTTGTCCTCACTGCTCATGAACATTTGATCTGCTCTGTGAGCAGAACCTATACCTTTTTTATTATAATTGTTTATATCACAGATTTCTAACTGTGGGAAAGTGATGTTATGTCTATTTGGATAATGTGCACTGAGATGTTGCTTGGGCCATAAATGTGTGTGTCCACCCAGTTCAATTCTCTCTCGGCAATTCGACATTGAGCCATTCCGACATGTCGGCAATTCGACATGTCGCCATATAGACGTTGAAATGACGTCTATAAATAGACGCTTAAAAAACTGCTAATCAACGTCTAGGCTAAGCCTAGACCCGCTAAAAAACTTTCACTGTTAGACCAATTATAACCCCGTTTTAGACGGAGGTCTAATAGACGACTATGGCTCAGTGGGAATGATGCACAACTGCCTCCAATGTAGCATAATGATATCCCCCCTGCGACTTAAGTTTATATTGGAATGTCCCTTGTAGTTGTAGTGCTGTTGTGGTTGGACTGGACACACTCACTGTACTAGTTGTCGTTTAATGTTCTCTCATGTAGGCCTATAGCCTATCAAAGTGCAGGAAAAAAATATGAATTGTCTTGCTGAGCTAAACCGATCCTGTATGGTGCTGAATGGTTCCGTTCGCTCCGTTTCTCTCTCTCTCTCTCTCGTTCCCGCTCTGTCATTGATATAATTGCCCGTATATATTTATTTGGTTATTTTATTGTTTTGAGGTCTACTCTCCTGAGTCTCCTCCGTCAGCTGTCATTGAGTATAGAAAGATAATTGACACCAGCCAGCTGACTGTGCTTTATGGTTGATATTATGAAAAAAGTAAAAATCATCACGGAACGACAAGCAGGAGGGCTGACAATCCGTTGTCATTTTATTGTAGATTTAAAAGCAGCCTATTAGAATATATTGACTGTAGCCTACTACAATATGTCTTGGATTTGACCTGCAATGCTTCTGAGAGGGCCATGTCGTGAGTAACAACGGACATTAGACTATTTCAATTCAATTCAATTCAATTCAATTCAATTACCCTGGCAACCCTGACGTAGCCCTGACGGTAAGCGTATTGCGTCACTTCCTGTATTGTCTGAGCTAGCGAGACGTGTATCGTTTAGCTGCGCAAGACGTTAACGTTGATATTATTGTATTGTTGTGATTTGAGCACACACTGCCACTGCTAACTACTACCCTATCTCTCTACTGTGTGGCGACTTTATCGCTGCTTGGGCTGATTGTCTAGCTAAGGGACTAACTTTGCCGTTGGTTGTTGGCTTTACAATTAGCCTAGCTTTAGCTTAGCGGCTACCCTGGCCTGCTGGGCGATGGCTTCTCACTCCTCCCCCCGGTTCCCTTCTCGCTCTCATCCTCGCTCCTGTGCTGAATGTCACATGCATAGTTACAGCTCCGACGCCTTTATTGAATGTGCGGATGTATGTAACAGGTGCTGTGTGCTTGCAGCGCTGGAGAGGAGGCTCTGGCGGCTAGAGGAAACTATAGCTAGCGGTGCTCACATTAGCCTAGCCTCTGCTCCCGTGCAACAGGGAACAGGGGGACATTACCAGTCACGGTCACCGATCGTGACTGATCATAGTCCCCACACGCACCCCACGACCCAAGACGGCTGGGTGACTGCTCCTGGTCGTAGGCGTAGTAGGCCTAGTAAACAAAAGCACACGGGACACCAACCACTTCACGTTTCAAACAGATTTTCCCCACTCGCTGCTACACCCGTTGAGTTTAGCAGTGAGACGTTAGCCCCACTCGGTGACACGCCCCCTCCATATGTCACTGAGAAAACAACTCTGGTTATTGGTAGTTCTATAATGAGAAACGTGAAGTTAGTGACACCAGGGACCATAGTCAAATGCATCCCTGGGGCCAGAGCGGGCGACATCGAATCAGATTTAAAAATGCTGGCTACAAGTAAACACAAACGTTATGATACAATAGTAATCCACTGCGGTGGCAATGACACACGACTTAAGAGATCAGAGATCACAAAGATAAATATTGAGTCTGTGTGCACATACGCAAAGACAATGTCGGACTCCGTAGTTTTCTCTGGTCCCCTGCCAAATATGATTGGCGATGAGATGTACAGCCGTATGTCTTCATTCAACCGCTGGTTATCAAGGTGGTGTCCAGATAATAACGTGGGCTTTATAAACCATTGGCAAACTTTCGAGGGGAAAACTGGTCTGATGGGGAGAGACTGCATACATCCAACCTGGGATGGTGCAGCGCTCATCTCTAGAAATATAGACAAGTTTATCGACAATAAACTATGACCACCCAGAGTTGGGACCAGGAAGCAGAGTTGCAGTCTTACACGCTTCTCTGTGCTTCCACCAGAGCAGCCACCTACCCTACAAATCAGAACAATTGAAACTACTCGACCCCCTAGGCATGTGAAACCAAGGGCTCGAGGAGTTGTGCATAAAAACTTGGCACAGATCAAAATTAATGCAGTAGTGCCACAAAATAAAATAATTAAATGTGGACTCCTGAACATTAGATCCCTACGCTATAAAGGTGTATTGGTAAATGAAATCGTATCAGACAACCATCTTGATCTACTTTGTCTTACTGAAACATGGCTGGGTGAGCAAGAATACGTCCCCCTAAATACAGCCACCCCACCAAGTCACATAAATGCTCATATTCCCCGAGACACCGGCCAGATTGGAGGTGGCGTTGCAGCCATATTCAACTCAAGCTTAATAATCAGCCCCAGACCCAGGCTGACTTACAAAACGTTTGAAAGTCTGGTTCTCACTCTTTCGCACCCAAGCTGGAAATCATTACAGCCTCTATTGTTTGTTACAGTGTACCGCCCTCCTGGGGCCTACACTGAATTTCTATCTGAATTCTCAGAGTTTCTATCACGCCTAGTCCTAGACTCTGACAGAATCATTCTGGCTGCCGATATGAATATCCACGTGGATGTTGCAACCGATAGCCTCAGTAAAGCGTTTATTACATTAATTGAGTCAATTGGTTTCTCTCAGTGTGTAGATAAACCTACTCACAAGTTCAACCATACCCTCGACCTTGTTTTGGTCTATGGTATTGAAATTGAACATCTCATAGTCTTCCCATATAATGAGAACCTCTCCGACCACTATTTAATAACTTTTGATTTTACATTAATTGATTACTCACCATTGGACAAAAATGTATTTGGTAGAAATATATCTGATAGTGCTGTGGGCAAATTTAAGGAAGCAATACCATCAGCCATCAACTCAGTATATTCCAATACAATTGAAGATCTTTATACCTATAGCCCCTCTCAGGTCGACCACTTTGTTGATAATGTCACAGGCTCCCTTCAGACAACGCTTGACTCTGTTGCTCCTTTAAGAAAGAGGGTAATAAAGCAACAGAGGCTAGCCCCATGGTATAACTCTGGAACTAAAAATCTCAAGCGAACGTCACGTAAGCTTGAAAGGATATGGCGTTCAACCAAACAGAAAGAATCCTGTATAGCCTGGCAGAACAGCCTTAAAATATATAGGAAGGCTCTCTGCAATGCCAGAGCCACCTATTATTCCTCTCTAATAGAGGAAAACAAAAACAACCATAGGTTCCTTTTTGACACTCTAGCCAAATTGACAAAAAGTCATGACTCTACTGATCCGCGTATTCCTATATCCCTTAACAGCAATGATTTCATGAATTTTTTCAATGGTAAAATCAATACGATCAGAGATAGTATTGATAACCTACTACTCTCAGCCCCTACCGGACCGCCCTCCGACGTAATATCCTCAGAAGTGACTGTACGACACAGTGTATATTTGGACAGTTTCTCCCCGGTCGAGCTCTCCGAATTCACTTTAATGATCACATCTTCCAAACCAACGACCTGTCTCTTGGATCCAGTCCCAACTAAATTGCTTAAAGAGGCCCTGACCCCGGTTGGTGCACCCCTACTCGATATGATCAACATGTCTCTGGTGACGGGCTACGTACCACAGTCCTTTAAGGTAGCTGTCATCAAACCCCTCCTCAAGAAGCCTACTCTCGACTCAGGCATTTTGGCTAACTATAGACCTATATCGAACCTCCCATTTCTCTCTAAAATCCTTGAGAAAGCAGTCGCCAAGCAGTTATGTGATTTTTTACATAACAACAAGCTATTTGAAGCTTTTCAGTCAGGATTCAGAGCACACCATAGCACTGAGACGGCATTGGTGAAGGTCACAAATGACCTCCTGATTGCATCCGATAATAACCTTCTCTCTGTACTGGTTCTGTTGGACCTCAGTGCTGCATTTGATACTATTGATCACCATATTTTGTTGCAGAGACTTGAGCATCTGGTTGGCATTAAGGGTGCTGCATTGAACTGGTTTGAGTCCTATCTGTCTGACAGATTTCAATTTGTAAACGTTAACGATACACCTTCACTACGCGAAAAGGTTAAATACGGAGTCCCACAAGGCTCTGTACTTGGACCAATACTATTCACTCTATATATGCTTCCCTTAGGTGAGATAATTAGGAAACACTCTATAAATTTCCATTGCTATGCAGATGATACACAATTATATCTATCAATGAAGCCAGATGAAACAGATCAACTGGCTAAACTTCAAGCATGTCTTATAGACATCAAGAGTTGGATGACCCGTAATTACCTACTCCTCAACTCGGACAAAACTGAAGTTATTGTACTCGGCCCTAAGCACCTCAGAGATAAATTAATCGATGAGAATTTTACCCTAGATGGTATTACCTTGACCTCCAGGGCCACTGTAAAGAATCTGGGAGTCACGTTTGACCAAGACATGTCCTTTCAGTCCCACATAAAACAAATTTCAAGAAATGCCTTTTTTCACCTGCGTAATATTGCAAAAGTTAGGCACATTCTGTCCCAAAATGATGCAGAAAAACTTGTCCACGCATTTGTTACTTCTAGGCTGGACTATTGCAACGCCTTACTATCAGGCTGCCCAAGTAAGTCCCTAAATAGCCTGCAGCTTGTCCAGAATGCCGCTGCGCGCATACTGACAGGAACCAGAAGAAGAGATCATATCACTCCTTCATTGGCCTCTTTGCACTGGCTCCCGGTTAAATACAGAATAGAGTTTAAAGTTCTCCTCCTCACATACAAGGCTCTCAATGGACAGGCACCAGTATATCTCAAAGAACTCATCGAGCCCCGTAAACCAGCCAGAACACCACTGCGTCCACAGTATGAAAAAATGCTTACGGTTCCAGTAAACCCCCAAAAAACTAGAACAGGAGGTAGAGCATTTAAGTTTCAAGCACCTCAGCTGTGGAACCTTCTCCCAGTCTCAGTCCGTAAAGCAGACACACTCTGTATATTTAAAACTAGACTAAAAACCTTTCTCTATGATAAAGCCTATAGCCGAAGTGTATAGACTCAGTCCCCCTATAGTCATCCTCTCTCCCCCACCTTCCCCTTTCTCCTCTCTCCCCTCGTCCTCTCTCTTCCCGTCCTCCTTTGGTTGTGTGGGTTTGTGTCCCATTGGTACAATCGTAATTAACCTTGTACGGATTCACGCTCTAGTAAGGCCTGCCACTAATTCTACAACCGGGGACTCGTTCCCCGGAGTTTCTTCTACCACCCACGTCGCAGGTCCATGGACTATTACTATGGACCCCCAGCTGCGGCTCAAGACTGTGACTGCGGACCGGGCCTGGGCCTCTCCATGGAGTCTATGGACTGTTACTACGGACCCCCAGCTGCGGCTCAAGACTGTGACTGCGGACCGGACCGGGCCTCTCTCCATGGAGCACGACCTGGACACGACCGTGGACTTCTACTACACTACACTATACCGCATATTATATTATCTTAAACATTTTTATATTATTCCATTATATACTGCATACACACTATTGCTGTACTATATTATACTATCATATGCTAGTATCTTACACTATTATATTTGCTATTATTGTTATTGTTACTGCTTGCACTGTATCTCTTTCTGTCTGTCCTCTGTCTCTCCCTTTCTCTCTCTCTTCTTTCCCCCAACACGGTCGAGGCAGAAGGCCCCCGCCCTAGAGCCTAGGGTCTGCCTGACGTTTCTTCCTGTTGAATTAAGAGGGAGTTTTTCGTTGCCACTGTCGCAAAATTGCTTGCTCAGGGTGGGATGTTGGGTCTCTTCTCTACATGTAAAGTGTCTTGAGACAACTTGTTGTGATTTGACACTTTAATAAAATTGAATTGAATTGACATTAGACTATGAATGAAATGCTGCCAGATGTATTATAAATTGTTGGAAAAACGTCTCATAACACTCCCTCCCTCGCTCCATTACGCATGGTGCACTGTGCGCGCCCTTTCCCTCTCCAGAGTTTTATGAAGCCATTACAATCAATATTGAAGCTGCAATAATATAGCCTATCATTCCAAATAATCAGTAACATGTAGGCTATAGCCATGTCTGTCAAATAATATTTTATTTCAAGTCAAAACAAATCTATATGCCAACAGTAGGCATGATACCAACGTTGGGTCCGGTGTATGTTATGATGTCTCCTCTTGCCTCAGTTCCCCGACCCAATGTCATTTCTCTAGCGTTGCTCTTATTGTCTCCGCCAGGCCGAAAGGCATGGCGAGAGAGTATGTTTTACCCCCTGTCCGTCCGTCCGTCCGTGTGTGTGTGTGTGTGTGTGTGTGTGTGTGTGTGTGTCCGTCCGTGTGTCATTCTGTCATTTTGTGGACAGCTAATCTCTGGCACCGTTGGCTTGATCGCAGCGAAACTGTGCACACACACTCCCTGGATGCCAAAGCCGAACCTCTGCTCCAAATTTTTCACATGGGCCTTTTATAGCGCCACCAGGAGGCTGATTTGTGCAAAACACATTTCTGAACAGTACTCCTACAGATTTTGGCCAAAAATCCCCCAAATCAGTACACAGTATCTCTATAGTCATTAAAAGAAACGGCTCATTTCAGATTTTTCATATTCCATCCTGATTGGCAAAAATTGTCTTTCAAAGTTTGCTGGAGTACTCCGGCCGTTTTGAACAAAATGCCTCAAATCATGAACACAGCATGCAATTTCCGTGAAATTTTGCACACACATTCCCATTAGGCCGAGGAAGAAATGCCATTTGAAAATGTTCAAATCAGCCTCATGGTGGCGCTGTAACAGGCCGATTCGTGTTTTTACCTATAACTGCACCGCTCAGTGTAAAACTTTGTATGTACACTCTCTAGAGGCCATGGAAAAACCTTTGCCCTGCATTTTTCACATTTGCCTTTTATAGCGACACCAGGAGGCAGACGTATGTTAAACACATTTTTTTATATTAAGCCTTCATATTTGATCCAAATTTCACGGAAATCGGTACACATGATCTCTATAGTCATGTGATCAAGACGGATCTGTTTGATTTTTCATATTCCATCCTGATTGGCGAACATTGACATGTAATGTTTGCAGGAGTGGCCCGTTTTGAACAAAATGCCGCAAATCATGAACGCAGCGTCCGATTGCGGTGAAACTTTGAACGCACATTCACACTATGTTGAGGAACAAATGCCACCCTTTTCACATTGGCCTGTCATAGCGCCACCAGCAGGTCAAATTTAGCAAAACACATTTTTAGAACAAAATGCCTCAAATCATGCATGCAGTGTCCGATTGCCGTGCACGGCCGAGGAATAAATGCCACCCTTTTCACATTGGCCTATTATAGCGCCACCAGGAGGCCATAATAACCTACCTGACCTGGCGGAGACTTGTGCTCCGAGGAGCACTTTTTCTAGTTCAAATTTGTATTTATTCTGGGAATTCTCTAGTTTATTTTCCTGTATGATATGACCCTACAGTCCAAACGGGACGCCTCCCCAAGTAACGGTCCCTTATGCATTGTACAATATTCAGCCCTTGGTAAGGAGTTTGAACGCACACAAAAAGAACATTGGTATATCCTCAGTAGCGACCCAAAATTGGCCACTACTTTCAAGGACATGTCCAGAGTTGTCTACAAACATCCTCCTAATATAAGACAAACCGTTGTCAAATCAGATCTCATCCCTAAAATGCCAGAATCATCTTTTTTTGACTCAAATCCCCGAAGGCAATTACAGATGCGCCCGTTGCGCACAATGTAATTCCACCGAAAAGTTTACGCGCCCACTAACGGGGGGAAACGTTCTGATATCAACGGCACTATAACATGCACAACCAAAAATGTTAAATACCTGCTAAAATGCCCATGCGGTCGAGGATATGTTGGTAAGACCAACAGGGCGCTAAAGACACGTATTTCCAAACACCGAAGCAGCATTCGCAACCAAGATCCAAAGACCTGAATTAGAGCCTTGGCTCGAAACGTTGGCAATAAATTTACATTGGAGCAGATGAGTGTGCGGGTTTATTCTTTTTCTTCATATTACCTTCCAAACCAGCACCTCAATGAAGTGATGTGCGTATTAGTTTTTACCTGTATGATATGTAACTCCCTTTCTATTATATGCTATCAATCAAAAATCATGGCTGCATGGGGCGCACTGACGTACCATGGACACATATATATATATAAAATTTTTTTCATGCGTTTTACGGTGTTGAACGCCTCCTAATGCGAGGCAGTGTTGCTGCTCATATGTCCAGAGCTTAACTAAGCCTATAATCTCAACTAGATTCACCATAAAGGTTAAATTAATCAAAAGACCAATCGTAGGGAATAGTTGTAACTGAGGAAATATATGATGAAATATTGGCACTAATTTATGGAACAGTGACCAACCATATCAAACGCGAGGAATTAACACATTCCAACATTCTTTTAAATGTTTTGTCCATGGTCGGGTAACATTATGGATTTATGAAGCCCGCTGATCTGACGCACGCACATAGCATCCTAGCCTATTTCAGCTCCTTCTAGTCAGGCCATAAATAATAATATTCAGAATAATGTTTAGGGGGAAAGGTATTATTATAATTATTATTATTGGTGGTGGTGTTGTTATTATTGTTTTTTGTAGTTTATCACGAGCCTAGTCTAGTGCACCTGACGTCAGTAGACAGCAGCAAGACAAGACAGCAGCTGACAACAAGCTGCGTATTGCACTAGTGAAGTTAAACAGTCATCTGATTGAGGTGATTGAGATGACATCATGATTTCTCCATGAGTTTTTCAACAACTTTGCTTTGGAGGAAAAAACAACAACAATTAAATAGGTGTGGATTGCTTCAGTCAATGAATCAACAGTGGTCGTTAACTACCCACTGGGAGATCAGACACACTTGATGGCCCATTCGCGCACATATAAAAGGTGATTAGGATCAAAGGCACTTAGTTTATAGACTCTACAAACTAAGTGCCTTTGATCCTAATCACCTTTTATGTGTGCGCGAATGGGCCATCAAGTGTGTCGTAGACAGACGCACAAGCCATGAATGGATGCCAGTGATCGTAGGTTTCGGTGACTGTCGGGAGGTTTGTAGCGAGCTGTGTGCGGCCGGGGAACGATCGGCCATTAAATTATGATTATTATGATGATTATTATTATTATAGTCATAAAATAGCTAAACAATCCATTTTCACGCACAGCAGCCCAAATACATGTCATGGTCCGGACAGTTCATTCTTCAAATAGGCCAGTAACATTAGTATTTGTCTGATGAAGGTAAATACTATAGAACTATACAGTTCTTATAGGCTATTAAATAAGGTGTTTAGGCTATTTCAATGGCATTCGTCCTGGGTTGTCAAACAGAATGATAACACTGTCACCAAGTCCAAGACAAGTGGAGTTTACTGGCCAGCTCAATAAAAGACATACAGTATAGCATATTCCTTCTGTAAATGGGGTGTGGTTGGTTGGTCAAAGACGCACACAGGAATGAGTAGGAAAGTTGGCAGTGTTAAAAGGTCATGTCAGTCCAGTCGCTGTATAGTTCTTATACCATAAGAAGCGCACACCTCTCTCTCTCTTTCTCTCTCTCTCTCTCTCTCTCATCTGATTAAGTAAAAAATAACGGGTGCTGCGAGCTTGACCAAGGTGATCCAGTTGTCACTGTGCCTGCTATGTTATTTGTTATATGATGGTTGCAGTCACGCGTAATTGCGCATGACACATGCGTGCCACACATGTCTGTTTGATTAATATTATGATTATTATGATGATAATGATTATAATACAATACACATGGGACGTTATACAAGCATTGTATGATTTCGTTTTGATATTATTTCAACGGGGCATCATTCGAGAAGGCTTTCTGTCCGTCAGTCATTCACTGTTTGTCATTATAATAATAATATTAATGATAATATGAATAATAATAACCATCTTATTGCCTATATGCGCGGACTTTCGATTGGCTCTCTGTCCGTCAATGATTCATTGTTTGTCAGGATAATTATGATTGGATCCGTTGAAATCATATTCAGATGTGCATGCTGCCTGCGGTAGTGACGGGCGCATCCGGTGAAAGCCGGAATTACACTCAATGTAAACAGAAATGAAACGAGGAGTGAAAATGGCGTTCGTCCACAGACGGGATTAAAACACTTCTTTATTGAAAGATATGGACTAATACATTGCACAAATACTCCGGACACCTATGTAACATTTGAGGCAAGCGGGTAAGCACCTTATATTTTGCATTTGTACATGTTTGGAGAAAAAATAATCAAATTTAAAAAACGATTACTCGATTATAAAAAAAAAGTTCGAATCTTGTGCCATCGAACGAAGCTTCGATAATAAGTTATTTGGGTCAGCCCTAAACGGATTACAATAATATAACATTCCCTGTAATCAGTAACATGTAGGTGATACCTATGTCTATCAAATATGGTTTTATTGAAAGGCAATCAAAGGCTAGACCAAGCTTAGAAAGCAAACATCGGGTAATATCCGCCCCCGGCTGTGGGCGTGCCTGGTGCGGCTGCAGAGCGAGAGTAGGACACTCATTGTGTCGTTTGTTCAACACTCAACTCTTAGCAACAAAGTTTATTTTCATACAATAGGCCTATAGATTACATTTCAATATTAATAGTAAATAGAAAAACAACATTTCTGTGTCCAACTAGTCTATTTTTGTTATAGAGAGGAATGGTCATATTCCCACCTATATAAACATGTTTTTGCACAATGCTGCCTATATTGTTGATCAACTATTCACTCATATTTATTAGAACTTTTTTTTTGTTGCATATAATAAACAAAGCCCAGACTTTAATTGTTAAGTGACCTCTCACAGCTGGCAGAGCCGCAGATATATTTATTGCAATGCAGAAATGCAGACATCAGTTTAAAAAAAAAAAAAATCATGATGAAAGGTCAGAACAAAAAGCAGCCGCATCCCCCACCCGCTTCCCATCAAAAAGGCAAGTAAAAGAAAGGAATTCTGAATTTACTTGAGTTAAAGTACAAATGTATTGACATCAAAATGTAATTAAAGTAACAAAATTGTAAAGTATACCAGTGCCACTTCAAAACTTCACACGTTACTGTTCTTTCCCTGAAAGTGCCCTGAAAAATGCATTTTTTCCCTCCCTGTTCTGCCCTTAAAAATGCACTGTTTTGCCCCTGAAAAGAAGTTGTCACTACACACCCCCGTTTTTCCCTTCAACAGACAGCCATATACATGAGAACAAAAGAATGTGTGTTGAAGAAGGTGTCAGACTCATTATGAGGCGAAAGGTGATTTGAAGAGGTCCTTGACCAGTTGCTCAAATTAATCAGCATCATAAAAGCAGTGATCATCAAAATAATTCAGCATTTTAAATGCCCTTCTTTGTCCCTCTTATTGCCCTGGGAATCCCCTGAAAATGTACTGTCTTGCCGATGGCAGGACATTTGAAGTTTTGAAATGGCACATCTGTAGAGAGACCTACTTTTAAAATGTATACAAATCTTTGAAAATAGCAGATCTACAATCTCACAAATAATTTGAAAATAGCAGACCTACAGCTCACAATGTGAGCTTAGATCTGAATTCGAAAAACAAAAAAAAAGTACAAAAGTGTTGCTGTCAAAATGTACTTAAAGTACCAAAACTGGAAGTTTGGTACTCATTATTCAGAAATGTCACATTTCAAGTTTTCATATGTATACAAATATTTTCAAATGGCCGAAATGGGGCTGAAGTGGTTAAGTAAAATATTTTCCTTAAAGATGTAGTGGAGTAGAAGTAAAAGTATTGAAAATACGAAATACTCCACTAAAGTAAATAATCCTCAAATGTTTTACTTAAGTACACTACTACAGTAAATACTTAGTAACTTTTCACCACTGCTAGTAAGTAAAGACTTATAGTAAAATAATGATAGTGGAGTAAAAGTGCAATATCTGCCTTACAGATGCAGTGGAGTATAAATAAAAGTATTTGGAATTGGAAAAACTTAAAGTGTACAAATACATCAAAATTATACTAAGTACAGAGTACTTACTTAGTTATTATTCACCACTGCTGATATGAGCTGATATGATTTCAGCTGTTCAAATTCCAAACATGCAAACATAAACTTAAATCCTATTTGAATTTAAATCAAAAATCAAATAAAAATGATTAGGTAAGGCCTACACAAAATTATGGACGCAATATTGGACTGCGTCCCAATACTGGTCCAGGGTCCTTTGTTCTCTGCGGTACTGCCGCCGGAGCCTCCCAAGCCTGTTTGAGAAAATCATTATGTAATTAATATGAGTAATTAACAAATATTAATATTTGTAGGTGAAAACATATGTGTTGTACATAATAAGTTCAATAACAACTCCAGATCCATGTCAGTGCCTCTTCTTCTACCTGTGGATGCTCCTATCAAATGACCAAAAATGCTCCCTGGACCTACAGTCTTTTATTATTTCATCATTCTTAGTATAAACTGTTACGGCCACTACACTTGGCTCGAACACCAGTGACCATAACATAATAGGACACAAATCAGGTCTCAATTGCAATGAAATTTATTTTATATTCAGAAATAAACATGTGCAATGGGTTCATGTGAGCAACTAGGTCACTAAATATACCAGGAGGGTAGAGGTATAAAACATTAACCAAAACAAAGACCTAAATAAATGTCCTAACCAAACAAAAGTAGTAATGGGCTGGCCAAACTAAAAAGTGGGGAGTCTGGTGAGCCAGGCAATATGTGCCCGTCGTCTCACCAGACTCCCATAAACTACCAAAACATACAAAAAGCTAAACTAACCAGAAACCGAAAATCATAACAAACAATACTTACAACCAGCCCATTGGAACTGAAATAAAAAACTACAACTAATCAAATGCAAGAGATCAAATATACAGGTGTGCTCTGCTGGGGTGCTGGGGAGATAATGTGAGCTGGCAACAGCTCCTCTTATAGCCTACGCCCTAATCACATATGAAGCACAGCTGGGAAAAGGGAGGGGCAGCAAGAGCACTCCCATGTGAGTGACAGGTGTCTAGCCAGTCCAGTGCAGCAAAGCCAGCAAGGCAGGGTAGACAGTACACTACAGTACACACAGGACAAATAAGCATTAGTGAACACATAAACAAAGAAAGACTATAAACTGAGGAGTGAATATGTGCTAGCACATAACACCCCCACCCTAAGTTATTGAATGGTGGGTTCTGACTCCGGCAATACCGCACACCAGTGCCAGAAACCCATCATTCAAGAACACTCTTACACTAAACACAAGACACAGAAATCTGCTACAAAAAAAAAAAATCCACAACAAAAAAATGAATTTCAAAATGATACTTATACCAACACATTCATCGTTTGTTTCGTTTCTGTTTCACATCCTATGTACCAAAAAACAAACAGTATTGTAGAGTTAGTATAAATGTGTGAACATGCTCCAGTGTATCTCAACTTCAGGCTGATAAAGCACACAACTAACCATGACATCCAACTGCCTTACCACCTGGGTCGAACACCCGTGACCTTACGTTGGACTCCTGGTCCTCCTGAATTACTGGCAAGCCAAATGCTGGAAAAGAACGAGTGAGAACCCTAACAATCACTTTCGCTGTAATTTGGACCCCCTCAAATTGCTCCCCCACCGGAATTGGAAACAAAAGGGCAGAAGCAATTGGTTGGTTTGGTTTCCCAACCACTTGGCATATGTGAGTCAGATTCAGAACGTCATGCCTATACCGACGTGGTATTACAATTTGCCTATCCAGGCTCCAGTCATCCTGACCAGATGCCTTGAGTGGAGAACATTTACGCAAAAGCAGGTTTTCACTTAGAAAGTCCCCCTTTGACATGGACTCCATCTCCTCAGTAACAGCACTGTCAAACAGCTCTGCCACCTCCACATCGTTCCTCTGCTCTGCAATGAGCTTCTCTCTAGACAGGGCCACGTCTCCTGACTCACTGGACAGGGACACCTCTGTCTCACATGGGGCACTGACCTGCTGCGACTCCACTGAAACCACGTCGGTCCCACCCACAACAGCACCATCAGTCCCACCCTCATCCCGCTCTACCATACAAATGTCACTCAAGTCAATTTCACCATTATGGCTTGCCAGCTTTTCAGCTAAAGAACGGGTGACAACACAGGAGGCAAAAACAGTTGGAACAGACATGTGTACATCAGATTGCCATTTTCTGCTCACATCAACAACAGATTGAGGAGGAGCCTGACCAAGCTCCACTTCACGCAAGTGAATGGCCTTCTTAGTCTCCTCCTCAAGCCGGACTATCTCATGTCTGGCATTTGCTCGGAATCTCTCAAGATTAAGGCGCTTCATTTCGAGCTCTATCTCCTTCAGCCGAATGAGATTCTCCATGGACAGTTCAACTACATACCTAGATGCCTCAGCACTTGAAGGACCAGGAAGCAACCCCCCATCACTTAAACCCACCCACAAAATCTGTTTGAGCATTTGCTTTTTCTCTTGTGTATTCACATTGATCTTATAGTGATCTGCAATTACCCACAAATGTGCTTTGGCACAGTGATGGAAAACTTCCAGGGTAGGGTCCCTCACAAACTCCTCAAGCTTAAACTCCATAATCCAAACAAAAACCCAGCCTCAACAACACAGCCAACCAACAAAGAGTTTACTGCAAATTTAAGATAACCTGCCAACTAGGTTACCCCTCACACCAAAACAGTCACCCTTAACATTCAAGTAGTTACACACTACAGTACACACAGGACAAATAAGCATTAGTGAACACATAAACAAAGAAAGACTATAAACTGAGGAGTGAATATGTGCTAGCACATAACATAAACAAACTCTCAAACCTCTCCTCCAGCTGCCGCCATTTTCTACGCTGGGTGGGTGGTCGATCCCCACGGTCTGCATGGAAACACACGGTCTCCACAACCACCTGCTCGTCTTTCAGCTTGCGGATGAAGACCCAGATGGAGGGGCGCCGCATGCCAACCCGCATGTTCCACCTGTGATGCCAAGCTGAAATAATCATAGATTCATAAGCACACATAGCACATTGACATTTCATTTCCACGTTGCTCAGTGTTACTGAAGCAAATAGTACAAATGTGCAATGAGAAATGAATAACAATAATCTTAAGAATAACAACAACAACGAATAATATGATAACAATAATATAACTATTAATAATAAAATAAATCTAAAGCGTTACCTTCCACCCAGTTGTTGCTCCTGTTATCTGATCTACGTCCATAAACACACCACACAGCAGGCGGGAACAATGCATGTGCCCCCACATAGGTGTCCTCCATGTATTGGGGGAAGTCACCTACAGGGGGGTACCGACGGATCACCTGGCGGGTCTCTCTGCTCCTGGCGAAGGCCCTGAAATTGTGCCCCAAGAGGGCAAGGGGGAGGTACCCTGAGGCCATTGCCTTCCTCACCCAATTCTTCAGGATCAGGTCGTGCCCATATGGACCTGCAAACGCTGAGTGAAGAAGTAAATGTACTTACTAAAATCTAATCATAAGCACTCAACGCTCAGTGACCACTATGTCCCTCTCAAATGTTGATACTACTACTACTACTACTACTACTACTACTACTACTACTACAACTACTACTACTACTACTACTACTACTACTACTACTACTAATAATAATAATAATAATAATAATATATATTATAATAATAATATATATTATATAATTGTTATCATCATCATCATCATCATCATCATCATCAATGTTTATATTATTTTTAATAATAAATACTGTCTAAAATGCAGTAAGTCAAATTTGCAAGCAGTATTGTTATAACAATACTGCTTGCAAATATGTCAACTAGGCTTCAGGATAGCCAGGCAACAATAAAATGTCAGCTAATAATAATATTATACTCATTTAACTGACATATAACCATGCTACATGACATAACACATAACCTACATCACATCTATTTAATCATTTGTGCTTTATCCTATTAAGAAATCACACAGAATGACTCTTGTGTTGTGTTAATACACCATCACTGACCTGCCAGGCCAAGGTCCTGGATTTTGCGATACAGGCTCTGGCACAGATGAAAATAGCAGCCAGTGGTGCGGGTTGCTGGCAGCTCCGCCCTGAATGCATTCATGAGCACCATTTCGAAGTCTGTGAGGCCTCTGATAGGGCTCCATCTTATGCACGAGGACAGGCCGATGGATGGATGATAGATGAGAGAGAAGGAGGAAAAAAAAGATTATTCTAGTTTTCACAATATATTTAAGGTGCAGTGAGCGTACACACACACACACACACACACACACACACACACACACACACACACACACACACACACACACACACACACACACACACACACACACACTTACGGTTGTCCTGTGAGGCGTGCAACCCTCCTTTTAACATGGCGGAGGAGAGCGCTGTACATGGCCTCTGTCTTCCCACTCATGAGGACCATGATGAATGGTACCACCCTGCCCAAGTAGAGCCCATGTATTGAGCAAAACTGGTAAAATGGCCTTGGGCAGGACTTAAATGTACCATCCATGTACATCTAAAACAAAAACAAAAAAATATTTTATCCATATAAATTAGACATAATACAGCATACGTTTGGTACCTTTTGCTGGATCAAGCATTGATAATATTTCATTTTAAATTAATTCTTAATTAATTATTAGGGGGATCTGAATCACTGTTACTTGGACAGCACTCTGCCTGGTTTTAACCAGTTTGTAAAAAGTCCCACCAGGAAAGACAAGATCCTTGACAAATGCTATGTGAACGTTAAAACGGCATATGAATCCAGAATTAGACCCCCCATAGCCAACTCTGACCACAACGTGGTGTACCTGATCCCCACCTATAAAACAAAATTTAAAGCTAGCAAGCCAGAGGAGAGGGAAATAAGGAAATGGTCACTTGAAAGCAGGGAGAGGCTGGGAGCCTGCTTTGACTGTACAGACTGGGACACATTCCACAGCAGCTCCGTAGATGAAACCACCACTGTAACCAGCGACTACATCAACTTCTGTGTGCAGATGGCTATCCCTACGAAGAAAATTAAGATCTATCCCAATAACAAACTGTATGTGACCAGAGACATAAAAATCGAGATTAACGACAGGAAAGCTGCGTTTAAGAACAAGGACTTGGCCAAACTTAAGAGTTTGGACAAGAACCTAAAGAAGAAAATTGGGGAGGCGAAACAGGCTCATAGGAAGCGTTTAGAGGATTCATTTCAAGCAAATAACCCTAAAAGACTCTGGGACACTATGAAAAGTATGACCGGTATGTCTCCTTCCAATAAGCCAATTGTGACGGACAACGAACTGGTGTTTGCAAATGATTTAAACAGCTTTTTCTCTCGCTTTGAGTCTGTAAACGATGGTCTAGATAAAGGTGTAGATTTAATTGATGCGTTGGTGCCCTCTAGTGGGGATAGAATCACTGTCAGTGAGGAGGAAACCAGGCGCATATTTCAGCGTTTAAACGCAAAAAAAGCCCCTGGTCCCGACCTAATAAGCCCCCTTATTCTGAAGGATTTTGCCACAGAATTGGCCCCTGTCTGGCAGCCCATTTTTCAGCACATTGTTGATAATCCACATACTATACCACAGGCTTGGTTGACCGCTCACATAAAACCACTGCCAAAAAAGCCAAACCCTAAAGAACACAATGATTATAGACCAATAGCACTCACATCTGTTATCATGAAAGCTCTGGAAAAAAATATGGTTCATCATCTCAACAATGCCATATTTAACTCACAGGACCCATTTCAATTCGCTTACAAGAAGGGTCGTAGTGCAGAGGATGCAGTTGTCGCATTGGTTCACGTCATCTCTAAACATCTTGACAAACCAAAATCCTATGCTAGAGGACTTTTCCTAGATTTTTCTTCTGCTTTCAACACAATACAGCCGGACTTGCTCCTCACTAAAATGGTTCAGTTACACATTAATCCTTTTGTTATTCAGTTTTATCTTAAGTTCCTCACTGACAGAATTCAGTATGTAAAGGTAAACAAGACACTCTCCTCTCCCATCAGGACCAGAGTTGGTGCACCCCAAGGTTGCATTAGCTCTCCTGTAATTGTTTACTCTTTACACAGCAGACTGTAACACCTGCGAGTCAAATAAGTTTCTTCTGAAATATTCAGATGACTCTACGCTAATAGCTCTGATGACTGACAGTGATGACCCGAAACAGTACCAGTGTAGCGTTGACCGGCTTGTGGAGTGGTGTGACAAAAATCATCTGATTATCAACACTAAGAAAACTGAGGAAATTATATTTGGTCCTGCTCCCGGTGATAAGACACCACCGGTGACAATCCATGGTTCAGCTATTGAACAGGTCCCATCTTACAAATATCTGGGGGTGATGATAGATGCCACCTTATCATGGTCATCTCATATTGATTATATTTGCAAGAGGATACAGCAGCGTATGTACTCCCTACGCCGACTTAGATGGTTTGGTGCTAGCAGTCAGATCTTGTCTCTTTTCTATACGTCTGTTGTTCAAACTGTGATGTTGTACTGTAGCACGGCCTGGTTTAACAGCCTATCAATGGTATATAAGAACAAACTGTATAGCCAAATTAAGATCTGCGCTAAAATAGTTGGTAGGCCAGTCGAGGCTGTGTTACGTTCCTTTAAAGAGGCCCAGATCAATAGTATGCTTAGACTGGCAAAGAGCATCTCCTCTGACCCCTTACATGTTTTAAATGATGAATATCAACTGATGCCCTCCGGGAGGCGGTTTAGAGTCCCTGAATATAAGAAAAACAGGCTAAAGAACTCTTTTGTACATCAGTCTGTTCTGCTTTTAAACCAAAGTCGGTAAACCAAGAGGATTTGTTCTACTGTTCTTGTTTCCGTCTGCTTTTGTGATGTATGTCCTGTAATGTACTTTGTGTAATGTTTTGTGTATGTATCTTGAACGGTGACGTCATGGACACAAAGCAAATTTCGGTGAAAGCTGACAATAAAGTTTTATCGTATCGTATCGTATTTCAATTTAACTGACAGGATGTTTTATGGGAGAGGGGTTGGTTCTAACCTGGTCGCACTGGCTCAGTTTTCTATAGCTCTCCTCTGTCCCAAACACCACGAAGTTATGCCTTTGGTCGTGTTTGGCCATGAACTCCTGGCCTCCCCAGGTGAGAGCCCATTCACCGTCCACAACCTGCTCGACGGTTTGCGGGATGGGGGGCATGAGGGCCGCCCGACGTCTCTCCAGCCTTGATTTGATGGCATTAAAAGGGGTGCCGTGTCATTGTTCCGACGGCTCATTAGTCCGACGGTTACTAAGCCTATACCTAACCCTAACCCTAACCCTAACCGCACGCGGAAGCCACGTAGTCGGAGTAATGGGATGTCGGACTTATGGGCAGTCCCCTTAAAAGGCTGCAAATGCCGCGCTTCGCCACCTCTGACTTGGGCCACGACCTCGTCGTAAACACGCTTTATTGGTATTGTAGGATCGGCCGCCACCCGCTCAAGCATCCGCTCAATTATAGCGGTGGTGGCGACCAGATCCTCCTCCTCTGCGTGCCCATGCTGCCCCGGAGGCCTCAACACCACAATGTTTGGTTGGTCATCCTCGACGTCCAGCCACCGTGTGTGGAGACAAACGTTGCACCCCCGGTATGCGCAACGCCAGTAAATTTTCTCCGGTGTGGAACGGTTACGAAGGTAACGAAAATGATCAATTATTAAAGCTTTTCCTCCTCTGCTGTTTGCCACTTGTAGATATGCCATCTTTACGTTTGCTCCTTCCTTCTCTTATGCCTCAAACTACTTTTTTAATTGATTGATTGAGTCATTTTATACTACTTTTTCATTGGCCTTGAAATTAATTGATTGATTGAGTACTTTGAAGTTCCTTACCAGTTGGCAAATCCTCTACTTCTAATCTCTCAACCGAATATGGAGAAAACATTACGCATTATAGTGCCAAAATGCACACACAGTGTGATTTATAAAGCATTTAGGATCAGGGCTCATCAATTCATTCGTGAGACGGTTACTTTTATGTTCTGTTCAGTTGTGATTCTATTTGTCTGTTTGATTACTGATTGGACCAGGCTGTATGCTATTTGGATTCTTATCTATTTGTGCTTGACGGGGGTGGATTTTGGGCCTATGGGGGAAGTATATACAGTTTAGCAGCAATCTTTTGCTATCACTCTTGGGACAATTAGCAGCATTTTTTCTCAAAACGATATATAAGTAGTTGTCTATACAAAAAAAGGCTCAGATTTTTATCTATAAAACAACAAGGACTGCTATCAATAATAATAAAACAAAAAATCTCCAACAACACACTGTCCGATAATCCGTGATCCGCACCAAAGAATAAAACGTCAGCACCATGGACAGCGAATGAGGATCTGCTGGGCTGCCGCTGAGGGAACCCTTACTGATAGAGGGAACAAGTCACCTAATTCATGACTTCACTTTACTTGTACTTAAGTACAGCACTTGAGTAAATGTACTCAGTTGTGCACCGGTCCAATACAATACAAACCAATGCGCTGCAGTGCGTAAACACACCCACAGCCTGGCACACAACATTCTATCTTCTAAGTCTCCAGGAATGTCTGATTATAATTTTCCTATTATCAGCAGATGTGAGAGTGTCAATTCCTTGTGTCAATTGTGTTTATATAAGATGATAGTCTATTCAAAGAAGACAATTTGTGCTGCGCAATGCCATTCGCTCCAAATGACACATTTCAGTTTTATTCATAGATTAAGGTCCCGCCTCCGCTCCCCCCCGCCTCCTTGCGAGGTTTCGAGTAGACTCTGCAGAGTTTCAGCACTTTTGGCATGCCTCTGCCTCTGCTGCTGCTGCGTGTGTGTGTGTGTGTGTGTGTGTGTGTGTGTGTGTGTGTGTGTGTGTGTGTGTGTGTGTGTGCGTGCGCGCGCGTGCGTGTGTGTGTGTGTGTGTTCAGAGATTTGAGGAGAGTGCGCTGCTGTGTGTGTGACGCTGAATCACAGTTTCAAAATAAAGTTTAACCATTGATTTTTTTTTTCAGACTTTCAACAATAAAGTTGCTAGTTTCAAAAACGATCCCCATTTAAAAGGTTTCTAACATGGAAAACAAAATAATACCCAAGGAGAACAGTGCCAAAATGCACATTCTGAAAGTGTGTTTGTGACCAATTTGAAACTCTGAAAAGGTGTTGACGAAACACTGTAAAATGTGTTTGCAGAGTTTTGAGATACACTTTCAGCCTATCAAAAAATGTTTCAAAGATTCATAAATATTTTTCAAAGATTCAAAACAGGTTTTCAGTTTCATGATCATCATGTTCAAGCCTTTTGAACCCTTTATTTTACAGGAGGGGCGAGATCCCAAAGTGGCGGTGGCGGGCGCCATGGCAGCCGCCGTTTCCGCCAGATCCTCCGCCCAAAGCGCCACGACCGCCAGTCGCGGTGGCGGCTGCCCTGGTGCCCGCAGGCGCACGCCGCGGGCACCAGGGCAGCCGCCACAACCGCCGTGGCATCGCCAGGCCTCCGCCGCGCCCGCCATATCCTCCTCCGCCACAACCGCCGTGGCATTGCCGTGCCTCCGCCACGAGCACCAAGCCTCCCGCCACGAGCGCCACCTCCCGCCACGAGCGCCAAGCCTCCGCCACAAGCGCCAGGCCTCCGCCACAAGCGCCAGGCCTCCGCCGCGTCCGCCAGATCTTCCGCCATAACCGCCCAAAGCGCCGCCTCCGCCGCGTCCGCCAGATCTTCCGCCATAACCGCCAAAAGCGCCGCCGGGTCGCAGCCGCCGCGGCATCGCCAGGCCTCCGCCGTGCCCGCCAGATCCTCCCCCGCCCTTCTGGCAAGCCAAGCAAGCCTCTGCCAGCCTCCGCAGCCTCTGGTCCCGACCAGACAGAGCAAGCAGTTTTTCCGTGCGTAATTACAAACGTGTTCTGCTCACCCCCCCCCCCCCCCCTCTACACCGATAACTCTTTGCCCAAAATAGCAGATCTCCAAGCTCACACTCCGCGCATATAGTCAATAAGATGGTTATTATTATTCATATTAGTATTAGAATGACAAACAGTGAATGTCTGACGGACAGAAAGCCTTCTCGAATGATGCCCCGTGATAACTCTTTGCCCAAAATAGCCGATCTCCAAGCTCACACTCCGCGCATATAGTCAATAAGATGGTTATTATTATTCATATTATTATTAGAACTAGACCATACCCGGTGAAGGGCGCCCTTCACCATACCCGGTGAAGGGCGCGCGTCCCCTCGTATATATATATAAAAATTTGCTATATAAAATAGCAAAATAGGCTTGCTATTTTCTGTTGCCCTGCAGCAGGCTTGAGTATATTTTTTGATGGCATTTTACACCACTAACAACATTAATCAGAGAATCACACATCTTTGTCACAACTCGTGTTTTGTCTTTTTTAACCAACACAGTACAAAGTACTGGACACACAGATGACACACAGGTCATAGATGACTCAGGTCATAAACCTGGAAATACAGGAAAATAAACATTGTATTACCATATATTCATAGCATATATGATTCACAATTAAACAGCAGGTAATGTAGCACAGTCTATCACAGTAGAACCGAAATAGCAGAAAATGACTACAATACCCATGAGGCATTCTGAACCATGAGCCAACAACGCGTCGCCCCAGCTACCATTAAGTTACAGTGTCCAAGTTACAATCTCACAATACAATACAAGCTCATAGCATGGGATTCGACTGACTTGTTAGTCTCATTTGTAGAGGAAAGATGTCTGTCTGTCTGTGCGCGCGCACGCACACACACACACACACACACACACACACACACACACACACACACACACACACACACACACGCACACACACACACACACACACAGACAGACAGACAGACAGACAGACAGACAGACCGAACCAGGCCGTTGGAGCACACTCACTATGAATTCGTTTTGATATAATTTCAACGGGGCATCAGTTTGTCATTCTAATAATAATATGAATAATAATAACCATCTTATTGACTATATGCGCGGAGTGTGAGCTTGGAGATCGGCTATTTTGGGCAAAGAGTTATCACGGGGCATCATTCGAGAAGGCTTTCTGTCCGTCAGACATTCACTGTTTGTCATTCTAATAATAATATGAATAAATATAGCTGCAAGCAGCGATAATACGGGGCCAGGTAATGAAGAGAGAAAAAAAGAAAGAAGCAATGATAAGTAATATGCACAATAAGCCATTGAAACATAGAATACTGAACTTGAGAGAAAGAAGACCATGCAATTAACATGAGGATTTTAAACCCTCACTAACCTTAACCTCAGTAAAACAACGCCTAAGCCTATCCTCAAGACACACTATGTGTTATCCGAATAATGCCAAATAATGATCACCTCAATACATTGTCGTGGACAGGGATCGAACCAGCAACCTACGGACTCCAAGACTGCCTTTCTTCTCATTGAGCTAGATATATGGCCTCCCTGATAGTGTCTTTTGTGTCTCCTCAGAACGAAAACTAGTGAAAGTAGCCGATCTACAAGTTCACAAAACGTTGCTATCTGAAAAGTTGTGAGGTTGTAGATCGGCTATTTTCAAAATGAAGTATATCATACATTAAAAGAGAGACACAACTATAAGTAATATGCACAATAAGCCATAGAAGACTGAGCTTAAGGTCATGTTTTTTGCAATGCCACCTCTCACCAAGAGAGAGAGAGAGAGAGAGAGAGAGAGGGGGAATAGATTGAAGAGAGATGGAAGTAGATTGGATTGATTGGACATCTCAACCTATTGCCATTAACAGGAATCGAACCCTCAACCTTCGGATTGACAGGCTGCAACACTACCTATAGTGCTACAGCTTTGTCCAGGCTGAGGTTGTCTGTTGAAGATAAAAGTGAACCAGTGAAAGCAGACGATCTACAAGCTCAGAAACACGTTGCTATCTGAAAAGTTTTGAGATTGTAGATCGGCTATTTTCACAATGAAGTTTGTCATACTTTGCAAAAACATACTCTCTCCAAGAAGCATTTCATCATTACCTTTAACAGTTGCACATGCATTAATTGATACAGTCATGTTTTGTGCGATACAATTGAAAAGTAGCCAGCAAGAGGTGAGGTGAGACACAGAGAGAAAGAGAGAGAGAGAGAGAGAGAGAGAGAGAGAGAGAGAGAGAGAGAGAGAGAGAGAGAGAGAGAGAGAGAGAGAGAGAGAGAGAGAGAGAGAGACAGACAGACAGACAGACAGACAGACAGACAGACAGACAGACAGACAGACAGACAGACAGACAGACAGACAGACAGACAGACAGACATGTTAACTGGATAGAGAGAGAGAGAGAGAGAGAGAGAGAGAGAGAGAGAGAGAGAGAGAGAGAGAGAGAGAGAGACAGTATGTCATACATTGACAAAAAATACTCTTGTTGCTATCTGAAAAGTTGTGAGATTGTAGATCAGCTATTTTCACAATGAAGTATGTCATACATTGACAACAATACTTTCGAATAAGCATTTCATGTTATCTTTAACATTTGCACATACATTATTTGATGCATTCATGTTGTGTGCAATGCAGCTTTAATGAATCCTGCATCAAGTGAGGTTTGAACTGGCGACCTTGAGATTGTGAGGCATTCATTTAAGGAAGACGCCATTGGACCAACAGACAAGTAACTGTGAAAAAGGAGATCAGACAGATGATACAGTTTCACGCAAATAGCTGAAAAATCCTGGGTTTAAGTGTTTTTCAAACTGCTCAAAATTGCGGACAATCTAAGGGCGGAGCTTACTGGTCAAAGCGATAGATGTGTTCCTCATGAGTCAAGGCACAAGTGTAAGCAAGTTTCACAACTTTCGGCCAAATGAGGCATGACTTATGCCTGTTTAAAGTCTGCATTTTCAAAAAATTGCTATAGCGCCCCCCTTTGGCTAATTGGAGTAAGATTGGTTTCAGTGATATTTGGAATGACCCTGTACATTTCTGCAAAGTTTCAAAGAAATGTGAGTCTGCATGTATGTTTTAGGCGCAGATGAATAATTTTCATAAAACTGCAATAGTTAAAATCTATGGAATCCTAGGATTTTGGAGCAATCTGCACGAAACGTTTAACACTTGAACTTTGGACCACTGCCTACAAAAATTTCCAACGGATTTTCCATAAGTGAAAAAATGCAGAAGTTAGGAGCCAATGACTGTTTTTCATATAATTCAAAATGGTGGGAGATCTAAAGGTCAGAGGTCAAAAGTCAGAGGGTGAAAGTTGTTCAGCATGAGGAGACGCATATGTGTATCCAAGTTTCATGGCTGTAGGTCAACAGGGCATGAGTTGTACCTGTTCAAAGTTGCCATTTTCAATTGAGTGCTATAGCGCCACCTTTGGACGAAAGATTGTGAGAATTATTTCTTGATCGTTTTTCATGACCATCTACCATATGGCCGAGTTTCGTAAAAAGCGACTGCACGGTTCAGCCAGAACTGCGAAAAGTGGCAGAAGAAGAAAAAGAAGAAGTGACAGAATACTGCCAATAACAAAACAGGTCCAGAGCTGAGCTCTGGCCCCGTAATAATAACCATCTTATTGACTATATGCGCGGAGTGTGAGCTTGGAGATCGGCTATTTTGGGCAAAGAGTTATCGGTGTAGAGGGGGGGGGGGAGAGCAGAACACGTTTGTAATTACGCACGGAAAAAACTGCTTGCTCTGTCTGGTCGGGACCAGAGGCTGCGGAGGCTGGCAGAGGCTTGCTTGGCACTCGTGCCAGAAGGGCGGGGGAGGATCTGGCGGGCGCGGCGGAGGCCTGGCGATGCCACGGCGGCCGCGACCCGGCGGCGCTTTGGGCGGTTATGGCGGAAGATCTGGCGGACGCGGCGGAGGCGGCGCTTTGGGCGGTTATGGCGGAAGATCTGGCGGACGCGGCGGAGGCCTGGCGCTTGTGGCGGAGGCTTGGCGCTCGTGGCGGGAGGTGGCGCTCGTGGCGGGAGGCTTGGCGCTCGTGGCGGAGGCACGGCGATGCCACGGCGGTTGTGGCGGAGGAGGATCTGGCGGGCGCGGCGGAGGCCTGGCGATGCCACGGCGGTTGTGGCGGCTGCCCTGGTGCCACATCAATGTCCAGTCTAGTAATACACATCTATATACAGTAAATACAGTGTTAAATACAAGTATTTGATACACTGCCGATTTTGCAGGTTTACCCACTTACAAAGAATGTAGTGGTCTGTAATTTGTATCATAGGTACACTTCAACTGTGAGAGACAGAATCCAGAACAAAAATCCAGAAAATCACATTGTATGATTTTTAAGTAATTAATTTGCATTTTATTGCATGAAATAAGTATTTGATCACCTACCAACCAGTAAGAATTCCGGCTCTCACAGACCCGTTTCTTGTTCTTTAAGAAGCCCTCCTATTAAGCCAGAACTACACGGCAGGTAGTTCTGGTCTCAAAGAAAACCATTAGTAACACACTACGCCGTCCAGATGGTCATTGGCAAACCTCAGACCGGCCTGGCTTAAGCAGGAGGACCTTGCGCAGGATTTTATTCCATGACGGCGTAGTGTGTTACTAATGGTTTTCTTTGAGACTGTGTCCCAGCTCTCTTCAGGTCATTGACCAGGTCCTGCCGTGTAGTTCTGGGCTGATTCCTCACCTTTTTCATGATCATTGATACCCCACGAGGTGAGATGTTGCATGGAGCCCCATACCGAAGATTGACCGTCATCTTAAACCTCTTCCATTTTCTAATAATTGCGCCAACAGTTGTTGCCTTCTCACCAAGCTGCTTGCCTATTGTCCTGTAGCCCATCCCAGCCTTGTGCAGGTCTAAAATGTTGTCCCTGATGTCATTAGACAGCTCTTTGGTCTTGCCCATTGTGGAGTCGAGGTTAAAGTGTGTGCAGGTAGTTAAAGGTGTCTTTTATACAGGTAACAAATTCAAATAGGTGCAGTTAATACAGGTAATGAGTGGAGAATAGGAGGGCTTCTTAAAGAACAAGCAACGGGTCTATGAGAGCCGGAATTCTTACTGGTTGGTAGGTGATCAAATACTTATTTCATGCAATCAAATGAAAATGAAAGACTTTTTTTTTTCTTGATTCTGTCTCTCACATTTGAAGTGTGCCTATGATACAAATTACAGACCACTACATTCTTTGTAAGTGGATAAACCTATAAAATCGGCAGTGTATCAAATATCTATCTATCTATCTATCTATCTATCTATCTATCTATCTATGGAGACCCCATAGATAGATAGATGGGGGGGGGGGGGGGGGGTGCACTGATCTTCAACACAAATACACTATGGCAAAGTAACGGCTAAATAGAGATACTAAATATGGACATACAGTATATCTGAGATATACCTGCTACCAGTATAGTATGCAGATCAATAACATCTGCACAACATGTTGCACTGGGTATTGAAATGAAAGTAAAGACATGTTTGGCAGTTCAATAATTAAACTCATTCACACACTATATAAAAAGGAAAAAAACACATTGAAACATTGCCATTTATTAGTAACCACTCCCCACTATGTGTGCACTGCTGATAAAACCCAGAATTCAATACATTTTCAAAAGCGAAAAAGGGTGGCATGACGGCATATCATTGTAATGTCCAACAAACACACTTATTTTTATCTTTTAAAAAATGTTTTATTCACAGAAAAGTAACATTTTGTTATCTAAACCTACAATTCCAGCGAAACCTCGAAATGAACGTTTGACAGAATCAGAATTCACTTTGGCCTCATAACAGGTTTACAGGTTTAAAGAAGTGAGTGAAATTTGTCATGGGTTTGCTTGCAATTTCTATTAGCTTGGATTCCCCATCAATGATTGGGGAAATGGATTTGGTTCCATGTGTACACTCTCAGAGTTATAGACCTGTAAGGGTTCATTTGGTTCCATTTGTACACTCTCAGAGTTACAGACCTGTAAGGGTCCATTTGGTTCCATTTGTACACTCTCAGAGTTACAGACCTGTAAGGGTCCATTTGGAATCCCCTCGAGGAACCCTGGTGGTCCCTGGACCACACTTTGAGAACCACTACTCTATGTAATCAGCAGAGTGGTCAACAGCAATAGAACATAAATTATTCTCAGACATAATTGGGGTTTTGCTGCTCCCTGGTGGTCAATGTCGCTCACTTCAGGACACGTGTTGCCAATGTTGATGTGAAGAAGTGATGGGCTGTAAATCTATACATTTATACATGTTTTAAACTTTATAATATAACTTTATTTAACCCTCCAATGTTGATGTGAAGAAGTGGTGAGCTGTAATCTATACATGTATGCATGTTTTAAACTTTAGAATATAACTTTCTTTAACCCCCTTGAAGCCCATGGCATTAGAGTTCTCAAATTCTACCCGAACCCGACCCCACGTTTTCGGGCCGAGCCGGGCCTCAAAAGTATGCTAATTGGTCGGGCCGAGCCTCGGGCTCCATGAGAAAAAAATAAAATGTTTTTTTAAATTATTTTTTATAATATATATTTTTTATTCTATTCTATTCTATTTTTATTTATTTTGTTCTGTCTGAATGTGTATTTATCTATTATGATTATCAGATTCAAAGTAGACTTATTATTTCTCGAGTCGGGGGACGGGGGACGGGGGGGCGGAGACTCGGTCGAGAGAGGCAGAGAAATGCAGACGATGCATTGCATTGCACAGAGGTGACACAGTAAGCACAGTGTAAGTTAACGTCAGTCAGTCATCGTAACATTGTAACACTAATATTGTGAAGAATGCAAATCTACAACGCAACACTTTGTGAGCTTGTAGATCTGCTATTTGCACTCCTTTTTTGTCACACTCTTTTATCATGAAGTGTGTCTCTCTCCCTCCCCTCTCCTCTGTGGACTTAATTGAGTGACTGTCCACTTGGTCACCCAGCTGTGTTGCATCTAAGTTGACGAGACTCTGTGAGTATATAAAGAGTGGGGTTTGCAGCCTCATGGTGGTTGTACTCTCACCATCATGTTGACTTCTTCCTTGTGTCAGAGACTTGCTTGTGTTTGACATGCTCAGATAGCTGCAATGAACAAAGATTACCTTTATTTTCCTCCTCTGTTGGATAGGAAGGCCTACCTTTGTACTTTTCTCGTATAGAGTTGTCAGTCGGCCAACTTCCTTATTTTTGGTCCTACTTTTTCCTCCCCGGGTGTGAGAGACTAGTCATGCTCATAGAATGTCTCCCATGCTTGATTGTTTTTTTGTTATTGAATACTTTAATTAGTCAGAAATGTAGCTAAACAACACAAGGTACTGCCAGACAATTAATGCTAAAAGGATAAAACAAAGTCCTGGGGACTTGTTTCCATTGTGGTCCTATGTATTCAATACAACATCTAAAATGATTACTCGCCAATACTATCAATATTCAACCAATACAATTCCAAAAATCTGAATATGTGGGGAAGAATATGTCCGCAGTGAATGACACCACCTTTCTATGGGAAATTGCATTACCTCCCCCTGTGGTCTTCTATAGATAGTAACTCAGGCTAGTTTTGTGAGACTTCAAGTCCCCAGTTATCACGTCGTCGCTTTGCTCTTAAAGTTTTATTAAGTTATGATGTCACTCACAACATAGAATAGGATTGAAATCTGCAAGTGGCAACTTTCATCACAATGAAAAAAAAAAAGTACGATATCCAGTGGATATACTTCTTGCACGACTGTATAGCTCGGTTTTGCATTCCAAATGGTATCTTAGTTTGGGGTCATCTCAGTTTTTCCAGTCCTCATGTAGTCTTCTGATTAATGCTGCATCATCCACACTCTCAGAATAAGACAAAATCTGTGCATAGCCTTTTTGGCTGACTTTTGAATCTCAGTCTCAGGACCCCCACAGATGAAGCACCTTAAGCCACAAGCTACATAATCCTCTTCCATGTTGTCTACCAAAAGACAAGTGTCATGCTTGTTTAACTAATGGTTGTTCAATGTAAGCAATAGGCTAGAGAAAATTGATATTCTAAATTCACAGTAATCAAATGTTTTGCCAGCAGAGGAAAATAAATGCCAAAAAGTAGATAAACTACTGTACCTTAAAATCGTCCAGACATATTTGCCAGGATGCAACACTCCCGCTCCTTCCCCACATGCAGACAGTGTATCTCACTGAGCATGTGCACAGTATGTGTACACTCTTATCAAGTGTTTAGCAATATTTTCTTATTTTATTTTTCAGAATAGAATCAATTCAACAACACCCCCAATCCCCTACCATTGATTATACACTGATTATACTATACACTAACAATAACCAATATACCAATATTAGATAGCCAGGGAGACATTTTTACTCAAACATAATGGTTAGAATGTATTCAGCACCCCTGAAAACCCCTAGTTAGAGACAGGTCGTTTTTTAAAGAAGGGTACCCCTGGAGAAAATGTGTGTGCCCTAATCTAAAATCCCTTTGACAACAAAAAATAAATCAATGACCCTCCCCAAGTGATTAAAAAAAAAAGATTAACCCTCCCCACCTATAGGAGTGTCACGATATATTGTCCCACGATATTGCCTATTGTGGTATTAAAATGTGACGATAGGTATTGTCATGATGTCATACTGTATCGTAATATTTTTTAGATATTTTTTTTAATAAAAAAAAAATATCTTATCATAATCCTACTACTATAATTGACAAAAGCTCAGAAGATCACTCCACATGCTTCCAAGACCTGTCACACACTGTTGATCAGAGCTCTGGCTATTATTTAGGCATCTTACCCCACCACGATCAGTGATCAGACTCTTGGCTTGATTGATTTTCTGATTTGCCTATCAGACCCTCAGCCTGATCTGGCAGGTTGCCATAGCAACCAGATAAAGGAAGTTTGACCTCTTTTGACCTCAAGAAAGGCTTTCTATTTGACAGCAGGTGGGTCGTGAGGTTGGGACTAGAGGTTAGGGCCGCAACATGGCCCAAACCTATAGTCACAGTAATTATTGTCTCCGCCAGGCTGAAAGGCATGGCGAGAGAGTATGTTTTACCCCCTGTCCGTCCGTCCGTGTGTGTGTCCGTCCGTCCGTGTGTCCTGTCCTGTCCGTGTGTTAGCAGCTAATCTCCGGCACCGTCGGCCTGGTCGCTGCGAAATTGTGCACACACACTCCCTGGATGCCAATTCAGAACCTCTGCCCCAAATTTTTCACATGGGCCTGTTATAGCGCCACCAGGAGGCCGATTTGTGCAAAACCCATTTACTCCTACAGATTTTATCCAAACATCACGCAAATCGGTACACAGTATCTCTATAGTCATGTGATCAAGACGGATCTGTCCGATATTTCATATTCCATCCAGATTGGCTAAGGTTGGCTTCCAAAGTTTGCAGGATTGGTCCGTTTTGAACAAAATGTCTCAAATCATGAACACAGCGTGCGATTTCCGTGAAAACTTGCACGCACATTCCCACTAGGCCGAGGAAGAAATTCCACCCTTTTCACATTGGCCTGTTATAGCGCCACCAGGTGGCCACAATAACCTACCTGACCTGGCGGAGACCTGTGCTCCGAGGAGCACTTTTTCTAGTTAATCATGTCTTCCATCATATTCAAGGTATTTTGGAGAGAAATGAAACAGACTCCAGTCACTTTCAGCACTGCAGAGGGGAGGTGTTGTGTGTCAGCTGATGCTCGTTGACGCTCATTAATGTGACATGCATCAAAGCAATTATGCCTCTGCACTCTCAAATAGGCCTATCTAATCTAAGATTGTTTTACATGGTATTACTGTATCTGGTATTATAGATTGTTTTTGAGATGTTGGAAATAACTAGGCTGCACTTGGTTGGTAAAGCCCAGATGACAAAAATATGTGGTTTGTGGGATTTATAGTTATGCAGTGTTATATTATATTATATTTGTTATATTATTGTGTATCCTCTGAAACAATGGATGTATAGTTAGTGAGAACTTCACTTCTCCCTTAAGCTTGCACAAATGTATTTATTTTTGTGTACAAAGCACTTTGTAATTGTGTTTTAAAGTGCTTTATAATTGTTATTTTAAACTGAAGATGATGGCCAATGTTGATGATATGATACATGAGAAAAGAACATTAACTAGAAAAAGTGCTCCTCGGAGCACAACTCTCCGCTGTTGGGAATGTTGGGAATGTTCTATCTGTATAAGTGTCCTATCCGTCCTGTCTGTATAAGTGTCCTATCCCTCCTGTCTGTATAAGTGTCCTATCCGTCCTGTCTATGTAAAGGCCTATGCATGCTACCAAAATCGGTGGTGGCCCTATCACCGCGGTGGTCTGAAAACTACAACATGACGTCACTGATCAGCGGTGGTGAATCTACCACTGCTCATTCTGGCACATCTCTCTGTTTTTACTGACCGACGCCACCGCAACACCGCTGGGTCGCTCGTGTGGAATTCCGGGCAGTGTGATTGGCCTAGAAGTTGGGTGGGCGGTCCCCTTTGTTTTCCAAACAAACGGACCAGGAAGAGACAAATGGCAGCGACAGCGGCACAAAGCGAGAGGGAAAAGGTATAATATAGAACAGAATAGAGGCAGTTGAGAGAAAGCAGAGGGGGGGAAATGGACGAGTTTGATGAAATGTTGGCCTTGGAGGTTAGGAAGTATGAACATCTCTACAACCCGACAATGAAGGGTCATAAAGACGCACAGAGAACATATAATGCATGGCAAGAGATAGGAGAGACACTGCAGACACCCAGCGAAACGTGCAAAACGAAATGGCAAAGCCTGCGAGATAGGTTCACCAAGGCTCGCAACAGACTGAAGAAGAGCAAAAGTGGCGATGCAGGTGGAAAGAAAGTGGTTCCCAGCCTGTACCTCCTGCTCACGTGGCTTGAACCGCACATAAAACACAGAAAAACGACCACAAATATGGCTATCTCTCAATCCAGGGTAAGCACTGCAGTGTTTTTATTGTTTTACGTTATATGTTCACGTTATTACAGCATTAATCATTACCTGTAGCTGGCACTACAGTAGTTTTGAACACATAATAAACCCATCATCTTCAGATGAGATTTGATTCCAATAGCTATACTTTAATAATGTTGGACTCACTTTAGGAGTTGTCTACATAGCCTTTTTGTGTTAGCCACGATCATTGTAAACCATGCCTCTGTACAAACTTAAATTAAAGTAGTCTTCAAAAAAGTCTGGCTATGGTATGAGAGATTATCAAATGCTTTGAACGCCGTTGCCACCTTGTGGTTAGAGACATGACATGACATGACATGACATGACATGACATGACATGACAAACATTATGCATGATTATATAATATATAATCAACACCTATGTTTATATCATATGATTACAACTGACATGATTATGTTGGAATTGAGACATTTGCTAACATAGTTGACATGTAATAAATAAAAGTATAAATACATAAATATATTTTTAAACTATTGTGTTCTGGCTGAAGTATCCGTTATATGGAGATTTTGTTCATGAACACTTCTTCTTTCTTGTCTTATATTAGACACAAGAGGAAGAGCAGCCATCCACCAGTGGTGGCCAGACTGGCCACACTGGTCAGCACCTCCCCTACCCCATGTCTCCTACCCCTTCCAGTGATGAAGAGGTGGAGTTGTCCACAATGAACTGGGAGGACTTTGGAAGCTCTGTGCTGGACACACCAACTCCAGCCCCATCCCCAGCTCCATCCATCCCCATTCCTGCCACCCGTCCTGCTCCCAAACCTACTGCAGCCCCACGTCCTGGCCGAGCTCCATCCATCCCCTTTTCTGCAACCCGTCCTACTTTGACTCCTTCTACAGCCCCACAGCCTGGCCCTTCTACTACTGCAGCTCCTGGCCCTTCAAGTACCCCATCTGCTCCGTCTGATGCTCCGAGGTCTAGGCAGCGGAAGAGGGCCTCTTGCAATTTTGAGACCATTCTTTCGACCCTAGACCAAAGGGCATCAGACAGAGATGCTCTAATGGAAGCAGGCAGGCAGAGGCGCACTGCCGTCATTGAGAGTCTGATGGGCCTGCAAGATGACTGTGGCAGACACGGCCTCCGCGTGGCGACCTTCATGAGGTCTCTGCCACCAGTCCATCTGGCTGACTTTAAAGTCCAACTCTGCAACCTCATGAGGAAGACCGAACAGGCAGTGGGAAATGAACTTGCAGAGAGAGTTGTGGAAAATGAACTATGATTATTGAAAATGTTTTTGTTTTGTATGTATTGTTCCAAATCTTGGTTTACCTGTGACCCTATAGTCTACTGAGGCACTACACTGTCAATATTCCTGTTATATCCTGTTACATACATTGGTTATCTATTTATGCTATTTATTTATACATGTATTTATATATTATCATTTATTTATACTTTTTATATTCGATAGATTTATTTGTACATGTATTTATATTATATACACTTATTTATTATCTTTATATTTGATAGATGAATTATTTATACATGTATTATATTTATACATGTATTATATTATATACACTTATTTATTATCTTTATATTTGATAGATTAATGATTTATACATGTATTTATATTGTATACATTTGTATTTATTATATTTGATAGATTTATTTATACATCTATATATAATATTTATTTATAGATATTTTGTAAATATGTTCAGAGTTTATTGCTATTTATAATTCTTATGCTAGTTCAATTAAATGTCAACTCAAAACTACGGCATGGTGTTATTTACGCATTGACAAAACAATTAAACATGTCATGTACACCCCTTTTTATACTCACGTTCACTATGTTGCCACACTGTCACAGATAAGTAGCGAAAATAGCCAATCCACAAGCTCAAGACCGCTCGCAATGAGACATTTTGATCTTGTAGATCGTCTATTTTCCCTATAATATTTGTTACATTTTTAGTGTATCACATACCCACAATAGGAAGGCTAGGTTGAAAATGGCAAAATGATTCTAATCATTGCCCCGTCTCTAGCGTTTCAGGTCATAATCAATTTTCTGAAATCAGAGATAACTCACAGGATAAACAAGTGAAACTGGTAAGTGATGACCATAAAAAAGAATTGTTTAAAAAAGCTGGAGACGGGCTACAATCAGAATATAGAGCTTTAACGTTATAACAAAAACGTTCCCTCTGGATTTTATGCACATTTAAACATTGAATAGTATTAACAAGAACTTACATTGGATCAACTGGAACATAGGTTCTGAATGGGAATGTTTTATTTACAGACGGGGCCCCCACACACACATAAACAGCGCGTTGCACTGAGATGTGTTGTGAGCTTGTAGATTGGATTTTTTTTATGTAGAGGGAGAAGAGCAGACACAGTATTCACAGACACAGTATTCAGGGGAATGTAGCAGTGTTGCAAAAAGTACTCACAATTTTTTACGCATTGGTATCAATACTGCAATGTAGAAATACTCCGGAATAGACCGGAATTCAAAATGTACTTGAGTAAAAAAAAGTATCAATACTGCAATGTAGAAATACTCCGGAATAGACCGGAATTCTAAATGTACTTAAAGTACTTAAAGAGTAAAAGTGCAAAAGTATTGGTATGAAAATATACTTATAGTACAAAATCAAAAGTAGTCATTATGCAGAATGTCCCATTTCACAAGTTTTCAAATGTATACACATATGTACTTATGGTTACTTTACACCGCTTGAACTTCCCGTAGCACATTGCGCAGAGCACCCTAGCTACTGTTCCCAGCCTGCACATGTGCATAAGCAACCAAGAAAGACCCACCACTCCATACCCTCACAGGATCCTCAACCCAAACCATCACCCTACACATTCAGGCGACCCCGCCGGACCACGCGTCCCTGCCACGGGACAAGCCCTTGTGGGGTCATAAAGTACTCTGTGAAGTCCCCTCTGACTCTTTTCCCTGCAGTCGTTTTGCGGTTATTGGACATCCTCGCCGGGTGTTGGAGGTTGGTGTCTCCTTCCACCTGTCTCCTCCATTCTCCTGGCTGCTCGTCCCCAGCAGCAGTGGTCACGTCTGTGAAGTTGGGTGGGATGTACCTTGGGATATAACAATTATAGATTTTGAAGGTGTGATTATAATCACAATTTCAAAATGATCATAAATTGAGGTGGACATTTCCTTCTAAAACTTTTGTCAACCTTTTTTTTTTTTTTTTTTTTTTACAGTTGTTGCCTTTCAAAATAAGTCATATTTATACTATTTTAAATCAGTGGTTCTCAATGTCGGGAGTCCCGACATGATTTTTGGGGGGTCCCAGGATGACAGTAAAGTGACAATTTAAGGACATTTAAGAGGTTAAAAATACATCACAAGTAATCACAAACTATAAAAACTGGTCAAACATTGGCCAAATCGTGAAATAATATATGAAAATAGCCGATCTACAAGCTCACAACACAAGGCGTTGTGAGCTTGTAAATCTGCTATTTTTTTGAATATTTATCTGTGGAACCAAGTCAAATTAAATGTCATGCCTCAATTCATGACATGGGGGGGGGGGGGGGGGGGGGCGCGGCCTGAAAATGGTTGAGAACCACCGTTTTAAATAACGGTTTATAGCTACATCACCACATTACCTTGAAACCGGTGTATTTGCCGCATCTGTGCACGTCAGGTAGTTGTGCAGAGCTACACAGGCATGCACAATGTGTCCGGCCTTCTCTGGTGTAGCTTCGAGTGGCCGCCCCAGGATCCTCCACCTGGCTGCCAAAATGCCAAATGTGTTCTCGATGATCCTTCGAGCTCTGGAGTGACGGTAATTGTAAATGCGCTTCTCCTCTGTGAGATTGCGACCTGTACATAAGAGAGGTAAACAAAACAAATGCCATGTGTTATTTAGATGTGCAACAGCATGTTTTGGTTCAAACAGTATCAGTGCTCGCATTGCCAGGCGGGAGGAAGGTGGGTGTAAAATCTATAAATACAAAGCAGAGCTTTTTGCAGCATCACCAGTGTGCAGACTCTATTCCTTTGATATTTAAAAGAATAAAGGAATTGCACCTGGGCCACGGATGTGCGTGCACTACCTTTTTCGGGTGTAAAATTGTATGTCATATAGCAGGATTAGAACAATTTGTCTGTGTCGTTTGAAGTCAAGTTACATTATTAGCAACTTACTTGAATAGGGACTCATGAGGTTAGGAAGCATGGGGAACGCTGCGTCGCCCACAAAAACATGCGGGGTTTTTATGGTCCGTCCAGGGAGAGCTTCAGGAGGGGGTAGCTGGATCTCGCCGCTCTGAAGACCAGAACCAAAGGCGCTGTCCTGGAAGACTCCACCGTCACTTTCTCTACCTGTGAGAGAAATTAAAATCAAATAATGATTTCATTACTCAAGATAATTATAGGACATTGTCATTTCTGCAATCTGCAATCTCAGTATTACCAACAGCCAGATTGAATCAACAACAGAAAGCTTTATCAAGGGTTATCACATGCTGGCTTGTGATGGACATTATTATAAAAAATGTTATTAGCAGACAGACACACATGCACCTGGTCATTAATGTATACTAGTGGACTACTGATGTGCCATAGTGTCTATTCTATATTCCAATGTGCAACACATTTAAATGTATAGTACAGGGGCCTTCAACGTTTTCAGGCCAAGGACCCCCTAACTGAGAGAGAGATGAAGCAGTGACCCCCTACTCTATATTGTATAAAATTGTGTTTCAGATTACAGGTTATTACTAGGTTCTTTTTTCCTCTACACCTATAGCCTCTTTGCCAAGAAATAGCCGATCTACAAGCTCTCAAGCGCGAGGCGTTGAGAGCTTGTAGATCTGCTATTTTCGGCTAATGTTCCCCCCTCAGAAAAGGAATTCTAGGGTTCTAGTGGAAAATGTAAAAAAAACTAAATCCTATCACACAAAGATTTGGTGGACCCCCTATAGTAGCTCTGATGACCCCCTAGGGGTCCCAGACCCCCTGTTGAAGACCCCTGTGATAGTATATCAACATAAACTAAATCAGTGGCTATTCTGAATCAATCACTGCAGCATGGACCAAGTCTATTCACTGCATACTGGCTGTATACAGTCCAGTATGCAGGACAGTACAGTCCAAGTTCACTGTATACTGTACATGCTGCATCAAAGCAGCATGGTCCATAATTTCCACAAGTCCCATCAATAGTCAGTGTTTTCTTCCCATATTACATGAACAACATATGAACAATAGAATGTTTGGTAGAATGAATCATTATTAAAAAAAGGCCTTGATCATTGCATTGTCAATGGAATGTAAATGATTCATTGTGCTTTACCAAAGAGAGGGCCATGTAAATAATGGTCACAGCAGTATCATCATTATTTTAGGATATAAGTAAGTTTGCTATGACATACCATACGCCCCGATGTCTACCATTGTGAAACGGTAGCGTGCGTCACACACTGCCATCAGGACGATGCTGTGATGTCCCTTGTAATTGTGGAAATCACTGCCAGCATTCCCTGGAGCCTTCAGAATCAGAATCAGAATCAGGTTTATTGTCACATCACAGGTTTACAGTGTAAAAAAAAGTGGGTGAAATTCGTTTTCGTGCATAGTTCCCATCGTAACGTTATTTCCATAGAAAGAAGAAGGGGAGGAAGAAGAGGGGGGGGGGGCAGTGGAAAAAAGGAGATTAGAAAAGAGAACAAAAAAAGTTATCTACATATTTACATACACTAGTAGCCTACCTTCAGGTTGACGTGTTTGCCATCTATCGCACCAACACAGTTGGGAAAGTTCCACAGGTTCCAGAAGTCCACCGCTATCTCACGGAACTGTGGAGCCGAGGGGAATGCCACAAAATCGTCCTTCAAGGCCAGCCAGATGGCTTGGCTGACCTCGGTCACGATGGAACAAACCGTGGAATGGCCCATTCTGTAGTTGGTTGCAGCCATTTGATGTGACGCACCAGAGGCCAGCAGAGACACGGTCACTGCAAGTCGCTCTGCAGGGGATATGGGCATGCTGTGTGTGGGTGCATGCTGGAGCAGCGGCTCGACGCGGCGCAGGAGGTCGTCGAAGCGGCTAGCTGACATCCTGAAATGGATGAAATGTTTCTCCTCGTCCATTACCCGCATTTGTGCCACCAGCAGACCCCATTCTCCCTCCTCCACCCGTGTCATGTTCAGCGGCCGAACACTCCACCTGCGTGTACTCGGTCCGGCTTGCATCTCCTCCTCCACCAAACACCGCAAACCGAGGTCCTCCGCTTCCTCCTTTTCACATAGGAGCTTCTCCTCCTCCTCCTCCTCCTCCAACAACTCGCACGCCACCGTGAACTTTGCTGCTGCCATCTCGACTCTTTCCTCGTCCATTCCCTCCATGTTTCTTGCTATCTGCTATCTTTCTTGCTTCTTCTTCCGTGTTGTTTTCCCGCACCGATTTCAAAGTGGGCGGGGTGGCGCGTCTGAACCAGAGGGAGGCGGGGCTATACCTTATCACCTTACCACCGAGTATGAGCGTCTCGTATCCAAACCGACGTTTCGGTGGTCACCGCGGTGATAGGTGATAGGTGGCCACATTGTGGTAGCATGCATAGGCCTTAAGTGTCCTATCCGTCCTGTCTGTGTAAGTGTCCTATCCGTCCTGTCTGTGTAAGTGTCCTATCCAATTGTTACAGTATCCGCCATTTCTCAACCATTTCGTGATTGTTCCTGTCTTACCTCACTCTTACCAGACTTGTGTTGGGAATGTTGGGAATGTTCTAATTCTTATGTTCTAACTGTCCTATCCATCCTGTCTGTATAAGTGTCCGATCCGTCCTGTCTGTATAAG
This sequence comes from Gymnoscopelus microlampas, assembly GCF_963454915.1. NCBI lineage: Eukaryota > Metazoa > Chordata > Actinopteri > Myctophiformes > Myctophidae > Gymnoscopelus > Gymnoscopelus microlampas. The sequence continues at coordinate 1,335,655 of NW_028155725.1, read as the reverse complement.
TGTCCTATCCGTCTGTATAACTGTCCTATCCGTCTTGTCTGTATAAGTGTCCTATCCGTCCTGTCTATGTAAGTGTCCTATCCCTCCTGTCTGTGTAAGTGTCCTATCCCTCCTGTCTGTATAAGTGTCCTATCCGTCCTGTCTGTATACTGTAGGTGTCCTATCCGTCCTGTCTGTATACTGTAAGTGTCCTATCCGTCCTGTCTGTGTAAGTGTTCTATCCGTCCTGTCTGTATAAGTGTCCTATCCGTCCTGCCTGTATAAGTGTCCTATCCGTCCTGTCTGTATAAGTGTCCTATCCGTCCTGTCTGTGTACTGTAAGTGTCCTATCCGTCTGTGTAAGTGTCATATCCCTCCTGTCTATATAAGTGTCCTATCTGTCCTATCTGCCAATTATGTATCAGCCATGCAGCCATTTCGTGATGGTTCCTGTCTTACCTCACTTTGACAGTGGCAAAGACACTGTCAAAGTGATGCCATGTATTTATACAGTATTTCACCGTATTGTCACGTGTCACGTGAGGCTTGACCAATCGGTGTGTCATATTTAGAAAGTGAAAATAAAACTCTCCTACGGAGAGTAATAATAATGTATCATAAATCAATATCATATGCCCAACATCATGAATGTATCGTGAAATTAGTGTTATCTTGACACCCCTAACTCTCCCCATCAAATACAACAACATGATTTAAAACTGATATTATGTCCGATGTTTTGCTTTCCACATTGATTAGAACATTACTGTAATCAGTCATGCTAAATGCACAGTGCAGTGTAGTCTGTACTGGTAGCAGAATGGACAGTGTTCTCAACTTACATGAAGAAAGTTGAGTATTTGGTAGTCAGTAGTTTACAACTTTTGTCACTCTGCCCTTTTAATTATTAACTACAGTGACTACACTGTTGCCTACATCATGGGTTTTCAACTGGTGGTCCGTGGACAACTGGTGGTCTGTGAAGGTATTGCATGTGGTCCCTGACCATGCATTTAGTAATGTAGGAAAGTGTAGATTTGTATTATGTTTTATGTTATCGACCATTAGTTGAGGAACAGTATGATGTATGATGACGCATCAATGTTATCAGTTACTTGGAAGTCGGATGTGAAGAACTTTCCAAGGGATTTAAAGGGAAACAGTACCCGTACCGGTTTACCTGGTTGAGGCATCATTAGTAAGAAATGTGCCCATATCAATTGCATGTGCTTGCATGCTCATACATATGTTGCAATGAATCAGTTTAACATGAGTTTAATATGGAAGGTTAGGAGAACAGAATAAGGGCAACCATGGGAAAGGAATGGATCAGTGGTTCTCAATCTTTTCTGAGCTCTGGACCACTAGCATATCTCAGTTAAATAATGACTGTTAAGGGCTTGATTTAATTCACCTCGAATTGACACATTAAATGAAGGCCTTAACAGTCATTATTTAATTTCAAGCTTTTTCCCCCACACCACGCCCATATCCCCCTCCAACACCCCCTCCCAACACAACAGTGGTCCCTGGTTCATAATCAGTTGAAAACCCATGGCCTACATGTAACAAATTAGGCTATCAATTATGACCTGATGATTCTGGATTTCACTTGTGGAGCTAGGCTGGCATCTGCACAACTGTCCATATAGATCCAAATTAATCACATGCACAGAATTACTTCAAATGATTATGACTATCCAGTTATAAATTGGTCATTGTAACCTACCTGGTGTATGTAATTCTATGAGCAACAAAACACACTTTAAAGAGGATATCTCTGTATTGGAAATTGGATTAATGCATCTCTCTAATATGCCTAATAGTCAGGGGATATTAGCAGAATATTTTCCAATCTTGGAATAAATTCCTTACCAAAAAAAATCTTCACCAATGTGTTTGCAAAGGTGTCTAGTAACACATCACAACTTTGTTGAAATTCAGTATCCCTAGGAGAATTTTTGACAGCTCCTTAAAGTTGGAGTACCCACCATAACCTTGGTTAAAAAATAAATAAAAATAAAAATCCAAATTTAATTCTGTTTTAAATAGCATGTGAGGGGTCAAACTAGGGTGTTTTTATGATTCTGAATCCATTGCAATCATTTGTTTTGCACCAAAACCACTCCTTGGGCTAAAAACGGCCATAGCCATGTATACTTTTTGTGTAAAAAGCCCATTGAGATTGGGCCGTTTTTAGCCCAAGGAGTGGTTTTGGTGCAAAACAAATGATTGCAATGGATTCAAAATCATAAAAACACCCTAGTTTGACACCTCACATGCTACTTAAAACAGAATTAAATTTGAATTTTTTGGGGGGATTTTTTTTTAACCAAGGTTATGGTGGGTATTCCAACTTTAAGGAGCTGTCAAAAAATTCTCCTAGGGATACTGAATTTCAATAAAGTTGTGATGTGTTACTAGACACCTTTGCAAACACATTGGTGAAGATTTTTTTTGGTAAGGAATTTATTCCAAGACTTTTTTTAATATCCCCTGACTATAACGCCTGTTGAAGTGTTGCTTAATTGTTCAACTACCATCGTTAAGACGCTGAATAGATTTGACTGGGTCGTTCACACTTGCTGTGTGTTGATGGCTTGTTAACGGCCGTCATTGATTCTAAATAGATCAAGGTGTTACTGGATTTGAATCCGTTGTATCCTTTGAAATAGAGAGGGGTCATTGACCACTGTTCTGCTGTACTAAAATTGTATCCACCTGTTTCCGCGGGAATTTACTGGGGCAAGAATGTTAGGTGGGAAACATCCTGCGGACGGACCGGAAGTAGAAAGTAGCAGCTCAGTATGTTTACATTTGCCAACAGAACGTAGCTGACACTGTAGCTTCACTGGTCGCATAGCGATTCTGACTGCAAGAACGTTGTTTCTTACTCACTTTCTTACTTTCTCACAATGAGCTCGGGGACAACGTGTGCTGTGCGTGGCTGTCATTACAACCAAACCAAACTAAATGAATGGCTTAAACGAGAGTGCTTCGTCCACCAACCGAAAACAAAGTTTGAATGTTCCTGTCAACGTTGGTATGAATTCCATCGCATCCCAAAGGACGCCGATGCGAAAAGAAGTTGGCTAAGGAACTTGAACCTACAACAAACTCCCAAACATGTCTATGTTTGTTCATTTCACTTCGTGGACAAGAGACCTACACGGGAGAACCCACATCCAACGCTGCTGTTGGGTGAGAGACCTCCAGAGGAGGGTATCGTTCAGAGACATTTAACGGGTAAGATTAATTTCTACAAGGCATTAAAACAAATCTGACCTGGCCAGAAATCTATTACAATCTATTTAAAACGTGCTATTGTAAACACTCAATGGTAGGCCTGTCTGATTATGTGTTTGTACTACATACTAATCTGTCATTAGTTACGACACACACACACACACACACACACACACACACGCACACACGCACACACAGCGCTAGTCTTTTTTTTCTTCTCCACGCACCTTGCCAAAATAATGGCCTATTTCTAGCCGCAAGCAACTCTTTAGACAAAAATATAATTTCCCAAAAAGAATGATGAAGGCCATTATTTTAGGAAGGTGACGGTACAACCTTAAAGACCCAACAGTTGCAATAAACAAAGTTTTTCTTTTTTCAAAAGACATTAAACTATGTGTTATAATCGTATGTTTAATTCAGTGCCTTAAGCATGGTGTTGTGTTTAACATATACAATTACATGTGTCTCAATCGATAACAACTACTGCAATACATTGTACACTAAATATGTCTGTACCCGCAGACGACGAGCCAGTTGCAATGGAGGCTTCAGAGGAGCCAAATCCCGTGGCAAAGAGCTCACATGATGTCCAGACACAGTGGTCAGACCCAGGAATGGAGGACCACATCTATGCCAGAGCTCCACCTGCCAGGACATCTAGTGTGCTGCCTGAACCAAAGTGCTCACGTGATGTCCAGACACAGTGGTCAGACCCAGGAATGGAGGACCACATCTATGCCAGAGCTCCACCTGCCAGGACATCTAGTGTGCTGCCTGAACCATCCCCTGACAGCCAACAGTCTGTTGCAGAGGATCTTCTACAAGATGATGAAGACTGTCTTCTCTACACAGGGATTCCTCTCCTTGAATTCCACACTCTTGTGTCATGCTTACAAAGCTTTGCCCGCACATCAAGAATGCTTGTTGTAGATGAAATTTTAATGACATTAATGAAACTTAGGCAGAACTTTGTACTAGCTGATTTAGCAAAACGCTTCAAAAAGTCACGTAGTGAGGTTAGTAAAACATTGTCATTCTGGATAGATGTAATGGCTGAGCACACTAAGGATCTGATTCCATGGCTGCCCCGTGAAACCATAAAAGCTACTATGCCACAGGCTTTCCTGGAGAATTTTCCAAACACGACTTGTGTAATTGACTGTACAGAAAGTGTTTTGCAGAAAGCAAAAAATCTGGACTCAAGAACTGAATCTTACAGTCACTACTATGCTTGTAATACTGTTAAATATCTAGTTGCAATTGCTCCATCTGGAGTCATTATGTACATTTCAGATGCTTATGGTGGGAAATGTAGCGACAGATTCATAACCGAAAACTCAAGCTTTCTAAGTCATTTGCGTGCTGGAGATGAGGTGATGGCAGACCGTGGCTTCACAATTCAGGATTTGCTAGATGAGCGTAAAGTACGCTTGGTCTTACCAGCATTTACACGCAAGCAAGCCCAGTTGACAACTGAGCAGGTCACTCGCACGCGACGCATTGCTAATGTCCGCATCCATGTGGAACGAGCAATAAGGCGTCTTAAGGTTTACAAAATTCTCTCACACACTGTGCCCATTAATATTGTCCCTAAAATGGACAAAATACTTAGAATTTGTGCAGCCCTTGTAAATCTAAGAGGAGAGCTTCTGTCAAGCAAATAGACACAATTAATGTTCAACATGTCAGTGCCACTCGACATTTTAAGACGTCCTTTGTATCATAAGCCACTGGTGCCTGTGCCACCCAAGACATCATGATTTGAAAATGTTCTGCTCCATTCACTTCTTGTTTAACTTCTTACTTCTTACTTTACAATGAATTTTGCCTCTGGCACTTAGAGCCAAACTGCCATAAATAAGTCAGGCACTGAATGAGTTAATGCTATTTTATGTATTTCTGTTTAGACAGGCCTGAAAAAATGCCTAGTAATTTCTAATGAGATAATCCAGAAACAGTATTGTCTAATTTCCAATGAGATAATCCAGTTGTATTTCTTTTTCTATCATGAAAGATGATTTGTGTCCTAGGACAAATACATTGATGACAGACTTCACACTGTTTGTGTACTGTGGGTTTACTTTTGGCAGAGATGTATCTTTTTTCAGTAAAATCAATTTAGGTAGCATGTGTAAGAAGTCGAACTTCCATGTCATCACACATCAGTGTAGTCTTTATTAAATTGGACGTCCACTTCTATGCTGCATGTATTCTGAATGGTTCCTAAAAAAAGGAGGGGGCGGGGGGGGGGGGGGTGGACTCTTGCTGTGGTGTTGATGGGCCTGCATGTGTGTGTTGGCATGGTGTGGTGTTTGAAATGTATGTTTTAATTTCTTCAGCCGCACATTCTTCTTCACACCAGAGTTCCACGTCCGTTGGACATCAGTAGCCTACAAGCCACATTTGTTCCACACTACCTGACTGCATTTTCGACCTACAATAAGGAAATATCGAGTTATTACCCAACATAGTGTTTCCAATCATGCTGGAATCACCAGTGGCGTAAAGTAACTAAGTACATTTACTCAAGTACTGTACTTAAGTTCAAATTTGAGTAATCTTTAGTTTACTGGAGTATTTTCAATTTGCAGTACTTTTACTTCTACTCCACTACATCTCAGAGGCAAATATTGTACTTATTACTCCACTATAATTATTAGAAAACTTGAGATACTAGTTACTTTGTAGATTTGTGTTATTGCAAAACATGCATTAAACACTTTACCCCATACTTCTGCTATTTGAAAATAGCAGATCTACAAGCTTTCATTATGAGCCTGTAGATCGGCTATTTCCAAAAGATGTTTTAACATTTTGAAGACTTGTGAATTGGGACATTTTATGTAATGAGTAATTTTACTTAGTTATGGTAAATGAAAGCCGTCTTTGTGCGCAGAGCGTCTCTCACAGTCCTCTCTCAAAATCCTCAGTGTCCATTATCCAGACCAGTTGTAATTGTGAGTGTGCAAATAGAACCATGCTTTCATTTGTACAGTCTTAGTTATATTAAGAATTGAGAGCCACCACACAAAACAATGCATGTCATTTCCTTTCTTGACAGTGGGGTAATATGAACGTCGTATGCAAATTAGCCATGAGGTGGTCTTAGAATGTCAACACACTTTCCTCCCCGACCCAAATAGACTAGCCAAATAAAACGTTTATTGATCTACCTATCTGTGTCGCATTTTTAGCACTGTTGATATGACCTCAGCACGGGGATTGATGGTTATCTTAAATGGTAATAACGGGTCCATGAATGACGTATTCATTACGTGAATCAGCTGTGTCGGGAGGTATCTAAAACATTTAGGACAGGTCGTAATAATAGATGCATACATTTACATTAGCCTACTTAGACCTATGGACTCCACAAACTGATATGAGGCCACTTCTTAACGTCATCTTCCCAATTATCTATTGGAGGCAACAATAGGCTAATATCACGGGCGGCCGAGCTTCTAGTTATTATTAATTGTTACGTCCCGTTACAATACAACAGCTCATACAGTATGACTCTGGCGCAGCTGACACGTCTTATAATTATAATTAGCCCTCAAGCACCTGCGAGTCATACTGTATGAGCTACCGTTCTGTTACCGTTGTAACAGAACGTATTAATTAATAATGTGGGAACACAATCTGAATGAATTAAAAAGAGGTGATATTAGCCTATTGCTGCCTACTGCAATAGATAATTGGGAAGATGACGTTAAGAAGTGGCCTCGAATCACATACTGTAGCATTTTTAATTACTTTGTGGAGTCTATTGCTAGTGACGGTAAAGCTATGCAGAACTTGAAAAGTTCTGAGGCCTACCAGTATCTTCACAGCAACAAGGTCGGTGTAGTGTTCCTGAAGGAGGTCGGAAACGACCTCCTCTATTTAAAAGCAGACGTAGAACCCAGCCAGAGTCTGCATGTGAGGCACCATAAGGCATGGGTTCTGTCAACAAAGAGAGGTGTCATAGAGACAGCAGGTTGTTCCTGCATTGCAGGGCCGGGCCGCTCATGCAGTCATGCTGCTGCAATTCTGTGGAAGGTAGGTCTAAGTAGGCGAATGTAAATTTACACATCCATTATTACGACCTGTCCTGAATGTTTTAGATATCTCCAGACACAGCTGATTCACGTAAACAATACGTCATTTATGAACCCGTTATTATCATTTAAGATAACCATCAGTCCCCGTGCTCAGGTCATATCATCAACAGCAGTAAAAATGCTGCTAAATGTTGACATTCTAAGACCACCTCATGGCTAATTTGCATATGACGTTCATATTACCCCACTGTCAACAAAGGAAAGGACATGTATTGTATGGTGGCTATTCTCACCTTCTTAATATAACTATGACTGTACAAATGAAAGCATGGTTCTATTTGCACACTCACAATTACAACTGGTCTGGATAATGAACACTGAGGATTTTACTGTGAGAGAGATGCCATGTGCACAAACACGGCTTTCACTTACCATAACTAAGTGAAAGTACTCATTATACCAAATTTTCCATTTCTTCAAAATGTTTAAAATTATTTTGAAAATAGCCGATCTACAAGCTCACAACGAAAGCTTGTAGATCTGCTATTTTCAAATAGCCGAAGTATGGGGTAAAGTGTTTAATGTATGTTTTGTAATAATGAAAATCTACAAAGTAACCCAAGTTTTCAAATAATTATAGTGGAGTAAAAAGTACAATATTTGCCTCTGAGATGTAGTGGCCGACACCTACAAGTATACTGCAAATTGAAAATAGTCCAGTAAAGTAAAGATTCCTAAATTTACTGTACTTAAGTAGATGTACTTAGATACTTTCCACCACTGGTGATTCCAGCATGATTCTAAACGCTATGTTAGGTAATAACTAGATATGTCCTTATTGTAGGTGGAAAATGCAGTCAGGCAGCGTGAGACAAATGTGGCTTGTACTGATGTCCAACGGACATGGAACTCTGGTGTGAAGAAGAATCAACGGCTGAAGAAATTAAAACACATACATTTCAAACACCATAGACGCCAACACACACCTGTAGGCCCATCAACACCACAGCAAGATTCCACTCCACCCCCCCAACTTTTTCGGAAGCATTCAGAATACTTAAGCCACATCAACACCTCAGCAATGGCCCCACTATTTCACCTCCAGACAGATGGTCTTCTTCAGCTCAGTTACAGAGCCGATGTTAACAGGCAGGGCCAGGCAAGCCCAAGCCTACATGATTCAGACCTGAGCACACTCTGTCACACTGAACACAGCACTACACTCACCTGTAGGAAATGTAGGGTCTTTTATGAAACCTACATAAAACTATCTCCAATCCAAGCAGCTACACTGACGGAAGAAACCACAACCCAAAGTGCTTCACAGCTATGGCATGATGCTAGAAAGCTGCGTCTAACAGCCAGCACAGCAAAAAGAGTCCCCAAAAGACAGACCACAGACCCAAAGACATTTTTAAATGAGCATGTTTACCCAACATTCACTGGCAATACAGCAACAAAACACGGCAAAGAGAATGAGGCCAATGTCATTGCACTTCTGGAGAGCAGAGGGCAAGTTGTGGAGAGGAGAGGCCTGGTTGTGCACCCCGAACATCCTTGGTTGGGAGCTAGCCCAGATGGAATCCTTGATGGAACACAGCTCCTTGAGATCAAGTGCCCCTACAAGACATCTATGTCAGACTTTCTGAGTCGGACAAATAGTGACATACAATCCTTGGATGATGGACAGTATCTGATGCGCACCAATGGAAAAGATGGGTACTACCTCCAGGTTGGTTAATCAAAATTTTAAAAATGTAATTATTACTACAAGTAATTAACATTGTTTTGAACACACGTGCTAATGACAGTTAACGACAGTGCCAATGTGCTTTCAGACACAATTGACCATGATGTGCCTTGGCCTACAAAGTTGCCAGCTGGTCGTCTGGACACCTAGTGAGCACATAGAAGTGGACGTCCCATTTAATAAAGACTACACTGATGGATATGTGCAGCAACTGCAGAAGTTCTACTTCTTACACATGCTACCTAAATTGGCTGATGATTTCAGTGAGAAAAAGTTACATCTCTGCCAAAAGTACATGGCTCTCTTTAAGTAAATGGATCACACACACACACACACACACACACACACACACACACACACACACACACACACACACACACACACACACACACACACACACACACACACACACACACACACAGCGAAATCTTTCATCAATGTATTTGTCCTAGGACACTAATCATCTTTCATGTTTTGTGCAGCCCTTGTAAATCTGAGAGGAGAGTTAATGTAAAGCAAATAGACACAATTTAGATTACAATCACATCACTGTTAATTGTATTTTCTGTTTTTCTGTTTTGAGAGGCCTGAATAAATGCTTATGTAATTTCTAATGAGATAATCCAGAAACAGTATTGTCTAATTTCCAATGAGATAATCAAGTTGAATTAAGTATTTTGTCCATTTTAGGGACAATATTAATGGGCACAGAGTTTTCGGTTATGAATGTGTCGCTACATTTCCCACCATAGGTATTATAAATGTAACTGTGTTGTTTCACATTCTTTTGCCTAATAACATTTTCAATCAATCAAAGATCAATTTTTAAAGACATTAATTAAACTTGATTCGGCAAAACGCTTCAAAAGGTCACATAGTCAGGCTGGTAGAACATTGTCATTCTGGATAGATGTAATTGCTGAGCACACTAAGGATCTGATTCCATGGCTGCCTCGTGAAACCATAAAAGCTACTATGCCACAGGTTTTCCTGGAGAATTTTCCAAACACTACTTGTGTAATTGACTGTACAGAAAGTGTTTTGCAGAAAGCAAAAAATCTGGACTCAAGAACTGAATCTTACAGTCACTACTATGCTTGTAATGCTGTGAAATATCTAGTTGTAATTGTGCCATCTGGAGTCATAATGTACATTTCAGATGCTTTTGTCTAAAAGGTCCGACCAAAAAAGTCCTTGCAGACTTGTTTCCGTTGAGGTCCTTGATCCATCTAAAACAAGCATTGTTGATGTGCGGGCAAAGCTTTGTAAGCATGACACAAGAGTGTTGAATTCAAGTAGAGGAATCCCTGTGTAGAGAAGACAGTCTTCATCATCTTTTAGAAGATCCTCTGCAACAGACTGTTGGCTGTCAGGGGATGGTTCAGGCAGCACACTAGATGTCCTGGCAGGTGGAGCTCTGGCATAGATGTGGTCCTCCATTCCTGGGTCTGACCACTGTGTCTGGACATCACGTGAGCACTTTGCCACGGAATGTGGCTCCTCTGAAGCCTCCATTGCAACTGGCTCGTCGTCTGCGGGTACAGACATATTTAGTGTACAATGTATTGCAGTAGTTGTTATGATTATAACATATTATATATTTTTTGTCTTTAAAAGAAATGCTTGTTTTTCTTTTTGGCCTTTAAGGTTATATCGTCACCTTCCTAAAATAATGGCCTACATCATTCTTTTTGGGAAATGATATTTCTGTCAAAAGAGTTGCTTGCTTCTAGAAATAGGCCATTATTTTGTCAAGGTGCGTGGAGAAGAAAAAAAAGACGAGTAGTGCTGTGCGTGGGTGTGACACACACACACACACACACACACACACACACACACACACACACACACACACACACACACACACACACACAGCGCGCGTGTGTGTGAGACGTTAATGACACATTAGTGTATGTGTTTGTGATCATAATTGCGTTGCAACTTTTTGTTTGCGATAGGTTGAATCGCTTGCGACACAATCACAATGAGCCCTGCCGTGGACCAGGCCAGGTCAGATTTGTTTTAATGCCTTGTAGAAATTAATCTTACCCGTTAAATGTCTCTGAACGATACCCTCCTCTGGAGGTCTCTCACCCAACAGCAGCGTTGGATATGGGTTCTCGAGTGTAGGTCTCTTGTCCACGAAGTGAAATCAACAGACAGCTTTGAGAGTTTTTTTTAAGTTCAAGTTTCTTAGCCAACTTCTTTTCGCATCGGACGCGATGGAATTGAGACGTTAAGCGAGAGAAAAGCAGAGATAAAAGACTTACTAACAAACGTTGGAGTCAGAATCGCTATGCGACCTGTGAAGCTACAGCTACGGTCGTTCTGCTGGCAAATGTAAACACACTGAGCCGCTATTTCCTACTTCCGGTCCGTCCGCAGGATGTTTCCCACCTAACATTCTTGCCCCAGTAAATTCCCGCGGAAACAGGTGGATATAAAACCGACTATTTTATCAATTCAAAATTGCATGACCCTCCCTTGGATTCAAAGTAAAATTAGCTGACCCTCCCTTGTACTAAAATTAGAAAGGCATGACCCTCCCCTATTTTCCTCCAGGGACCTCCTTCAGCTAATTTCGACTGGACACCTGACCTCACAAGTTCATTTTAGACTTATTTTTTTTCATATTCTCCACCCAAGCCCTCTGGGCTCCTTAACTTTGATTGGCTCTCCAGGATTTTCCACGAGGATTTGGGTTTAAATTAATTGAGAGGTGATTCTAGACACCTATAAGAACACATTGGTGAAGAAAGCTATTGGTAGTACATTTTTTCACAGATGGTCCAAACATCTTGTTAAAATTCCCAAGCTATCTGATTGGAGAACAAAGCTCTATGGCACACTGTACAGACATATGTGGGCCCACATCGAATCCTTTCTCGGAATGCAGCCATGGTAGCTTCCATGACAGCTTCCATTGCAATTCGCAAGTGGCGGTTTACAATGTGTATGGCTCTCCTCTAGATTCTCATGGCACACTGCAACTTGTGACAGATACGAAGTACAGCATCTGCTTCGAATCTCTCCTTTTTGAGCTTGGTGCATCGTTGAATATGCCACCGCCTGAATTCTGCGTTTTTGTGATATTGTTCATGCTGGTAGCTTTTCTGCCTGGTCTGAAAAGCAGCATCAGTGCTATATCTCTTGTTCTGCTTCTTTTTGTGTTTCCCGAAAAGCAGCATCAGTCCATCTCTTCTTCTGAAACTGTTTCATGAAGGTGCTTTGTCTTTCTCGAAAAGTAGCATCAGCGTTCCATCTCTTGTTCCACACATTTAGTTTTTTCTGCTGGACTTGACTGGACTGGAATTCTATAGTTTCTCATATAGAGCAGGATTGGAGGTTCTCGGGCCCTTGTTTGCAGGTGGTACATTTTGGTCATGGTGCTCACGTTGTTTCTGCACAAGTTTCCGCTTGTTCTTTCGTCGCCTGTCTTTACTTAGTTTGGAGAGATTAGGTACTGCTGGTGTCTCACTGGAGCGATGGTCAAATTCTGAAAGATTATAAGTAGGTACTGCTGGTGTGTCACTGGAGCCATGGTCAAGTTCGGAAGGATTATATGTTGGTACTGCTGGTGTCTCACTGGAGCCACGGTCAATTTCGAAGGCAACAGGCATGAGCTCATATGTCGCACCAGCAGGACGACCTTTCAGGATCTGGCGCAAGTGGCAGGCCAGATCACTCAGGTCACGGAAAGTCAACATAATAGCTTTTCCTCCAGGTTCTGACAAACAACCCGTTGCAGATCTTGAGTGGGAGTCAAACAATCCATAGCATCCTGATTTGTCGCGGAACACTGCAAAGCACTCAGGAGATACCATCAACAAAGCATGGGTGACATCCTGTGACAGGCACTCCAGTTGTTCGGCAAGGGACAAATTCCTTTGTTATAGTTTTTTCCAGGGGACCAACTCTCAGGTCTGACATGTTCAGACATACACGGTAAGTATTGCCATCAGTGAAAACTTGTTTTGGTATCTGCTCCATGGTCAAGAGATATGATGTGAATGACCTCATGCACTGCTGGGCCTTAACAGAGCCTTCGCTGCCATCTATGGTCATTGTGATGGCACAGCACCTTTAAAAGTAGCCAGCAATCCAGACTGATTTACTACGTTCATCTTTTGGATTGGAAAAATATATATATATTATAATAATAATAACTAGAAAGTACTGTTCCTGAATAAACAGTGTGGGATCGCTAAGAGTGTTGATGGTATTGAGTATTGATATTGTTAGTAGTCTTAAAGGTTTGAAAGGGTTGCAGTTCTAAAAGTTTGAAAGGTTCTAAAGGTTCTACAGGTTCTAAAGGTTCTACAGGTTCTAAAGGTTTGAAAGGTTCTAAAGGTTTGAAAGGTTCTAAAGGTTTAAGAGGTTCTAAAGGTTTAAGAGGTTCTAAAGGTTTGAAAGGTCTGAAAGGTTTGAAAGGTTCTAAAGGTTCAAAAGGTTTGAAAGGTTTGAAAGGTTCTAAAGGTTTGTCGGTGTCGAATAGTGTAAAATGTAGTTTTCTATGGTAAAACTGTGGTTGCTAGGGTCTGATAGCCGGTTGCTAGGTTCTAATAGGTGGTTGCTGGGGTCTAATTGGTGGTTGCTAGGGTAAAACAGGTGGTTGCTAGGGTCTAATAAGCGGTTGCTAGGGTCCTATAGGGGGTTGCTAAGGTCTAATATGCAGTCTATATGGTCTAATATGCGGTTACTATGGTAAAACAGGTGGTTGCTAGGGTAAAACAGTGGTTGCTAGGGCCTAATCGGTGGTTGCTGGGGTATGATAGTTGGTTGATATGGTCTAATATGGTGTTGCTAGGGTCTAATAAGCAGTTGCTAGGCTCCACTGTAGCTAAATAGGATTTCCCCATAGAATGAATGGGATTTTTTTAGCAGTAAAAAGTGAAATATCTCTAAAAGTACAAATTATTTCAAAAATTCAAATGGTAGCCGACATGTCCTGAGTAGGCCGAACGTTGAAGAGTTGGAACGGAGTTTGTAGCTAAAAGTATGAAGGACTAGTTAGGGGCCAAAAAACGGGCGGAATAATAATAAATAGTGACAATAACATTAGTGTGATCGCTTTAGCGATCCCACAATAATCCAAAAGATGAACGTGGCAAATCAGTCTGGATTCCAGACCACCTATAGACCAGGGGCCTATTACACGAAAGGAGAATTAAATAAGCCTGGATTTAAGTCAACTCCAGGTTTGACAAAGTCTGGTCCGTACAGCCTGGTTTATTCCGTTCCATGAACGCCAAGCCAGGCTGAAAAGGAGCGACTTTGTCGAGCTAGACCTTGTCAAGCCAGGCTCTGTCGAGCCAGGATGGTAAAGCCATGTGTAACTCCCTCCAAGCACAGACAGACACAAGTGGTTTCCTTGCTACTGATTTATTTGAAGGTGACTTCAATCCTCCAAATCCACCGTGAAAACTAAACAATAAACATAAAATAAGCATGTTACAATAACATAAGATAGCGTCATGCACAGCATGTAAAATAGACACATTTACTGAGTAAAATACAGACAATTCAAACAAACAAACAAATACCTCGTTGGCTGCATGCTACACATAAAGGGAGTACTCTTCAGTCTTCAGGTCCTTATGACCCTTCTTATAACTTCAGACAGTAACCTTTCTTATTGTAACTTTAAGTTTAGACAGTCTCTTGTGCCCAGCATGACACAGAGCTCCTGCACCTTGCTGCTTGTTGCTTAATGACAAAGTCCTGTGAACCCCATTCACATGAGAGCAGACCAACGAGACACAGAACGTGACTTTGATACTTCAAAATAAAAGCATTACAACAACTTCACAAATAATCATGAAATAATGTACACATACACATTAACTTAAATACAGTCTTATCATGAACTTGGACTTAGTCTTTAGAGAAATAAAACAAATTATATATAACTTATAAACGATGACAGCAGTTACACCATGCTTCACGTATTCCTATAAAAGACCATGAAAGACGATAGCAGAATCCTTGAACTTGACCAATCATGGAGCCAAAAACCACAGCGGCGTTCTTCTCTGTGGCTAAACAGCAGCACTGCAGCAGCTCATGGAACAGTGGCTAAAGCTGCTCTCAGAGCCGCTTTTATGCCAGGTGAGTACAAGTGATGGCCCAGACCCCCACCCCTGGCACTGCTGGTACCCCATGAAGACAAAGGCATACATTTGCATCACTATGCGAGGGTCGCTCTGCTGAATGGATATGGTGATTAGCTGCCTGTCCACGTGAATGGACGAGGAGGCGGGCTAATGGTCTGACGGCCACTATTCTGTTTGGATTTTTTTCACTGCCTGTTTTTCAGTCAGTCTTTTACTTCATGCCGCTATGAGCTTGTAGATCTGCTATTTTTGGAAAATCTTGAAAATGTGTGCATATCTTTGAAATATATATACATTTTTAACTCAAATCTTTGCTTCTGGGGTTCCCTGGCACAAAACATTTTTAGATGGGGGTCCGCGGCCAAATGTATATCAATTTAGGGGTCCTTGGCATGAAAAAGGTTGAAAACCACTGTTCTAAATGGCAGTGGTTCACAAACATTTTAGCTCAAGAGTCTTGAGGCTTGGGTCCCAGCTCCCGGGGAGACATCAAATTTCTCTTTTGGGTCTTGAGTCCCAAGACTCAAGACCCAAAATAGTCTTGAGTCAAGACCCAGGCTCCCGGGGATACATCAAATTTCTCTTTTGGGTCTTGACCCAGGCTCCTGGGGAGACATCAAATTTCTCTTGAGTCTAATGGAGTCTAATGGTCTTGAGTCCCAAGACTCAAGACCCAAAAGAGAAATGTGATGTTTCCCCGGGAGCCTGGGTCTTGACTCAAGACCCAAAAGAGAAATTTGATGTCTCCGCAGAATCATACGAGGTGTAAAATGTATAATAAGCAAGAAAGGAAACACGGCCGCAATAAATGGATCCAGGGAGAAAGGATGGCAAAGTATTGCCGGCAAATTAAATGCACAAGTCGGCCAAAAATATATACAATTTCTTTCAAGTCCATACATATATAATTCAGTTAGGCTTAAACACGAGGAGTGTATAGTGAATATTGGAATTATCGCCTACTAATCTACAATGCGATATTATATTATATGCGCCATGCATCCAACCAATAGGTCTGAGTCTGCTCAGGAATATGTCAAAAACAAAAAAATCTCCACGAATTCAAGGCTTCACGGAGTGTGTAATTGATAGAAAATAAGTATTTTTTGGGTAAACTATTCTTTTAAGTGTCTTGTTCAGGGACACTTTGACACTTTGCTGGGGCCTGGGATCGAACCTCTCTAACCATTCAGCTATGGCCACATCATCAGCAGAGATTCTAAGGCAGTTCTACTCTGTAACAGTAAAGGGGTTTCAGGGGAAACCAGTAAAATGAGGAATAATATAATAAAAGACTGTCTTGCTAATAAAGCGTCTCTCATTTTTTACAATGTATTTGATATTACCTTTATATTATTTAATAAATTATGCATTGCATCCTCTATATATTGTCCAGCAACCTTTATGATAAAGGTGAAAAAAAGATAGACCTGTGGGAGCCAGATTGCTCAGATGCTGAGGTGCTTGTGCTGGGATTCGATCCCATGATATTGTGGCCTGAAGTCAAGAGCTCTTCCGACTGAGCTATGGGAGCTATGGATGGCACAGCCGCCTTACAAGCAGAAGTCACACTTTCAACTCCCACCCTTGCCAGGGTCAAAAACTTTATATTTGAAATCCAAACGTTTATGTAGATGAATGAACGGGTCCAAAATGGAGAAAGAGCAAACACCACACCAACGCTGACCATTTTACAGTGTATAGATTGGGGCCCCAAAGATACAATAATGAAAATAAAGAATGGATAGTACACTCTCAAGGTTACAGACATGTAAGGGTCCATATGGACCCCTGGCACTGTTGCCAGATTTTGTGAGAGAAATAATCAACCAGGTCTATGAAAACAAGCCCAAAAGAAGCTACTATAGTAGGCCGCATGAGCACTTTAAACCTTTACACTGTATACAGCAGCCATTTGAAAATAGCCATATCTACAAGCTCACAACGCGCCGCGATGCAAATTATTGGCTTATGAATGCAACAAAAAACAAAATCTATGAATTCAAGGCTTCATGGGGATTGATAGATTTTTTTTGGGGGGGGGTGAACTACTCAAAATCCAGTATACACATCAAAAGTAGGAATTTAAAAAATCCCAAAAAGATAGCACATCCAACATTTCAAATAAATGGACAAAGTACTCACATTTCCATTTTTTTTAATACACACCAATAAATGAACGATAAATGAACGGTTTACATATTAATTTGGGGGTAATTGACAAGACATGTAAATGTTTTGAGAACATGGTTTTAACAACATTAGGAAACAAGCCCAAATAATCAACTACATTTTACCAACAAGGCCCACAAAACCTCAAACTCGCAACTATATTTACAAGCGACTTTACAGAATAACAACCCTGAAGTCGCTTGCTGCTGAGGTAGAACATCTTACAACAAAAATAAAAATAAAATGGGCATCGTCTTCCCGAAGCCTGATTCATACTTAACCCATTAAGACCGGGAACGCATCTGTGTAATCATTTAGATTTCTTTGGGCTATTCAAAAATAACACATACAAGCTCATAGCGTGGCACCGAGCGCTATGAGCTTGTAGATCTGCTATTTTTGAAAAATCGTGAAAATGTGTGTAAATCTTTAAATATATATATATATTTTTTTAAAGCGAACATTTGTAACTCAAATCTTTGCTTCTGGGGGATTCTACAAATGTCTTCTGTTAAAAATGTATATTATATATACAAAGATTTGCACACATTTTCAAGATTTCCCCCCCCCCAAAAAAATAGCAGATCTACAAGCTCGAGGGCCGCGCTATGAGCTTGTATATCTGCTATTTTCTGAATAGCCAAAGAAATCTGAAAATGACACAGACGCGTTCCCTGTCTTAAAGGGTTAAGTCGCACGAAGGGGTGTCGCCTGCCCGAAAATAACTGACATGGCGGTCTGCCATCTTCGGCCCACGCGACACCGTCGCAAGATGTTTTCAAAAATATTCAAATTTAGCAGATGTACAACCTCGCAGCGTGGCACAAAGTGACACGCTGTGAGCTTGTATATCACTGGGTGAAAAGCAAGGATTTTGGAAGGGTATATCATCAGGCATACCCCTGATACTTACGGGAGTGTGTGTGTGTGTGTGTGTGTGTGTGTGTGTGTGTGTGTGTGTGTGTGCGTGTGCGTGTGCGTGTGCGTGTGTGTGTGTGTGTGTGTGTGTGTGTTGCCCTCATTCATTAATGTACCACCTCCCACATACCTCCCACATATCCAGGTAAATGTACCATTTCTGAGACATTCATTTGCATTTACTCCCTGTGGTGTCTGCCAGCAAGGCCCTCACACACCCCACCCCTCTCACCCCAACCACTTCTGAGCATGTGCAGAAAACTACATTTAATTGGAAGCGGCTTATAACCCCACCCACCCCACAATTCTGCATGCTAATTCTGGCATAACCTCCCTAGTTTTTGCCCCCCCCCCCCCATTGGGAGGGGTGGTTTATAGCCCCCCCCCTGGTGGAGGTCTGATAAACCATACTGGCAAACCATCTTCGAAGCCATCTTCCTCATCAGACATGACCTCTTTGGTTGCAGTACTGTTCCAGATAATTTCCTCACCAGGCCTCAACACGGATCTCCTGCCCTCAAACTGTAAAAAAAATGAAAAAAATAGAATTACAATTAAACCACAAAACTAAGAAATTGTTTTAACTGTGTGAGTGAGGCCTGTAGCAACTCATAATGTTGCTACAAGGCCTACCAAAACTGCTCTCCTCTCTTACCCGTAATTTTCTTTCTTTTGTAATGACTCAAAATAAGTCCGGCAGGATACTAAAATAGGAAAATACAAGCATGAATTACTCACCAGAACCATGAATGTGTGCTTTCAATTACAACACAGGGGTTTTTGAATACAAAAAGACATAACAAATGCCCTGTAAGTAGGCTACCATAAGAAATACATGTTTGCTGGCTTCTGCAGGTCTAGCCCACTCTATAGACCAATTATTTGTTTACTAACATTGAGCCTGGACGCACAGGTGATTGTTTCACGCAATCAATTCCCAGCCTGTTTCGGGGTGCACTGGTTTCAGCACACCCCAACCCCCTCTTGTGTGTGTTGGCTAGTGAGACGCGTCCTAACGAGACCTGATATAATGGGTTTCGTTGCGCGCATACTGGCTGCACGCAGCCAGTATGACGTCGTCTGTTAAGGGGTCTATTAAGATGCAAATAGCTTATGTGAATACTGTGAGTGTATTATGCATGTGCGCTTACCTTTTATAAAAACAGCATCGACATTACATAAACTAATGCTTAGTTCTCCTAAAAGATGAGCTGCAACATCAATATTATGTGGAGAATTTACCCTGTTGGAAGAGAAGAACCGTGTTAGTTTTTATAATTTTTTTAAATCAGTTAAAACGTTTCACCAGGACAGGAACCCAATCCACAGGCCTACCTCCCCCCACTACAAATCAAATCGGTGGGGCATGGTTTCAGCTGGCCATCCTCGTCCTTGTAGTAGCCATTGTTGAGTGAATCAAGGAACTCCTGCTGAGCAATGTGTGCCTGACTCCACTCTAGCCTGCATGGATATGGGCTCTTAGGACATGCTGCTTGAGTGCATCAGATCTGCTTTCAGCACTGTTACATGTAGACTGAGCCAAAGTGGAAACAGTTGCCAGGGGGACAACTTTGGGCCTGGGGTTCTGATCTTTGGATTTGCCAGCGTCCTCCCACCCCATCATAACATATTTTATGAGGGCCCGGACGCGCCTATATGACGTTGTGGCATTCTCCTTTGGCTTCTTCCTGTGGTCTGTGAGACTCATGAAGTCCAGCCACTTCCTCAGAACCACGTCTGTCGAGAGAGAGAGACAGACATAAATATGTTAAGATTCAGTTTGCCTCGGCCTTGAATAGGTAAGGTAAGTAACACTAATCAGGAATTTATAAACATGAAAAAAATGTTTTGATACCGCAGCGTTCACCAATTGCCTGCTTCCGCATGGTCAACCCCTTGCCCACCCCTTCAAATATGGCCACATAGAGATGGTACCGGCCCGTATACTTGAGGGAAGACGGCGCAGAGGGCTGCGGAGAGGTGAGGGGTGCAGAAGTGGAGGGCTTTGCAGAAGTGGAGCAATGTGCAGAAGTGAAGGGCTGTGGAGGAGCGAGGGGTGAAGGTGCGGAGGGCTGTGGAGGAGCGAGGGGTGAGGGTGCGGAGGGCTGTGGAGGAGCGAGGGGTGAAGGTGCGGAGGGCTGTGGAGGAGCGAGGAGTGAAGGTGCAGAGGGCTGTGGAGTGGTGAGGGGTGCAAGTGAGGAGGGCTTTGGAGCATTGAGTGTGCCGGGTGGAGTGGGTCGAGTGGAGGGTGGAGTGGGCCGGTGACGTGACGTCTCATCGGCAGAGGTGTCGTGAAAGTGTAGGGGAGAGTAGCTTGTAGCTTTTCTTTACTTTCATCCCACACTGGGAGGAATTAAATTAAAGCATAAAGAGTTTAGTGGCTGGGATAGGTGAGAGGGAACTACAAGTTGCACTTGATTCAATCTTACCTTCCCCAGAGCTCTCCGATGAGATGACAATTGCTGCGTTATCGGAATATTCCGATTCCTCCTTTTCCTCTTCCGGCTTTTTCCAGCTTGTCCTCTTTGGGGGATACTGCAGCAGGAGGGTAGCTAGTGGCTTACCCGAAAGCCCTTGCCCATAGGTCACGCCTCGGGTCTGGGGGCGTTTATCCGAGGGCTGAAAGAGGGAGTGAACACACCAGAATCATGGTGCGAAGTAAGATTGTTAAGACATTGTATGCACCTTTACTTTATAGTGGAGTCAAAAATGGAGGTTCCGTGACCATCCTCTGGCAAGGATGGTTTGACGATTGATTTGACCTCTATGGACCCTTTAAAAAAGATTTAGCCTCCAGGGCCCTCCCAAAAATCCCGTCATTTTTTGCTAGACAGCCAAATTCAAAATGGCGCCCGGCGCCATCTCTAAAAATTAACTTTTGATCTGGATGACCTAGAATCATGTATGAAGGCACTTTTCCATACAAGTCAACCATGAGGATTCCAAATCTGACACAATTTTTATTGTAAGACCTCGTTTTGACTCCGAAATTCAAGATGGCCGACATCCAGTAGAGTAAAACCTTAGCTTTCTGGTTGGCTGTCCTGCCCTGAACCATTCTTCGTCAGGCCCCTCGCCAGAGACCAGTTTGTCATGGGAGACCCTACCAGGAGCACACAGCTCCAGACAACATAGCTCTCAGGGTCATAGGGACGCACAAACCCCTCCACCACGGTAAGGTGATGGTTCCAGGAGAGTTTTTTAGGTTTCGAGAGCCTGTAAGGCTTCGAACCCTATTACATCTCTACACTTTCATTATTATTATTCTTCCGCCGGTTTTGCCAGTTCTGGCCTAACCGCGTGGTCACTTCTTATGAAATTCGGCAATATGGTAGAGGGCTATGCCAAACGGCGAAAACCCGAAACTCACAAACATTGGCCAAAGGGTGGCGCTGTAGCACTCAATTGAAATATGCCAACTTTGAACAGGTACAGCTCATGCCCTGTTCGACCTACAGCCATGAAACTTCGATGCACACATGCGTCTCCTCATGCCTAACAACTTTCACACTCTGACTTTTGACCTCTGACCTTTAGATCTCCCACCATTTCGAATTCTATGAAAAGCAGTAAAAAGCAGTAAAAAAATCACTTCTCCTGGGATTTATGAGCAATCTGTACGAAACTGTATACACATGAACTTTGGACCAATGCCGACAAACGTAACTTAGCGGATTTTCCATAAGTGAAAACGTTAAGCTTTTATAAGCCAATGAAAATTGCAGCTTTTTTAAAATTATTCATCTGCCCCTAACACATACATGCAGACTCACATTTGTTTGACACTTTGCAATATTGTAGAGGGTCCTTCCAAGTATCACTGAAACCAATCTTACTCCAATTGGTCAAAGGGGGGCGCTATAGCAATTTTTTGAAAATGCAAACTTTAAACAGGCAAAAGTCATGCCTCGTTTGGCCGACAGCCGTTAAACCTGCTTACACATGTGCCTTGACTCATGAGGAACACATGTATCACTTTGACCAGTAAGCTCTGCCCTTAGATTGTCTGCAATTTTGAGCAGTTTGAAAAACATTTAAATCCAGGATTTCTGAGCAATTTGCATGAAACTGTGTCAAATACATGTTTGAGGCCCTTTTTCACAGGTTCAGGTGTGTTGGTTCAATAGCTTGATCGCTTAATCATCTGCCTTGAAACCATAGGGTAGCCGGTTCGAATCCCACCTCAGGTAGTCTTAATTATAATTGCATTGCACACAACATGACTATATCAATGAATACATGTGCAATTGTTAAAGATGACGAGAAATGAATACTTGAAAGTAGTTATTTTCAATGTATGACGTACTTCATTCGCGCTTTTGTTTTGTTTTGTTGGATTCTCCCTTTTCACTGTCTAAGGCTGTGTATTGGATAGCTCCACCAGTATGTGTGAGTCTCATGTGCCAAAGGTCCCTGGTTCGAATCCCACTTATTACAGTTCACATTTAAATTGCATTGTACAAAACATGACCCTGTTAATTCAGACAAGTGCAATGTTTAGACAATAACACGAAATGCTTTTGAGAGTAGTTGTTTTTTATGTATGACATACTTTCTTGTGAAAATAGACGATCTACAATCTCACACCTTTTTAGATAGCAACGCGTTGTGAGCTTGTAGATCGACTATTTTCCACTAGTTTCCATTCCGAAATATATTGAGCAGTTTGAAAAACATTTAAACCAAGGATTTCTGAGCAATTTGCGTGAAAGTGTGTCATGTGTGTAAACTCCCTTTTCACTAGTACAGGTCTGTTGGCCCAATGGCTTAATCATCTGCCTTGAAACCACAGGGTTCCTGGTTCGAATCCCACGTCATGTAGAATTCATTATAATTGCATTGCACACAACATGACTGTATCAATGAATACATGTGCAATTGTTAACCAGTAAACTCCGCCCTTAGATTGTCTGCAATTTTGAGCAGTTTGAAAAACATTTAAATCCACTATTTCTGAGCAATTTGCGTGAAAGTGTGTCATGTGTGTGAACTCCCTTTTCATCAGTTCGGGTCTGTTGGCCCAATGGCTTAATCATCTGCCTTGATACCAGAGGGTCGCCGGTTCAAATCTCACCTCATGCAGACCTCAACTCAATTGCATTGCACACAACATGACTGTATCAATGAATGACCAATGCCGACAGACGTGAGCAAGCAGATTTTCCATAAGTGAAAACGTTAAGCTTTTTATAAGCCAATGAAAATTGCAGTTTTATGACAATTATTCATCTGCCCCTAAAACATACATGCAGACTCGCATTTGTTTGACACTTTGCAATATTGTAGAAGGTCATTCCAAGTATCACTGAAACCAATCTTACTCCAATTGGTCAAAGGGGGGCGCTATAGCAATTTTTTGAAAATGCAAACTTTAAACAGGCAAAAGTCATGCCTCGTTTGGCCGACAGCCGTTAAACCTGCTTACACATGTGCCTTGACTCATGAGGAACACATGTATCACTTTGACCAGTAAGCTCTGCCCTTAGATTGTCTGCAATTTTGAGCAGTTTGAAAAACATTTAAATCCAGGATTTCTGAGCAATTTGCATGAAACTGTGTCAAATACATGTTTGAGGCCCTTTTTCACAGGTTCAGGTGTGTTGGTTCAATAGCTTGATCGCTTAATCATCTGCCTTGAAACCATAGGGTAGCCGGTTCGAATCCCACCTCAGATAGTCTTAATTATAATTGCATTGCACACAACATGACTATATCAATGAATACATGTGCAATTGTTAAAGATGACGAGAAATGAATACTTCAAAGTAGTTATTTTCAATGTATGACGTACTTCATTCGCGCTTTTGTTTTGTTTTGTTGGATTCTCCCTTTTCACTGTCTAAGGCTGTGTATTGGATAGCTCCACCAGTATGTGTGAGTCTCATGTGCCAAAGGTCCCTGGTTCGAATCCCACTTATTACAGTTCACATTTAAATTGCATTGTACAAAACATGACCCTGTTAATTCAGACATGTGCAATGTTTAGACAATAACACGAAATGCTTTTGAGAGTAGTTGTTTTTTATGTATGACATACTTTCTTGTGAAAATAGACGATCTACAATCTCACACCTTTTTAGATAGCAACGCGTTGTGAGCTTGTAGATCGACTATTTTCCACTAGTTTCCATTCCGAAATATATTGAGCAGTTTGAAAAACATTTAAACCAAGGATTTCTGAGCAATTTGCGTGAAAGTGTGTCATGTGTGTAAACTCCCTTTTCACTAGTACAGGTCTGTTGGCCCAATGGCTTAATCATCTGCCTTGAAACCACAGGGTTCCTGGTTCGAATCCCACGTCATGTAGAATTCATTATAATTGCATTGCACACAACATGACTGTATCAATGAATACATGTGCAATTGTTAACCAGTAAACTCCGCCCTTAGATTGTCTGCAATTTTGAGCAGTTTGAAAAACATTTAAATCCACTATTTCTGAGCAATTTGCGTGAAAGTGTGTCATGTGTGTGAACTCCCTTTTCATCAGTTCGGGTCTGTTGGCCCAATGGCTTAATCATCTGCCTTGATACCAGAGGGTCGCCGGTTCAAATCTCACCTCATGCAGACCTCAACTCAATTGCATTGCACACAACATGACTGTATCAATGAATGACCAATGCCGACAGACGTGAGCAAGCAGATTTTCCATAAGTGAAAACGTTAAGCTTTTTATAAGCCAATGAAAATTGCAGTTTTATGACAATTATTCATCTGCCCCTAAAACATACATGCAGACTCGCATTTGTTTGACACTTTGCAATATTGTAGAGGGTCATTCCAAGTATCACTGAAACCAATCTTACTCCAATTGGTCAAAGGGGGGCGCTATAGCAATTTTTTGAAAATGCAAACTTTAAACAGGCAAAAGTCATGCCTCGTTTGGCCGACAGCCGTTAAACCTGCTTACACATGTGCCTTGACTCATGAGGAACACATGTATCACTTTGACCAGTAAGCTCTGCCCTTAGATTGTCTGCAATTTTGAGCAGTTTGAAAAACATTTAAATCCAGGATTTCTGAGCAATTTGCGTGAAAGTGTGTCATGTGTTTGAACTCCCTTTTCACTAGTTCAGGTGTGTAGGTTCAATAGCTTGATAGCTTAATCATCTGCCTTGAAACCACAGGGTTGCTGGTTCGAATCCCACCTCAGGTAGACTTCATTATAATTGCATTGCACACAACATGACTGTATCAATGAGGAACATATCTATCACTTTGACCAGTAAGCTCCGCCCTTAGATTGTCTGCAATTTTGAGCAGTTTGAAAAACATTTAAATCCAGCATTTCTGAGCAATTTGCGTGAAAGTGTGTCATGTGTGTGAACTCCTTTTTCATCAGTTCGGGTCTATTGGCCCAATGGCTTAATCATCTGCCTTGATACCACAGGGTCGCTGGTTCAAATCTCACCTCATGCAGACCTCAACTCAATTGCATTGCACACAACATGACTGTATCAATGCATGTGCAATTGTTAAAGATAACGAGAAATGCATAATTGAAAGTAGTTATTTTCAATGTATGACGTAATTCATTTGCCCTTTTGTTTTGTGTTGTTGGATTCTCCTTTCTCACTATCTGATGCTGTCGATTCAATAGCTCCACCAGTAGAGTGTGAGAGTGTCAACAGACACCATCAGGGAGGCCATATCTCTAGCTCAATGAGAAGAGAGGCAGCCTGTGAATCCATAGGTCGCTGGTTCGATCCCTGTCCCCAACAATGCGTTGAGGTGATCATCATTTGGAATTCCCCCTATTCCCATGGATTGGAACCACCCCTCTCACTCATCACCAATCACACCTGCCACATGCACAGTACAATTTTTAGGTACTTTTACTTTACTACTCTACTCTACTGCAATTACAGCAGATGACAGCTTTAGTTACTTGTTACTTTGCAGATGTAATTATTAATACAACACCTACAGTAACCACATACAGCCGATCTACAATGTGACGCGTTATGAGCTTGTATGTATATAATAAGCAACCCATGCTGTATGATAACTTACCACATATGAAATCCAATTCTGTCTATCCAATGGCTCAGTTTGTACTGTGGCCATAGCTGAGTGGTTAGTGAGCCCACCTAGGGAGCCAGAGGCCCTGGTTGCCCCAGGTACGATTCCAGGCCAGGCCAGCAAATGTGTCGATGAAATGAAATTTGTCCCTGAGCAAGACTCTTAACCCCTAATTGCTCACAGGCCCTCATTGGAAACAAGACCGCAAGGACTTTCATGAACGGACCTGGAATTATCCTTATCCTTTACACTGTCTACCCACAAGTCTATAGGTCCCTGGTTCAAACCTCAATTTAACCGGTCCAAATATAATTTACTGAACAAAAATCATGACTTTGTTAATTAATGCATGTTCACTTCTTCTCTCTCGCTCTCTCTCTTACTGCCTCTCTTTCTCACTGCCTCTCTCTCTCTCTCCCTCTCTCTCTCTCTCTCTTTCTTTTCTCTCTCTCTCTCTCTCTCTCTCCCTCTCCCTCTCCCTCTCCCTCTCTCTCTCTCTCTCTCTCTCTCTCTCTCTCTGTCACTGTCTGTCTGTCTGCCAGTCTGCCACTCTGTCACTGTCTGTCTGTCTGCCAGTCTGCCACTCTGTCACTGTCTGTCTGTCTGTCTGTCTGCCAGTCTGCCAGTCTGCCACTCTGTCACTCTGTCACAGTCTGTCTGTCTGCCAGTCTGCCACTCTGTCACTGTCTGTCTGTCTGCCAGTCTGCCACTCTGTCACTGTCTGTCTGTCTGTCTGCCAGTCTGCCACTCTGTCACTGTCTGTCTGTCTGCCAGTCTGCCAGTCTGCCACAGTCTGTCTGTCTGCCAGTCTGCCACTCTGTCACTGTCTGTCTGTCTGCCAGTCTGCCACTCTGCCACTCTGTCACAGTCTGTCTGTTTGTCTGTCTGCCACTCTGTCACAGTCTGCCAGTCTGCCAGTCTGTCACAGTCTGCCAGTCTGCCACTCTGTCACTGTCTGTCTGTCTGCCAGTCTGCCAGTCTGCCACAGTCTGTCTGTCTGCCAGTCTGCCAGTCTGCCACAGTCTGTCACAGTCTGCCAGTCTGCCAGTCTGCCACTCTGTCACAGTCTGCCAGTCTGCCACTCTGTCAAAGTCTGCCAGTCTGCCAGTCTGCCACTCTGTCACAGTCTGCCAGTCTGCCATTATTCTCGAAACCGCTCATTGCTGCTTGCAGCTATATTTATTATTATTATTCTTCCGCCGTTTTTGCCAGTTCTGGCCTAACCGCCTGGTCACTTCTTATGAAATTCGGCAATATGGTAGAGGGCTATGCCAAACGGCGAAAACCCGAAACTCACAACCATTGGCCAAAGGGTGGCGCTGTAGCACTCAATTGAACATGCCAACTTTGAACAGGTACAGCTCATGCCCTGTTCGACCTACAGCCATGAAACTTCGATACACACATGCGTCTCCTCATGCCTAACAACTTTCGCTGTTTGACTTTTGACCTCTGACCTTTAGATCTCCCACCATTTCGAATTCTATGAAAAGCAGTAAAAAGCAGTAAAAAAATCACTTCTCCTGGGATTTATGAGCAATCTGTACGAAACTGTATACACATGAACTTTGGACCAATGCCGACAAACGTAACTTAGCGGATTTTCCATAAGTGAAAACGTTAAGCTTTTATAAGCCAATGAAAATTGCAGCTTTTTTTAAATTATTCATCTGCCCCTAACACATACATGCAGACTCACATTTGTTTGACACTTTGCAATATTGTAGAGGGTCCTTCCAAGTATCACTGAAACCAATCTTACTCCAATTGGCGCTATAGCAATTTTTTGAAAATGCAAACTTTAAACAGGCAAAAGTCATGCCTCGTTTGGCCGACAGCCGTTAAACCTGCTTACACATGTGCCTTGACTCATGAGGAACACATGTATCACTTTGACCAGTAAGCTCTGCCCTTAGATTGTCTGCAATTTTGAGCAGTTTGAAAAACATTTAAATCCAGGATTTCTGAGCAATTTGCATGAAACTGTGTCAAATACATGTTTGAGGCCCTTTTTCACAGGTTCAGGTGTGTTGGTTCAATAGCTTGATCGCTTAATCATCTGCCTTGAAACCATAGGGTAGCCGGTTCGAATCCCACCTCAGGTAGACTTAATTATAATTGCATTGCACACAACATGACTATACCAATGAATACATGTGCAATTGTTAAAGATGACGAGAAATGCATACTTGAAAGTAGTTCTTTTCAATGTATGACGTACTTCATTGTTTTGTTTTGTTGGATTCTCCCTTTTCACTGTCTAAGGCTGTGTATTGGATAGCTCCACCAGTAGAGTGTGAGTCTCATGTAACGAAGGTCCCTGGTTCGAATCCCACTTATTACAGTTCACATTTAAATTGCATTGTACAAAACATGACCCTGTTAATTCAGACAAGTGCAATGTTTAGACAATAACACGAAATGCTTTTGAGAGTAGTTTTTTTTTATGTATGACATACTTTCTTGTGAAAATAGCCGATCTACAATCTCACACCTTTTTAGATAGCAACGCGTTGTGAGCTTGTAGATCGACTATTTTCCACTAGTTTCCATTCCGAAATATATTGAGCAGTTTGAAAAACATTTAAACCAAGGATTTCTGAGCAATTTGCGTGAAAGTGTGTCATGTGTGTGAACTCCCTTTTCACTAGTACAGGTCTGTTGGCCCAATGGCTTAATCATCTGCCTTGAAACCACAGGGTTCCTGGTTCGAATCCCACGTCATGTAGAATTCATTATAATTGCATTGCACACAACATGACTGTATCAATGAATGCATGTGCAATTGTTAACCAGTAAACTCCGCCCTTAGATTGTCTGCAATTTTGAGCAGTTTGAAAAACATTTAAATCCACTATTTCTGAGCAATTTGCGTGAAAGTGTGTCATGTGTGTGAACTCCCTTTTCATCAGTTCGGGTCTGTTGGCCCAATGGCTTAATCATCTGCCTTGATACCAGAGCGTCGCCGGTTCAAATCTCACCTCATGCAGACCTCAACTCAATTGCATTACACACAACATGACTGTATCAATGAATAAACATGCAATTGTTAAATGAAACGCTTATTGAGAGTACTTGTTTTCAATGTATGATGTACTTCATTCCCTCTTTTGTTTTGTTTTGTTTTGTTGGATTCTCCCTTCTCACTGACCAAGGCTGTGGATTGAATAGCTTGATCAATACAGTGTTAGTCTCATGTGCCAAAGGTCCACGGCTCAAACCCCACTTGTCACAGTTTACATTTAAATTGCATTATGCAAAACATGACCCTGTTAATTCAGACATGTGCACTTTGCTCTCTCTCTCTCTCTCTCTCTCTCTCTTCTCTCTCTCTCTCTCTCTCTCTCTCTCTCTCTCTCTCTCTCTCTCTCTCTCTCTCTCTCTCTCTCTCTCTCTCTCTCTCTCTCTCACTCTGTCACAGTCTGCCACTCTGTCACTGTCTGTCTGTCTGTCTGCCAGTCTGCCAGTCTGCCACAGTCTGTCTGTCTGCCAGTCTGCCACAGTCTGTCACAGTCTGCCAGTCTGCCAGTCTGCCACTCTGTCACAGTCTGCCAGTCTGCCACTCTGTCAAAGTCTGCCAGTCTGCCAGTCTGCCAGTCTGCCACTCTGTCAAAGTCTGCCAGTCTGCCAGTCTGCCACTCTTGTCACAGTCTGCCAGTCTGCCATTATTCTCGAAACCGCTAATTGCTGCTTGCAGCTATATTTCCATTTCTTCTTCTTCTGCCACTTTTCGCAGTTCTGGCTGAACCGTACATACGCTTTTTACGAAACTCGGCCATATGATAGATGGTCATGAAAAACTATCAAGTAATAAATCTCACAATCTTTCGTCAAAAGGTGGCACTATAGCACTCAATTTAAAATGCCAACTTTGAACAGGTACAACTCATGCCCTGTTTGACCTACAGCCATGAAACTTCGATTCACATATGCGTCTTCTCATGCTGAACAACTTTCAACCTCTGACTTTTGACCTCTGACCTTTAGATCTCCCACCATTTCGAATTATATGAAAAGTAGTAAAAAGCAGTTAAAACCTATCTCCTCCTGGGATTTTTGAGTAATCTGCACGAAACGTTTTACACATGAACTTTGGACCTATGCCGACGAAACGCTGCAAGCGGATTTTTTCTAAGTGAAAAAATGAAGCTTTAATGAGCCAATGAATATTGCAGTTTTATGACAATTATTCATCTGCCCCTAACACATACATGCAGACTTACCATTCTTTGAAACTTTGCAGAAATGTAAAGGGCCATTCCAAATATCACTGAAACCAATCTTACTCCAATTGGTCAAACGGGGGCGCTATAGCAATTTTTTGAATATGCAAACTTTAAACAGGCAAAAGTCATGCCTCGTTTGGCCGACAGCCATTAGACCTGCTTACACATGTGCCTTGACTAATGAGGAACACATCTATCACGTTGACCAGTAAGCACCGCCCTTAGATTGTCCGCAATCTTGAGCAGTTTGAAAAACACTTAAACCCAGGATTTTTCAGCTATTTGCGTGAAACTGTATGATCAGTGTGATCTCTTTTTTCAGAGGTTTGTCTGTTGGTCCAATAGCTTCCCGCTTAAGTGTATGTCTCACAACCTCAAGGTCACAGGTTCAAGCCTCACTTGGTGCAGACTTCATCTAAGTTGCATTTCACACAACATGACTATCAATGAATACATCTGCAATTGTTAAAGATAACATGAAATACTTAATTGAGTGTTTTTTACATACTTCATTGTGAAAATAGCTGATCTACAATCTCACAACTTTTCAGATAGCAATGAGAGTATGTTTTTTCAATGTATAACATACTTTATTGTGAAAATAGCCGATGTACAATCTGACAACTTTTAATGGTTTGTGAGCTTGTAGATCGGCTACTTTCACTAGTTTTGGTTCTGAGGAGATGTACAATTTCTTCATTGGTAAATGGTTTGTGAACGAGTGATCTTAGTGTTAGGGAAACAGGGGCTTGGGTCATGACAGAAGGCAAGAGTTTGTGATCCTCAACAGACAATATCAGCCTGGACAAAGCTATAGCACTATAGGTAGTGTTGCAGCTACCTAAGAGTGCCTCATGACCGCAAGGTTGCCGGTTCAAGCCTCACTTGATGCAGACTCATTTAAGTTGAATTGCAAAAAACATGACTCAATATATTCCGTTTCCATGGCTCTCTCTCTTCAATCTATTCCGTTTCCATGTCTCTGTCTCTTCAATCTATTCCGTTTCTCTCTCTCTCTCTCTCTCTCTCTCTCTCTCTCTCTCTCTCTCTCTCTCTCTGAGGGGCGGTCATAGCTGAGTGGTTAGGGAACCAGAGGCTCTGGTTACGAGCCAGGTACGATTCCAGGTCAGCAAATGTGTCGATGAAATTTGTTCCTTAGCAAGACTCTTAACCCCTAATTGCTCACAGGCCCTCATTGGAAACAAGACCGCAAGGACTTTCATGAACTGACCTGTTAAAGAAATTATCATTTCGCTCTCTCTCTTTCTCTCTCCTGGCCCCGTATTATCGCTGCTTGCAGCTATATTTATTATTATTATTGTTATTATGACTTTCTTTCAAGCCCTGACTTGGATAGATACCCTCATCTCTTTCTCTCACCAGGTTAAGTAGGGGAAAACTAATTACAAGCATGGGTATGACCAGATTTACCTTTTGGCCGACGAGTATTCCTGGCTCGTGAAGTTCCATGAGCTAAGGAAGAAAAAGCTGATAAAGACTGGGCCTGTGAAGTACCTTCTGACAAACACGGGCAAGGGTGAGGTCCGCCTGGTCAATAATGTGAGGGACGCCTGGGCGGAGATGGGCCTGCCTGGATCGTCGGATATAATGGCCATAAGAACGGCAGTGTGCACATATGTGAGTTAAGAGTTGTGCTTTCTTGTTGGCTTTATAGGAGATATGAATTGATTTGCAACTCTTTTTTGCTTCCCTTTGTATGAGCAAATTGGACTTTGTGAAGTGATTTGTATATCCATTGAGTACAAAAGGTGCTATACAAATAAGTGGTATGGATCTGTTCTTCTGTTTTCAGAACATGGAGACTACGCCACTGGCGGCCCAGAAGTACGTGGCGGATTTCATGAATCACTCTGTCGACTCGCACAAGAGGTAAGTTAATCTGAAGAAAATACATACCTGGATAAATCAATCAAACAACCAATCAATGAATATTGACCATCAATTACTTTGCATGTCTTCTATCCAAAGGTTCTACGCAATGTACGCGAACCTCCGGAGGGCTCAGGAGGTCCGCAAGGTTTTCATGCGGATCTCAGCCCATGAGTTCCAATACCAGAGCATCGTGGAGGACACTGGCAACACCCAGCCCTCAAACTCTGTAAGTGAAACATATACTTGTTAAGAAGTATTATATACTTGCGTTCCCAACACTCACTGAGTTTCCTTCCAGCTACCTTTAGGCGGTGGCCACAGCCCCAGAGATAGGCCCGAAGAGCCACGATGAGCAGCCCTCAACATCTGTACGTTAAATAAATAGTAAAGCAACTGTGTGAAGTGTTATAAATCTGCAGTATGCATTTTACACATTTGTTAACAATTGGTCCCTTTGTGCTCACTAGGAAAGGATGGAAAATGACTTAAAGAGGAGGGCCAAACAAAAGATGGTCAAAGAAACCAAGAAGAAATGTTCACCTATAAAAATAGTCTCACCGTTCCTGAGGCTAAGGTCAGGCAAGGCTGTTGTGAGGCTGCAAGGCCTATCTTTAGAACAGTCTCTGCGCCTCACTTCCGAGACCGAGGAGGACCGCCCCACCTCCCCCGCCCTCCCCGCTCCCCAGACCGGGAAGCTCCGGCCAACCTCCCCTCTCCCCCCCGCTCCCCCGACAGGGGAGAACCGTCCCACCTCCCCTCCCCCCCGCTTCCCCAACAGGGGAGCACCGGCCCTCTTCCCCAACCCCCTACGTGCCTCAAAGGCCTGCGTGCCTCAAAGGCCAACATGGTTACGGACCTTGATCTGGTCTATGTGGATGAGGATCCCCCGGAGGACCGAACTACAACCTCACAGTGCCGCCAAACTGCTTGCAAGCAGCTCCAGCGCGAGGTCAAGACTCTCCGCAGCGTGAACCTCTTGTTGAACCTCTTGTTGCGGAAGCAACTGTCACAACTACAAAAGGAGTTACAGACTTTTGGTACGATTAAGTACAGAGAAGTATATTGCAACTAATTGTATTATTACGTAAGTGAACTGAAACTCAAGCAATAGTGTAAGAGTGTATAAAGTTGAAAGAATGTGGTCAAAAGAACTGAAGTTGGTGCTTTGCCAACTAGTCAAAATTGATTAGTTATTATAATACAACTAATTGTAAATGGCAACTAATTGTGTTTTCTGTGGGGGGGGGGTAAAGAGGTCGCAGAGGTTCCAGATCTCCGAAGAGGAGGAGCAGGAGGCGTCAGATGATGAGCTAAACGTGGCAGATGAGGAGGAGCTACAACTGGAAGAGGCTAGCCCACCACCGGTATTTCATACTCTACGACGTAGTGCACATTCCACAATTTATCTTGTCAAATGAACTGAAGTTGAAGCAATGGTGCCCAAAGTTGAAAGAAGGTTGTCAAATGAACTGAAACTTAAGCAATTGTTTAAGAGTGCCTAAAGTGGAATACTGAAAATGGAATACTGCTACCAATTTTAAATTCTGGTGTGTTCACTCCTTCTTTCAGCCCCAAGTTCGGCCACCTCCCGATCCTCCCACAGCCTCTATGAAGAGACGCCAGAAGAGACACTACCACGTGTCAGATGAGGAGCATCAGGAGGCTAACGAACAACTGGTATTTCATACTCTACATTGTGTACACCCCCCCCGCCCCCCCAAATTATGATTATAAAAGTCACTTAATTTTTGGAAAATGTATTTTGGGGGGAAATTAAATACTGCTGCCAATTCTGGTGTGTTCACTCCCTCTTTCAGCCCCAAGTTCGGCCACCTCCCGATCCTCCCACAGCCTCTATGAAGAGACGCCATTCCTCCAAGAAGAGGAAGAGACCCCACCATGCCGCTGAGATGAGAGCCCATTCCTCCAAGAAGAGGATGAGATCCCATCCTGCTGCTGAGAAGAGACCCCATTATTCATCCTCAGAGGACGAGTCGTCTCGACATGGAGACTTTTGGCCTTCTTTAAGAGCGATAATATTAAAAGGTTACTTTAAGGGTCATAGTTTCAAGAGGTTTTATTCACCAAAGTAGTTTGAACTTTTTACTAGTAAAAACATAAATTGATGTTTTAAGTGCTCAGTTTTGTGTCACCTGCAAATTAATACCTTGTATTCCTTATTGTTTAGGACGTTGAAAATGAGGCTCATAGGGGTAAGGGGTTGCCTAAACTCCCAATAAGATCAACCATCATGGAGAGGCGGCAGTGCCGGATGGAGGGCTACAGGAGACATCATTTGAACTGTGAAATCCAGTACCAGCAGGCGCAAAATGAGAACGTGGCAGATGAGGAGGAGCTACAACTGGAAGAGGCTAACCCACCACCGGTATTTCATACTCTACGTAGTGCACATTCCACAATTTATCTTGCCAAATGAACTGAAGTTGAAGCAATGGTGCCCAAATATGAAAGGAGGTAGTCAAATGAACTGAAGCAATAATAGTGGAGTCAAAAATGGAGGTTCCGTGACCATCCTCTGGCAAGGATGGTTTGACGATTGATTTGACCTCTATGGACCCTTTAAAAAAGATTTAGCCTCCAGGTCCCTCCCAAAAATCCCGGATTTTTTTGCTAGACAGCCAAATTCAAAATGGCGCCCGGCGCCATCTCTAAAAATTAACTTTTGATCTGGATGACCTAGAATCATGTATGAAGGCACTTTTCCATACAAGTCAACCATGAGGATTCCAAATCTGACACCGTTTTAATCATACAACTTTGTTTTGACCGCGATATTCAAGATGGCTGCCATCTAGTACTGTGAACAATCATATTTGAACTGGGGAACAACCCCCAATTTGTTTGATTCCGTTCCACATATAGATATTGTGAAAATAGCAGATCTACTGTACAAGTCCACAACACCTTGATTAGCACATGCTGCTTGTTTAGTGCTGCTCCTAAATGTTGCCTCAGTCATTCTTTTGAGCCCACAGTGAGAGGAGCTACACATTTGTTCTGTAAAGACAGTGTGCATGCAGCATACATAGCTGCTTGAATATGGAAGAAAATAATATACCAACAAGGACAGATAGACAGTCATGTATTCTCCAGTGTGGTAGTCCGTGTAATGAAGCCACAGATACCATTAAGTCAACCCAGAGATGGGAAAACATAAAACAAAAGGCACTGTTATGGAGTGGCCTTGACAAGTTTGGACATGTCTATACAACTGTCGATTGGGATAAAGGTCCGGTTGGAAAATGTGTCCATGAAGCATGTAGGTTGACCCTATTAAATTCTAATAAACTGGAACAAGCCAAAAAAAGACAGAAAAAACAACAGACTGATGAATCCCCATCTCAGTCTTCTACGTTGGATGACTGTTCCACAGCTGCAGATCCACCTGCCAAACGACTGCGATCAAGTCTTGGGCAGATACACGAAAAAACAAAATGTGTGTGGTGTTGTAAGCCCGAGTCACCAAAGCACCCAGAAACAAAGCTGATGCTGATTTCATATGATCATGCATGGGCAGCTTTCAAGAGCAATACAGTTGCCCTGGAAGATCAGACAATGCGGGACAGAATCAATTGCCTGGTCGATTCTGCAGCTGATCAGCCCTATGCACTTGAGATTCGATATCACTACACATGTTGGATGAAATATGTAACAAAATACAAGAAAATGACCGACGATGACAAACTCCCACATATGCACAATGTCACACTACGTGAGGCACAGACTATGTTCTTTAATCACATAAGAAAAAATATTATTGAGGAACATGAGCTAAGGTCACTGCAGAGCCTCCTCCTAGACTACAACTCTATGATCTCTCGTTACGGCTTCCCAACATCCGGGGTTAAATCATCTTACATCAAAGACATCTTGACCCGGGAATTTGGAAGTAAGGTTGGTTTCCATTCACGCTCACAGAGGAACCAGAGTGACCTAGTCCATGACACGTCTGGGGGTGGGTCATATGTTGAAGCAGCATTAAACTCCATCGGTGTCAGTAATGAGCAACTGGTGCACAATGTGGCTGAGCGGATCAGGGATGATCTTAAGTCCATCAAACTCATCCGATGGCCACCGAGGGTTGAAGAGCTGTGGCTGGGGAGAGCTGTCAGCATCGCCCAGAAGTCAGGCAGCCACCTCGCTTACTTGTTGTTGTCATATGCTACCATCCACGGCTGGAGCTGTGGCTGGGGCGGCAGTGGCTCAGGGGTAGAGTGGCCGGGTAGTGTGAGCTGGAAAACCGCAAGGTTCCCAGTTCGATCCCGGGCTGGGGCGCTCCCCTAGAGTTAGTGTCGAAGTGTCCTTGAGCAAGACGCTGAACCCCTAATTGCTTCCGATGAGCAGGTTGGTGCCTTGCATGGTTTCCTCCGCCATCGGTGTATGAATGTGTGTGTGAATGGGTTAATGGCACAATCAATGTAAAGCGCTTCGGATAGAAGCGCTATATAAATGCACCATTTACCATTTACCAAGAGCTAGAGGAGGAGGAAGAGCTCTCACCTCTCCTGGTTCAGCTGCTATCTGCTTTACGGGGGAAGGAGTTAGATCTGTCTCCATGCACACTTTCCCTCACCTCTCTTATCACACAGTATGCGATAAAACAACCCACCACTACTGCCATCAATGCCACCATCACCCTTCATGGTTTGACTCGCAGCAAGGAGCTTGTTGACTGTTACCACAAGTTGGGCATGGGGATCAGCTACTGTAACGTGCTTCTCTTGCGTGATATCTGGACCATGCATGACCTTGAACAGTGTTCTGTGTGTCCTGATGACATTGCTGAGGGAGAACCAAGTATCCGTATCATTGACAACGATGACTTTAAAAATGACACCTTGACGGGGGGGTACTGGTCACCGCTGTAACTGGATGTTTCTGCAGCGCCTAGATCTTCTTGCACAGAAGGAGAAAAACATCCAGGATGCACACGAGCGCACCAAAGATGCAAAGACTGTTTCACAGGCTCTGACTGAGAAGGCATCGGAGATGCAGGCAGTTACACCATATAGGACGAGCAAGCGTGGGGAACCTCCCATCCGCCCCAAGCCCACTATTTTCTCATCAAGTACAGAGCCTCAGCGCAAGCGGAGCATTATTCATGCCCTTGTTCGTGCAAACAAGAATGGAGATCGTCCTGATGCAGCTGAGCAGACTATCCCTAACGGGTTTCATGCCAGCTTGAATAAGAAGCAGTCAAAGAGCAAGGCTTATTTTCATATGTCTTACAATCAACCGCCGAACAAGTCAGTTGTGAATGACATCTTGAAAAAGCTATCTCACATCATCATCACAAAACGCATGCCCTTTGCCTTTTTAGTGGGAGATCATCCTGTGTACGTCCTCGTCACTCTGCTCAAGGCAGAGAACCCAGACAAGTACCGTGACATCGTGCCCTTTCTTGGTCCTTTCCATACACAGTGTGTGATGATGAGTGCCATCTACAAGCGCTACAAGGGGAGTGAGCTTGGAGATGTACATGCACTTATGAGCCAGCTGGCCAAGGAGAGACTGATAACCAACCTAACAGAGGGGACAAGAGAGAATCTTGATATTCTGAGGAATACAAGTCTCTCCCAGGAAGCCCGTGCTGCTGCTCATTCAGCTCTGGAGGATGATGTTGATCTCCAGGATCTCATCACCAACCTTTTCTCCCATGTAGAGGTCAGTGACATGGCAGACTACTGGAGGGACTTCCTGTCCATGACAGATGCACTAATGCAGAATGTGCATGCAGTCCATATCTGCAACTGGGAAGAGTATGTCAGCTCACTGCATGCTATGCAGCCGTGGATGGTAGCATATGACAACAACAAGTAAGCGAGGTGGCTGCCTGACTTCTGGGCGATGCTGACAGCTCTCCCTGCTGAACAGGTTGCCTTCCTTCGTTCTAACTTCACTCAGTCCATCACAGGTAACCCTTATTCCAACATGGCCTGGGACATGTGGATTGAGTGTACTATGAACAAGGGCAGCAAAATGAAGTCAGGCTGGCTCTCAATCCTCCAAAATGAAAAACAACTGCTGGTCCACTCCAGAAATGTCAACAATGTGACCCGCATAAGAGCGGCACACAACTCTCTTGCCACCCGA
Organism: Gymnoscopelus microlampas; assembly: GCF_963454915.1. Taxonomy (NCBI): domain Eukaryota; kingdom Metazoa; phylum Chordata; class Actinopteri; order Myctophiformes; family Myctophidae; genus Gymnoscopelus; species Gymnoscopelus microlampas. The sequence continues at coordinate 1,297,176 of NW_028155725.1, read as the reverse complement.
AAGAAAGCAAAGGGGAAACACGCGGAAAGTGGCCCGAAGCGCATGCGAGAGGATGAGCAGTGCGTGCATAACCTAATTGCATGCATGGATGAGTTTGACTCTTTCCCGTTTAATCCAGCCTCAACCACACTTCACACCCTACAGTCAGCCATGCCTGCCTGTGATGAGCTCGTTGTGGACTTTAAATCAGCCCATTCTGCAGGAGAGGAGAAGTTAAACATCTTCTTGCGGGACCGAGTGTTCAGTAAGAATAAATCCCTCCATGCACCTGTGAGTTTGAGCAAACGTTTGACATTTTCCAAGCATGCATGCATAGAGAAGCCCGGCGAGGAACCCAAGGCAAGAGCTGCTGAAATGGAAAGAAGTGCTCTCAAAGCAGTGATCAACCTGGTTGAGGACAGTCAACTTGTCAAGCTCCCCGAGCTGCTGGAACACCGTGTTGTTGAGGAATGTGTGGTCTTATTCAACCCCAATGGTACATACAGGAAGACACAGAAGAGCAAGCTCATCCAGAAGCTCTCCCTCCAAACAATTGCTATTCAAGAACCCTATGTTGCTCTCATTGACATGGGCATGATCTGGAGGATGGCAACTCCATCAGCGGAAGATCGGCAGACCCAAGACGGCAGCCCATACAAGTGGTTGGACTATGTCCAAAAGGTTTCATCCATCATCCTTGCCCGCCATCGCGGTGCTCACCGTATCATCTGTGTGAATGATCCATATGATGCAGCCTACTCCACTAAAGATGATGAGCGAGACCTGCGCATACAAGGTAAGGTACATGTACCAAACACGTACATGAAATTGGATGACCCCTTCCCCTCTGCCAAGGCATTCAAAACGCTACTGTGTAGTGTCAGCAACAAGGGACGGTTGCAAAAATTAATATGCAGCCACCTCACCGACCTGGCACAGAATGTGAATGCAGAGATTGTCTACTCTGTTGGCCTGCATAGCACCAACTTGTCAACACAACAACCGATGGAAGACTACAGCATTGAACAGTCGGAAGCTGACACTATCCTCTTCACTGTTTATGCTGGTCTACGGCAGTCAGACTATAGTGGCCCAGTTGTTATTGATGCAGCTGATACTGATGTCTATGTCGCAGCATCGGTCATCTCACAGCAGCTCCCTGGCATGCTATGCATCAAGAAAAACAAAGAGACACTCCTCTGTCGTGGCATGCTGACAGATGAGATGGCAGACTGTATTGTGCAGCTACACTGTTTTACAGGCTGTGATGCCAACTCAGGATTTTATGGCAAAGGAAAATCATCAGTCTTTGAGAAGGTGGCAAAGAGCTCTTTGGCACGGCAGCAACTCTCCCGGTGTGGAGATAGCCTTGACCTTGAAGAGGAGGTAGAACAAGAGCTATTCGCATTCACGAGACAGGTGATCTACGGCGACAAGAAGAGTAGCACCATGGCTGAAGCCCGTGCCTCCAAGTGGAAGACCATGAAGAGAAAATCGTTTATCCGTCTCCCTCCAGATGCAGACAGCCTACGCCAACACTGCCTCCGTGCCAACTACTTGGCATATCTAGTGCGCCACCCCACACTGAAGCACCACCCCTCGCCACACGGACATGGTTGGGAGTTGGTGGGTGGTCGCTGTCGTCCTGTCCGCCACACACGGCCTGCTCTCCCCACACACCTACCTGCACCAGGGTCAGTTGAAGAGGACAAGGAAGTTGACAGTGACAAGGAGGAGGAGGAGGAGGAGGAGCAGGAGGATGTTGCTCAGCGGAGGGTGGAGTCATCTGAATCTGATGATTCAGAAAGCAGTGACACAGAATTCTCTGATTCAGACTAATACGTGTTTTGTGTGGTTTCGGGTATGATGTTGGCGCTGTTTGTGATGATATATGCAAGGTATTATAAAGGAAGTTACGAACTCAACTTCCTCTCCACACATGCAGCCCCCCCTCCGATGTGCAATAGGAAAAAAAAAGACAAAAGAAAGACAAAAAAAAAGAACAGAAAAACAAAAGAGAAAAAAAACGAAAAAAAACAACAAAAACAAACAAAAAATATAGCTGCAAGCAGCAATGAGCGGTTTCGAGAATAATGGCAGACTGGCAGACTGTGACAGAGTGGCAGACTGGCAGACTGGCAGACTTTGACAGAGTGGCAGACTGGCAGACTGTGACAGAGTGGCAGACTGGCAGACTGGCAGACTGTGACAGACTGTGGCAGACTGGCAGACTGGCAGACAGACAGACTGTGGCAGACTGGCAGACTGGCAGACAGACAGACAGTGACAGAGTGGCAGACTGGCAGACTGTGACAGACTGGAAGACTGGCAGACTGTGACAGAGTGGCAGACAGACAAACAGACAGACTGTGACAGAGTGGCAGAGTGGCAGACTGGCAGACAGACAGACAGTGACAGAGTGGCAGACTGGCAGACAGACAGACTGTGGCAGACTGGCAGACTGGCAGACAGACAGACAGTGACAGAGTGGCAGACTGGCAGACAGACAGACAGTGACAGAGTGTCAGACTGGCAGACAGACAGACAGTGACAGAGTGGCAGACTGGCAGACAGACAGACTGTGACAGAGTGACAGAGTGGCAGACTGGCAGACTGGCAGACAGACAGACAGACAGACAGTGACAGAGTGGCAGACTGGCAGACAGACAGACAGTGACAGAGTGGCAGACTGGCAGACAGACAGACAGTGACAGAGAGAGAGAGAGAGAGGGAGAGGGAGAGAGAGAGAGAGAAGGGGAGAGAGAGAGAGAGAGAGAGAGAGAGAGAGAGAGAGAGAGAGAGAGAGAGAGAGAGAGAGAGAGAAAAGAAAGAGAGAGAGAGAGAGAGAGAGAGAGGGAGAGAGAGAGAGAGGCAGTGAGAAAGAGAGGCAGTAAGAGAGAGAGCGAGAGAGAAGAAGTGAACATGCATTAATTAACAAAGTCATGATTTTTGTTCAGTAAATTATATTTGGACCGGTTAAATTGAGGTTTGAACCAGGGACCTATAGACTTGTGGGTAGACAGTGTAAAGGATAAGGATAATTCCAGGTCCGTTCATGAAAGTCCTTGCGGTCTTGTTTCCAATGAGGGCCTGTGAGCAATTAGGGGTTAAGAGTCTTGCTCAGGGACAAATTTCATTTCATCGACACATTTGCTGGCCTGGCCTGGAATCGTACCTGGGGCAACCAGGGCCTCTGGCTCCCTAGGTGGGCTCACTAACCACTCAGCTATGGCCACAGTACAGACTGAGCCATTGGATAGACAGAATTGGATTTCATATGTGGTAAGTTATCATACAGCATGGGTTGCTTATTATATACATACAAGCTCATAACGCGTCACATTGTAGATCGGCTGTATGTGGTTACTGTAGGTGTTGTATTAATAATTACATCTGCAAAGTAACAAGTAACTAAAGCTGTCATCTGCTGTAATTGCAGTAGAGTAGAGTAGTAAAGTAAAAGTACCTAAAAATTGTACTGTGCATGTGGCAGGTGTGATTGGTGATGAGTGAGAGGGGTGGATCCAATCCATGGGAATAGGGGGAATTCCAAATGATGATCACCTCAACGCATTGTTGGGGACAGGGATCGAACCAGCGACCTATGGATTCACAGGCTGCCTCTCTTCTCATTGAGCTAGAGATATGGCCTCCCTGATGGTGTCTGTTGACACTCTCACACTCTACTGGTGGAGCTATTGAATCGACAGCATCAGATAGTGAGAAAGGAGAATCCAACAACACAAAACAAAAGGGCAAATGAATTACGTCATACATTGAAGATAACTACTTTCAAGTATGCATTTCTCGTTATCTTTAACAATTGCACATGCATTGATACAGTCATGTTGTGTGCAATGCAATTGAGTTGAGGTCTGCATGAGGTGAGATTTGAACCAGCGACCCTGTGGTATCAAGGCAGATGATTAAGCCATTGGGCCAACAGACCCGAACTGATGAAAAAGGAGTTCACACACATGACACACTTTCACGCAAATTGCTCAGAAATGCTGGATTTAAATGTTTTTCAAACTGCTCAAAATTGCAGACAATCTAAGGGCGGAGCTTACTGGTCAAAGTGATAGATATGTTCCTCATTGATACAGTCATGTTGTGTGCAATGCAATTATAATGAAGTCTACCTGAGGTGGGATTCGAACCAGCAACCCTGTGGTTTCAAGGCAGATGATTAAGCTATCAAGCTATTGAACCTACACACCTGAACCAGTGAAAAGGGAGTTCAAACACATGACACACTTTCACGCAAATTGCTCAGAAATCCTGGATTTAAATGTTTTTCAAACTGCTCAAAATTGCAGACAATCTAAGGGCAGAGCTTACTGGTCAAAGTGATACATGTGTTCCTCATGAGTCAAGGCACATGTGTAAGCAGGTTTAACGGCTGTCGGCCAAACGAGGCATGACTTTTGCCTGTTTAAAGTTTGCATTTTCAAAAAATTGCTATAGCGCCCCCCTTTGACCAATTGGAGTAAGATTGGTTTCAGTGATACTTGGAAGGACCCTCTACAATATTGCAAAGTGTCAAACAAATGTGAGTCTGCATGTATGTGTTAGGGGCAGATGAATAATTTAAAAAAAGCTGCAATTTTCATTGGCTTATAAAAGCTTAACGTTTTCACTTATGGAAAATCCGCTAAGTTACGTTTGTCGGCATTGGTCCAAAGTTCATGTGTATACAGTTTCGTACAGATTGCTCATAAATCCCAGGAGAAGTGATTTTTTTACTGCTTTTTACTGCTTTTCATAGAATTCGAAATGGTGGGAGATCTAAAGGTCAGAGGTCAAAAGTCAGAGTGTGAAAGTTGTTAGGCATGAGGAGACGCATGTGTGCATCGAAGTTTCATGGCTGTGGGTCAAACAGGGCATGAGTTGTACCTGTTCAAAGTTGGCATATTTCAATTGAGTGCTACAGCGCCACCCTTTGGCCAATGTTTGTGAGTTTCGGGTTTTCGCCGTTTGGCATAGCCCTCTACCATATTGCCGAATTTCATAAAAAGTGACCACGCGGTTAGGCCAGAACTGGCAAAACCGGCGGAAGAATAATAATAATGAAAGTGTAGAGATGTAATAGCTTTCGAAGCCTTACAGGCTCTCGAAACCTAATAATGAAAGCCAAGGAATGTAATAGGGTTCGAAGCCTTACAGGCTCTCGAAACCTAAATATAGCTGCAAGCAGCAATTAGCGGTTTCGAGAACAATGGCAGACTGGCAGACTGTGACAAGAGTGGCAGACTGGCAGACTGGCAGACTTTGACAGAGTGGCAGACTGGCAGACTGGCAGACTGGCAGACTTTGACAGAGTGGCAGACTGGCAGACTGTGACAGAGTGGCAGACTGGCAGACTGGCAGACTGTGACAGACTGTGGCAGACTGGCAGACAGACAGACTGTGGCAGACTGGCAGACTGGCAGACAGACAGACAGACAGTGACAGAGTGGCAGACTGTGACAGAGTGAGAGAGAGAGAGAGAGAGAGAGAGAGAGAGAGAGAGAGAGAGAGAGAGAGAGAGAGAGCAAAGTGCACATGTCTGAATTAACAGGGTCATGTTTTGCATAATGCAATTTAAATGTAAACTGTGACAAGTGGGGTTTGAGCCGTGGACCTTTGGCACATGAGACTAACACTGTATTGATCAAGCTATTCAATCCACAGCCTTGGTCAGTGAGAAGGGAGAATCCAACAAAACAAAACAAAACAAAAGAGGGAATGAAGTACATCATACATTGAAAACAAGTACTCTCAATAAGCGTTTCATTTAACAATTGCATGTTTATTCATTGATACAGTCATGTTGTGTGTAATGCAATTGAGTTGAGGTCTGCATGAGGTGTGATTTGAACCGGCGACGCTCTGGTATCAAGGCAGATGATTAAGCCATTGGGCCAACAGACCCGAACTGATGAAAAGGGAGTTCACACACATGACACACTTTCACGCAAATTGCTCAGAAATCCTGGATTTAAATGTTTTTCAAACTGCTCAAAATTGCAGACAATCTAAGGGCGGAGTTTACTGGTTAACAATTGCACATGCATTCATTGATACAGTCATGTTGTGTGCAATGCAATTATAATGAATTCTACATGACGTGGGATTCGAACCAGGAACCCTGTGGTTTCAAGGCAGATGATTAAGCCATTGGGCCAACAGACCTGTACTAGTGAAAAGGGAGTTCACACACATGACACACTTTCACGCAAATTGCTCAGAAATCCTTGGTTTAAATGTTTTTCAAACTGCTCAATATATTTCGGAATGGAAACTAGTGGAAAATAGTCGATCTACAAGCTCACAACGCGTTGCTATCTAAAAAGGTGTGAGATTGTAGATCGGCTATTTTCACAAGAAAGTATGTCATACATAAAAAAAAACTACTCTCAAAAGCATTTTGTGTTATTGTCTAAACATTGCACTTGTCTGAATTAACAGGGTCATGTTTTGTACAATGCAATTTAAATGTGAACTGTAATAAGTGGGATTCGAACCAGGGACCTTCGGCACATGAGACTCACACTCTACTGGTGGAGCTATCCAATACACAGCCTTAGACAGTGAAAAGGGAGAATCCAACAAAACAAAACAAAAGCGCGAATGAAGTACGTCATACATTGAAAAGAACTACTTTCAAGTATGCATTTCTCGTCATCTTTAACAATTGCACATGTATTCATTGGTATAGTCATGTTGTGTGCAATGCAATTATAATTAAGTCTACCTGAGGTGGGATTCGAACCGGCTACCCTATGGTTTCAAGGCAGATGATTAAGCGATCAAGCTATTGAACCAACACACCTGAACCTGTGAAAAAGGGCCTCAAACATGTATTTGATACAGTTTCATGCAAATTGCTCAGAAATCCTGGATTTAAATGTTTTTCAAACTGCTCAAAATTGCAGACAATCTAAGGGCAGAGCTTACTGGTCAAAGTGATACATGTGTTCCTCATGAGTCAAGGCACATGTGTAAGCAGGTTTAACGGCTGTCGGCCAAACGAGGCATGACTTTTGCCTGTTTAAAGTTTGCATTTTCAAAAAATTGCTATAGCGCCCCCCTTTGACCAATTGGAGTAAGATTGGTTTCAGTGATACTTGGAAGGACCCTCTACAATATTGCAAAGTGTCAAACAAATGTGAGTCTGCATGTATGTGTTAGGGGCAGATGAATAATTTAAAAAAAGCTGCAATTTTCATTGGCTTATAAAAGCTTAACGTTTTCACTTATGGAAAATCCGCTAAGTTACGTTTGTCGGCATTGGTCCAAAGTTCATGTGTATACAGTTTCGTACAGATTGCTCATAAATCCCAGGAGAAGTGATTTTTTTACTGCTTTTTACTGCTTTTCATAGAATTCGAAATGGTGGGAGATCTAAAGGTCAGAGGTCAAAAGTCAAACAGCGAAAGTTGTTAGGCATGAGGAGACGCATGTGTGTATCGAAGTTTCATGGCTGTAGGTCGAACAGGGCATGAGCTGTACCTGTTCAAAGTTGGCATGTTCAATTGAGTGCTACAGCGCCACCCTTTGGCCAATGGTTGTGAGTTTCGGGTTTTCGCCGTTTGGCATAGCCCTCTACCATATTGCCGAATTTCATAAGAAGTGACCAGGCGGTTAGGCCAGAACTGGCAAAAACGGCGGAAGAATAATAATAATAAATATAGCTGCAAGCAGCAATTAGCGGTTTTGAGAATAATGGCAGACTGGCAGACTGTGACAAGAGTGGCAGACTGGCAGACTGGCAGACTTTGACAGAGTGGCAGACTGGCAGACTGGCAGACTTTGACAGAGTGGCAGACTGGCAGACTGTGACAGAGTGGCAGACTGGCAGACTGGCAGACTGTGACAGACTGTGGCAGACTGGCAGACTGGCAGACAGACAGACTGTGGCAGACTGGCAGACTGGCAGACAGACAGACAGACAGTGACAGAGTGGCAGACTGGCAGACTGTGACAGACTGGCAGACTGGCAGACTGTGACAGAGTGGCAGACAGACAAACAGACAGACTGTGACAGAGTGGCAGAGTGGCAGACTGGCAGACAGACAGACAGTGACAGAGTGGCAGACTGGCAGACTGGCAGACAGACAGACTGTGGCAGACTGGCAGACTGGCAGACAGACAGACAGTGACAGAGTGGCAGACTGGCAGACAGACAGACAGACTGTGACAGAGTGGCAGACTGGCAGACAGACAGACAGACAGTGACAGAGTGGCAGACTGGCAGACAGACAGACAGTGACAGAGTGGCAGACAGACAGACTGTGACAGAGTGACAGAGTGACAGAGTGGCAGACTGGCAGACTGGCAGACAGACAGACAGACAGACAGTGACAGAGTGGCAGACTGGCAGACAGACAGACAGTGACAGAGTGGCAGACAGGCAGACAGACAGACTGTGACAGAGTGAGAGAGAGAGAGAGAGAGAGAGAGAGAGAGAGAGAGAGAGAGAGAGAGAGAGAGAGAGAGAGAGAGAGAGAGAGAGAGAGAGAGCAAAGTGCACATGTCTGAATTAACAGGGTCATGTTTTGCATAATGCAATTTAAATGTAAACTGTGACAAGTGGGGTTTGAGCCGTGGACCTTTGGCACATGAGACTAACACTGTATTGATCAAGCTATTCAATCCACAGCCTTGGTCAGTGAGAAGGGAGAATCCAACAAAACAAAACAAAACAAAAGAGGGAATGAAGTACATCATACATTGAAAACAACTACTCTCAATAAGCGTTTCATTTAACAATTGCATGTTTATTCATTGATACAGTCATGTTGTGTGCTTTCCAAACAAACAAAGAACAAATAGACCTTAGTCTATTTACAAAGCAGAGTAAAAGGCATATAGAGACAAAGTGCAGTAGCAACAATAACAAAAACAGAACAAAACAAATAAAAACAAGGCAGGGACAAAGAAACAACAGACAATGACCTCAATCTATGTTCAAAGCAAAGTGGAGGAGTGGAGGGGCGGTGTTTGACAACAGTTTTTTTTTTTTTTTTTTTTGATCGCTGAAGTTGCCTAGAATCCCTTTAATTTGATGCATTAATCAAATGGATACAAAAAAAATCCCATTTCTTCCCTCTACCTAGGCATCTTCTGTCTGAACTGAGACATTGTAAAATAAAATAAATATCTGTACTGTATTTTATCTTTTATATATTGCGGTGTATTTGGATGAATTGGTGTTTTTTGCATACATTGTGATGATCCACTGTCATATTCTTTACTAAATGACTTGAAGGTTTGTATTAACTGTTTTATACAGATTGACTGTGATGATGAGATCATTTATTCAAATGGGATCACCACCTGTTGCGCCTCATCCCTATCAACAAGGGACACCGTGATTGGTTGTTGTAGATCTCTGTGTATGTATGTATCTGTGGTGCTACTAGCTGTCAGGAGATACCTTTGCGACCGAAGCGTTGCTTATTATAAAAGTGTTCCTATTGTGCAAGTGCAGACGGTGTGCAGGTCATTTTATTCTCAGAAGTATTGTTACAGGACATGGACAATGATTGAATAATGATTGACACAAGTCTGATCTAGTCCCCCCCTCCGCCACAGGAAAGAGGTGAAATGAGTTTGTAACCTTATTATATAATACTATGTTATATAACAGAAGGGCTTACAATGTGTTGGCAGCATTTCGGATTGGCTGAGGGAGTGGGGTGTTTCAACACACACACACACACACACACACACACACACACACACACACACACACACACACACACACACACACACACACACACACACACACACACACACACACAGGTATTGTTTGCAGATCTTCATCGGCCTGCTCCTTGATGCAGGGAGCAGGTCTTGTTTTAAGTCTTTTCTTTTTTAAAAGCTCACTTTTTCAAAGTGATTTTGATTGCAGCAAAACGTCAGCAATTTATTAAAAACTTTTGTCATGTTTTGTGGACAGGTCACAAGCTACTAAGTTTAGCTCTCTTAAAGTGTACGGGACCCTCCGCCCCTCTCCACAAATCCTCCCCCTATGACACTATCAATATGTTGGATTCATATTACTGTATATTTTCAGACATTTGACTTGACATTTGGCTCTGTACTTTGTCTGCTCTTTCCCCCTCTATGCTAAACCCATTTAGTGAAAATATCTGATCTACAAGTGCACAGCACATTGCAGCGTGACACATGAGCTTGTAGATCTGCTAATTTTGTCTCCCCCCAGATTAGAGATGCAAGGGTTCAAGTGTAAATAAGTACATAAAAAGGGAAATCTTTGTGGATTTTCACAAACAGATTTGGACCCCTCTAGAAACTGTGGCACCCTGTTGAAAACCCAGGCTCTAAACTATTCAGGCAAATTACACAACTCTGACAAACACTGAACCTCCATTTTCCTGGAGAGCATAAACAGACTCTAAACTATAAACAGACAAATTGCTGTCTTCCAAACCGTTTTATACTCAGTCACCTGTTGTCTGTAGCCAATCAGGGAAGGTATCTGAAATCAGCACTACTTTGGCCCAGGTGGTATCAATCTTCCCTCATTTAGAGCTAAATGGAACCCAACTGGACTATGACAACACTATTAATCAGAACTAGATTCTAAAGAGGTATAATCAATTCAAAGCTTGTTTATTAAGTTGTTAAAGGGTAAACATTCTCTTCTTTGGTACTAACATATTTTACAGCCAACCAAGGCTATGTAAAGAAGGAAAAGACATACATGTCACTTTCTTGGTCCAGCAATTCCAGCTGGCAACTTTCACGCACTGGGGCAGGCCCGGCGCCACAGGGGTGCCTGAGGGGGCCTGGCACCCTCAGTTTCAAATTGTGCCCCCTCAGTTTATGTTTTAAAATTATTATTTTGTTGGAAATTTTATTTTAAAATTTCTGTATAATTATTTTTTTTGATAAAAAAATCGGTAAAATCAGGCAAAAATACGAATTAAATAACATAAACCTAACCTAACGCTAACCCTAAAACCGAAATAAAGTAAAAAGAAAAACGGCCAAAATCCACCGAATAACCGCAAATTTTCGCCCGCGCACGGGTCGGAACACATGTGTTGCCACTGGTGTGCACCCTCACAATTTTCAACTGCACCCTTAGTCATTTCATCCTGGTGCCGGGCCTGCACTGGGGAGCTGCAAACTGCATGGAGGTGCAAGAAATTAAAATAAGACATATCAAATGTTTTCTAATGATTCGTTTTTCAATCTGCGCAGTGTATAATTGTATTGAGGTACATAGTAAGTTTAAGATTCTGCAGTAAGTAAGGGCTGTTGTGAGTCTGTCAATGATTCTGTCAACCAACTCTCATGATGACAGCATATATACTATGCTTTGAAACCTATGCTATATGAAATCAAAAATGGATTATATTAAAGAATGTTCAATTCAAAAGGTATTATTTATCCCAGTTCTGCAGGACAATGCTTAATACTCTTTGACATGTTTTACACACAATGCACACACACACACGTGTGTATGCACATGTGACTCTTAACCACTTGAACCCCAGCATGACTATTCTAGGCGGAATATTTGCCAAAAATAGCGGATCTACAAGCTCAAAACTTGGTGTAGATGGAATGGTGAGTATGGTAGTGTAAAGAACAACACAGTGATATAACTGACTTTGAAATAACAATAAAGAACAATACTCAAAGAGACAGTTTTAATGTTAAAGCAACCCCACTTTATTGTATCAACACAATAATTTAAAAACTGTACAATAAACAAAATGATATTCACATTAAAATAGTCAACATGGTAGTAAAATGCAGTACAATATTGTATGTAAGAACAAGCACAGTCTAACATGCCACAGAAAAGGGTGGTATTTCTTCCTCTGCCTAGTGGGAATGTGCGTGTGAAATGATCACATGACTATAGAGATACTGTGTACCAATTTGCATGACGTTTAGATAAAATGTGTAGGAGTAATGTAAAAAAAATGGTTTTGCACAAATCGGCCTCCTGGTGGCGCTATAACAGGCCCAGGTGAAAAATTGGGGCAATGGGGCAGAGGTTCTGAATTGGCATCCAGGGAGTGTGTGTGCACAGTTTCGCAGCGACAGGGCCAACGGTGCCGGAGAGGACACACACACACACACACACACGGACGGACGTACGGACGGACAGGGGGTAAAATATACTCTCTCGCCATGCCTTTCGGCCTGGCGGACACAACAATCTCGTGGCTCATTGAAATCTTGCAAAATGACTCATATGTGTTGCAATCATGTTGAAAGAAAAAATATATATACATATTATATAGTTTTTTTACAACTTCTCAATAGGTGTTTTCGGCCCCGGAGCACAGGTCTCCGCCAGGTGAGGTAGGTTATTGTGGATCAGCAATGTTCAGAATTTGCCAATCAGGATGGAATATGGAAAATCGGACGGATCTGTGTTGATCACTTGACTATAGAAACTAGACCATACCCGGTCGGCGCAGCGCATCCGTGGGGGGATATGCGCACATGATCTGGCAACCCGGGAGGCGACATTGTTTGACACATAAACGCTAATAAGAAGCTGAGATTTGATGAAAGTGAAAAACGGGCTTCACAGTTAAGTTCAGATGGTAATGGTCAATGGCTGTGTGCAAAATCAGAGCAATTGGTCCAGCCAGTGAGGAGAACCGGGTAGCTTCACCACCACTACAGAGGTTACTAGAATTATAGTAGGATAATGTGTACCGATTTGCGTGATGTTTGGAATTCAGTGTAACGATAGTTCATGTAGACACGGAAGGCAGAATGTTTATATACTTCATTCACACTCCCCGGATCCCCCCATCCGCTAACAAACGTATACAGTCGTACTCCTTTAAGTCCGTACTGTAACAGTTTGGCCAAAAGCAAACGAACGAATGGCAGCAGTGAGCCTAGGCAGCCAGTCCCCCCGTCACTCAGACAGACAAAACTTGTTGCAGGTAGAGTGACGTCACGCCATTCATAAAAGCCAGAGTGGCTGGCCACCGTCATCACGTGAATGAACAGACACATACAATAAGTCAGGGGTAGTGGCGATGCACCGCTAATCGCCACAGTATGTTCAACCTCTTGTAATTTTCATTCGATATAAGCCAACTCACTTACGCCCTCATACCCACAGTGCAACTCTGGCGGTTCATTTAAGCAGCCTCTATTCTCTGTTCAGTCTACGTGCTTCGCTGTCTAAGCTGGTTGTACAGCGGTGATCACTGTTTAACATAAACCGTTCTAACTACAACACGAGGCACCGTTTGACACGTGGTCTTCACTGCTCAAACCAGGCAGATGTCCGCGATGTAAACAAACAGTGCACAGCTCAATCTTATGGATTTTAACAAGGTCTATGGCGACGTGAAAAAAACAAAAAACAACAATAAAACGTTGGCACTGGTGAGTACATTATGAGATTAACCTCTGGCGGTCAATGTGTTAACGGGACAATTTGGTAGTGTTTTGTTGAAAACCGGGACAAAGTGCTCCGTACAGGCTGGTTTATTCAGTTCCACCAACACCAAGCCAGGCTGAGAAGGAGCTACTTTGTCGAGCTAGACTTTGTCAAACCAGACTGTTTCGAGCCAGGGTGGTAAAGCCAGGCTTCCCGTATTCCTGTAAAAGACCAATCATGGAGCCCAAAACCAGAGCGGCGTTCTTCTCTGTGGCTGAACAGCAGCACTGCATTAGCTCATGGAATCATACAAGGAAGTAAAATGTGTAATAAGCAAGAAAGGAAACATGGCCGCAATAAATATAGATCCAGGGAGAAAGCGTGGCAAAGTATTGCAGACAAATTAAATGCACAAGTCGTCCAAAAATATACAATTAATGTAAGTACAAGTCCATAAATATATAATTCAGTTAGGCTTAAACATGAGGAGTTTAATGAACAGTAAAGACAATAGGATTAGTTAAACCTGGCAGTTAGCCTCACAGCTAAATTTCCATACTTACTAAGCCCTAACTAAGGTAGGATTGCTTCAATTTTCTTTTGTGAAACCGAGTCATGGATAAACTTATCCAGGGTGAACTGGCTAAACTAATCTGGCAAGATAATTCAGCTTTCATGAAACCAATTCATGGCTAATCCTGGATAAATTAAGACAGGATAGCTGTTAAATCCAGGCTTAACCCCTGATTCTGCTTTCGTGAAATAGGCCCCAGGTTGTGTCATGCATGCTCTGGGCCCTATCTTTCCTTACCCCTTATGCCTAGCCGATCTACATCGGCACGTTGTGAGCTTGTAGATCAGCTATTTGAACTGCCAGTATTTAAAAATGTTTTTCAAAATAGTAAAAAAAAAAAGGGAAAAACCTCTAGACTTATCTACTGTACCTTACTAGCCTCCATACAGTACTCCACGTCCCACTCACACCCTGCTCCTGGGGTACCAATGCACCTCTATCACACCCCTATACAACCACACCTCACTCACCTACCCCACCAATCCCCCACTCTGCCTGGGCTCTGTCCGGGGTCAGAGCCATGTTCCAGGAACATAGCACGCAGTTGAACACAGGGCCCTTGGAGAAAGAGTAGCCTACCCAACAACCTTTTAAAAAGTGTATTCTATGTGTGTTAACAGAATAGAAAGCCGTGGAACATACAGCAGGAATCTTGGAAAATAGGAATGACACTTATCAGATATTGTGATTTCCTTTTTTCAACATCACTGACTAAGTAAGATTGGCTTATCATCGGTATTGGCTGAGAATGAGGGTGTCTATTCCCAATTCAATGGGCTAGACCCCTGGATTGCTGAGGTGGAGTGCGCGCACACACACACACACACACACACACACACACACACACAGACACACACTCTCCTGAAGATGAGTGATTCCCCGGTGGCAGGTAGAGCTCCAGGTGTGGCGATCAACAGCCAGGGACTCTGAGTGCTGGTGGATTAATGTCACACTTCTTCAGGAGGGTTTTAATGTGGTCCTTGTAACGTTTTTTTCTGGCCCCCGACAGACCTTTGACCATCTAGGAGCTGGCCATACAGGATCTGTCGAGGCAGACGGTGGGCTGGCATACGGATCACATGCCCGACCCATCTCAGGTGTTTTAGTCCAAGGAGCGCTGTGATGCTGGGTGTGTTGGTCCCGTCATATATTTCAATATAGGGCACCCTGTCTTCCCAAGACAGACCCAGGATCATTTGAAGGCAACGGATGTGGAAGGCCTCTAGGCTGTGGATGTGCCTCTGGTAGGGTGTCCAGGTTTCCAAACCGTAAAGCAGAGTGGAGAGGCAGACTGCCTTGTAAACAGCTGCCTTGGTGGAGATGGTGAGGTTCCTGTTCTGGAAGACCCTGGACAGTATTCTTCCAAAGGCAGCAGAGGCCAGGCCAATGCGAACCTGGATGTCATCGTCGATGGTGCAGGATGTTGACAGAGTGCTACCAAGGTAGGTGAAGTGAGGGACGGTGGCTAATGGATGCCCGTCAAGGGTGACGATAGGCGCGTTTGGTTGGGGGTTGAACTCCTGTGTAAGTATTTGTGTTTTTTTTTACATTAATCTGGAAACCAATGGCACTATAGATGGTAGAGACCACATCTAGTGCATGCTGAAGGGATTCTGGTGAGTGAGCAAGTAGAGCACAGTCATCAGCATACTGTAGCTCCAGGATGTGTTGGGTGGTGAGTTTGGTGAAGGCCTGGAGGCGACGGATGTTGAAAAGGTTACCATCCAGCCTGTACTGTATCCGAATCCCGTCTGTGGGGTCCAGGTATTTATGGGATAGAAGGGTGACAGTGGAGATGAACATGTTGAAAATGGTTGGGGCTAGGACACACCCTTGCTTGACTCCCATGTCCACACTGAAGAATGGGGACTGTTGGCCACCGCTGCTCACACATGCTTTCATCCCGTCATGTAGCTGCCGCAGGATGTTCTTGAACTTTTGTGGTACACCTAGCCTCCCAAGTACTTCCCAAAGCAAGTCCCGGTTCACTGTGTTGAAGGCCTTGGACAGATCAATGAACGCCAGGTACAGGTCTTTGCGGTGTTCTCTGCATTTTTGTGTAGCAGCAAATATCACGTACGCAGTGCTGCGATCACGCCTAAAGCCACATTGGGAGGCAGGATGTTCTCCGTTACATGGGTTGCTAGGTGATGTAACATGATCCTTGCAAGCACTTTCCCAGCTGCGGATAGAAGGGAGATGCCTCTGCTGTTGCCAAATTCTGCTTTGTCACCCTTGCGCTTATAGATTGTGATGATGTTGGCATCCTTCCAATCTTGCGGGATGACTTCCAGTGACCAGATGGTGGTGATCAGCTGATGCATTCTGCGTAACAGAAGGTATCCACCGTGCTTCAGGACTTCTCCGGGGATTCCGTCTAGGCCTGGGCTTTTGTTGTTCTTCAGTCCCATGATGGCTTTGCGTACTTCTACGAATCTGGGAGAGGAGTCCAATGCGTCTACAGGGGGAAGGCAGGGGAGATCGGAGAGTATGTCCAACTGTATGGGATTTGAAGTGTTTAGCAGGTTCTCGAAATGCTCAGCCCATCTGTCCAGGATCTGTTGTTTGTCCTTGTAGAGGGTGGCGCCATCTGCTGATCTGACTCTGTCTTTTTCTCTGTGGGCCATAGACAGACTTGATGGCGTCATAGAATGCGTGGGAGTTGTTAGTGTCTGCGTGGTGTTGTATTTTGCTGGCCTTCTTTGTCCACCAGTCGTTTTCCATGGCTCTGAGGGTGCGCTGGGTTTCCTTTCTGAGGCTATTGAGATGAGCCTTCAATACAGTGGATTGGGGTATAGAGAGATGAGCTGCAAGGGCCTTGTGTTTTACCTGAAGTAGGGTGTAAATGCCCGGTGCACTGTTGTCAAACCAGTCTTGATGTCTCCTTTTGGTGTACCCTACAGACTCCACTGCCGCCTGGTGGAGGGCAGTGCGTAGGGTGCTCCATGTAGATCTGACGTCCAGATCTGATGGTGTGTCAGGAATCCTGGACAGCTGGTCTGCTACCTTCTCCCTGAGCTGGTTGACAGAGTGCTTAAACTTCAGTGCATCACAATTGATCCTCCCGCATGGTGGTGTTTTCCTCTGTTGAGGGCGGATTTCCAGGTCATGCTTTGCTCTGATCAGGTGGTGGTCAGTCCAACAGTCGGCTCCACACATGGCCCTGGTGACAAGCACCTCCTTCCTGTCCGCTTGGCGAACGATGACGTAATCCAGGAGATGCCAGTGCTTAGAGCGTGGGTCTTACCAGGATGTCTTGTACTTATTTTTCAGTTGGAACAGGGCGTTTGTGATGACCAGTTGATGCTCAGAGCAGAGAGTGAGGAGACGGAGACCGTTGTTGTTGAGCTTGCCGACACTGTGCTGACCAATCACATCCTTCCATAGTGCACTGTCAGAGCCCACTCTTGCGTTGAAATCGCGTAGAAGGATGAAGTGGGATTGTCAGTGGGTGGTATTTTACTGATGGCGGCGTGCAGGGAGGCGTAGAATTCTTCCTTGCTTTGAGGGTCAGCAATTAGTGTTGGGGCATAGGCGCTGATGAGGGTACAGTAGCAGTTGTAAACCCCACACACACACACACACACACACACACACACACACACACACACACACACACTGACCTACAGCACAAAAACAACAAGCAGTCAACAAACATGCATTTTTTAAATTATTTTTTTTAAACATAGTTGCCATCTTTATTCATAAATATCACTACAGTATGAATATAAACAATTTTAAATTACTGTTTTTTTAAATCAAACAGTCCAATACTATATCCTTGGAAACTTCTCAAGAGAGAAGACCGGTGTACTGTTAGCAGGTATTGCATATAGACTTGGCAACTGTTCTTGGTAACTATGCTTAGTTGAAGTCATGTTGGCATTGACAATAGCCTGTGATAAGCGATTAGCATACTGTAATATATGATATGGCATTTCCTCAGGAATAAGAAAGTGACAGCCAACTAAAAATATGTAAAGTAAAAAGAAAAGCAATCATCTCACTTCAATTTGAGGTACAATGTTTTGGACAACAGTCATTCATAACCAAAAATATTTATTACATAAGCAAAAATACATCGACCAAAGAAATATTTTTCTATCAAAAATGTCCACCCAAGGTACTCCAGACTTTTTTGTGAAGTGTTAAAATGACTAGCTACTATTTTGCAATGACATCTTTTCTGAAATAATCAAAACCTCCATTGGTAAATGTCCCAGAGAAACATGTGATGTGATTTTGAGTTTCCAAGGCAGTAGGCACTCCTACTGCCTTGCTTACCACTTTGTGTAATTTGCCACGACCAGGGATGCTCTGTGTCGAGGATCGTGTCGAAGCACACCGTTTGCTCAGGAACCAGGCTGTTGTACTCCTCTACCATGACCTTCAAAGCATTTTTCTGTGCCGTCCTTTGTTGCTGTCTGAGAAGAAAAACATTTTATGGTTGGGTTCACGCAGACACTTGGTTATGCCTACGTGGGCGTATTTTTGTAATGGTTTTCAAAAAGGAATGGAGCAGTGTTCTGGCATTGCGCCTTTTAGCCAGAAAACCACTCCATTCCCATTGAAAACATTACAAAAACGTCCGACACAGACATAAGCAAATGTCGGTGTGAACCCAGCCTATTACAAGATGTCTATGTGCAACTCTCTCAAATGCTACAGAGAGGCTGTAACTCTGCCACACAGAAATTGTAGGCCTACACAGTCAGTTTCTACCTTGGGGTATCTTTGGGAGAGTGAATTGGCCATGTTGTCACATTTATGTTGGTTCCATCTTATGTACTAAAGTGGCAGCGGTGGCCTAGTGGTTAGAGGGGCGGCCTTGATACCGGAAGGTCCCTAGTTCGATTCCCCAATTCATCACATCAATCATGAATCACCGCTGAATAGCCCTTGAGCAAGGCTTCCATGCAGGGTCCGGCTGGAAACAAGCTTCGTGCTTAGTCCGACACCCTGGGTAAACAACAAACTTTGCTTTGCTTTGTCAGCATGTCCAGGCATGCAAACAGGCCCATTATGAAAAAGGTGACAATGTGCTGCACCATGTGTTTTGGGGGTAGCAAACACGTTTTGGGGGTGTGGGACAGTACAAGATTTTACTATACTTGAGTCAATCAGTACAAATCTATACTCAGTATTGAGCAAGATATTAACAGTAATTCCCTTATGAGATCATAGAAAAAACAGACAGATGCTCATTTACTCCAACAAGTATTTTATTTCAATCACAGGTCAGCTTGTTTCTGCAAGAAACACTTGAAAGAGCTTGTGATAGCATATACTATAATATACCATTGGAAGTTACACACAAAATAGATTTGTGGTTAATATGACACATCAGTCAGTACTGCTTTGCCAGGCAACTGAGGCCTGCAATTTAGCCATGTAAAACACCTGGAGAACACCCTTCTTATTCAGCCCTTCTGTCACTGCCTGAGATTCAGAGCCACACACTGTCAGCCAGGACACTTGTCAGTCTCCATCACTCTCTAAAATAAACAAATAAAAAATAAAAAATAATGTTGGGAACAGTTCTGTCAGTGTGGAGGCCTGAGTGCCTTTGTTTTGTCCTGGCCTGCTGCCATTTTTGCCTTTTTGGCCTGGACCAGTGTTTCAAGGGCCTTCTGTCTCTGGGCCACCTCTTACCAGCTGATGGAGACATCCACAAAGAGCTCACACAGTACAACACATTGTGAGCTTGTAGATCTGCTATTTTCAAATAGCCTATGTATGTAGGCTAGTTGAAAATGGCAGATCTACAAGCTCACATCGCATCACATTGTGAACTTGTAGATGTACTATTTTCAAAATATTTTAATACATTTTGAAAACTTGAAATGGGACAGTCTGCATAATGAGTACTTTTACTTTTATTACTTTAAGTACATTTTGATGCCAATATTTCTGTACTTTTACTAAAGTAAATTCTGAATACAAGACCTTTACTTGTAACAGAGTATTCTACATTGTGGTATTGATACTTTTACTCTAGTAAAAAATGTGACTTCTTCCACCACTGGATCTGTGTCATTCATTACCCCAAAACTAATAGTGACCAATGTCGAGAAAATACACAAAAATATACCCAACAGTGAGTCAGAGTCCTGCACGGGTCCAATTTTGAGAACCCGTGCCCGCCTCAGATCCGGTGTCCGCCCGTTTACCCGTGAATACATGCAGTAAAATATAAATAGCCTACAGAGACAGTAACTCAATTTGAAAGCGCTTTATTTTTTACTTGCATTCTTTAGATGCAAGTAAAAAACAGCAGCCTTAAAGGGACACTTCACCGATTTTGATAAAGGACCCCATAAACATCCCATAAACATGATCCTGGTGTTTTTTTGTGTTGTATCTGTGTTTTTAGATTTTTGATCCGTTTTGATCCGTGAGACACGGCTGAAAGCGTCAAATGACGTTTTCAGCCGTGTCTCACCTTATGTCCGCACTACATACTGCAGGTGACTACAGGTGTAGTTCAAACCCAAACCAACCCCCATGGTTCAAAGGACCGGCCCCTGAGGGTGTCTCCCAAACATTTCCCCACTCGGCAACTCCCTTTAGCTACCTCACACATGTACTGTCATGGCGTGTGTAAACATATCAGAGTTATACTTAGTACCCACACGCAGCTAAGGCGGGCAGTGAGGAGCAACAACCCGTCGGGGATGTTTCTTAGTGGAACTGACAGAATGTACACGGACCGTGGACGGTGGACGCTTGTCTCTCGAGTAAGTAAACACGCTGTAAAGTTGCCACTATCACTATAATCTCATGTTGTATCCCTTGGGTAGACTAAACTAGCTTGTGGAGCCTGGCGTGAACGGAACGTTTGTTATTGTTGACTTTCATGTAGCCTCGGAAACCCATGTCTTTGTTTTGGAACATGACTGTCATGGCGGAACTTCAACCTGGTGTTGGCACTTTTTCCATTCACAGCCCTTTCATCTACATAAACGTTCATATTTCAAATATTCAATTCTTACCCCGTGGCCACAGATGTTACAATTGCCATGACTGACATGTTTCGTCCCGACTGGCGGCCGTGTGCGGAGAGTAGCACAACGTCACTTTACTTACCGATTGCGTTCGACTCGTTTCACTAAAATTAAAACGGACTGCGGGTAATGGGAGAGGACAAGTGTCTCTTGTTCACAAAAAAAGTATGGTTACATGAAATTAATTAATCTCTGTGCAGGGAGGGAAAAAGAAAAGGGTGCGTCGTTTGTCCCCGCTTTATAGCAGATCTACAAGCTCACAACGCGTCGTGGACTCAACACTTTGTGAGCTTGTAGGTCTGCTATTTTCGGTGCGCATGCAACTAAGAATAAATTAGGTATCACGTCGGATGATATCCATGTAAACTACAAGTCTAATCTAATGTGTTCTTTCCAATGACAGGACAGAAAGTCGTCATCAGCCTGCAAAAATGAAACTGCTGTTGAAGACCTGGGACTACAGCCATATATATTATTTTTCTAAATAAAACGGTTACATTTACACACTGCTTGCTCTACGCATTGGTATATTCTACATTGTGTAAGCATTTATAATGACAAAATGTATGAACACCCAATTCTATAAGGGTTCTTTAGAACTGTTTCATGATATAGGATAGGAGATGGTCTTTCATTTGGCAGAATATGGTACATAATTACATGACTTGTAAGCATTACAGATATAATAGTGAAAAACTCTTGTTCATTCTCTTAGTATTTACTTCGACATGCAATCATTATTTTTCTGGGGACCCCAGCACGTTGGATTCAACTTTACTGGTCTTAGATACAATAGGCTATAGTAAAACCTAACCTAACCTATTATCCATATACACCAATTGAAAGCATGAAACAGTCTCAGTTGAAAATAAAAAGAACAATTCGGCTGTGTATGACAAGAGTATTTGAACATTAGCATGTCATCTAAGTAATGGCCAAGTGTAGTCCAAAGAATATAACTGTAAATGACAGTGAAACATTATATTCTCATAAATAAGGAATCATGCATGACATGAGTATGAAACGTTTTGTTTTATTATATTGTTGACTATGCCTCATCGCCATGGATGTCCCGACTAGATGGACGTCACCAGCACCGGACTGTCTTCATGGTGGGAACTGGGAAGGAATGTTGAACACACACACACACACACACACACACACACACACACACACACACACACACACACACACACACTTTGTGCTACTCTGCTAATTTACACATGATATTTAGTTTGCTAAAATATGTAATCAATACAGAATACAATACAACAGCAGCGAAGATTGAGTGTTGCCAGATCTTGTGAGAGAAACAAGGAACCAGATCTATGAAAACAAGCCCAAAAGAAAATACCTATAGGCCAAGAGCACTTGAAACCTAGACATGGGCTATTTGAAAATTGCCGATCTACAAGCTCACAACGCGTAGCGATGTGACGCATTGTGAGGTTGTAGATCTGCTATTTTCTAAGAAATCTTGAGGAAAAAAAACACTAAATGTATGGAATATTTTTGAAACATTTTAACAACACAAATCTGGTACAGGGGTCCTTGGCAGAAATTATAATTTCAGATGAGGGTCCGTGGACAAGTACACAATTATTTTATTTATGTATTTAAAAACAAGCCCAAAAAAGTAACCCTCAACTACCAATATTTACAAAGTCCCAGAGTCGCTTATAATAAGCAGATATGGCAACACTGGTTGATGACAACATCAACATGTGTTGATGTTGTTGTAGTGAGAACTGGGAGGGGAAAGTTACAATGTAGACCACACCCCCACGCATCCTCCCCTCCCATCAAGGAAGGGCAGTGCCCCAAAGCATTATGGTCATTGTAGTAATACTGCAGTCCAGTCAAACCCCAGTCAAAAACACATACTTCTATATTGTTCTGGCCATAGGGTGCAAATTAAAAAATTTGCTACTGTTATCTACCACAAATATTATTAACATTGAGTGATTGTAAGTTCTTCCAGGGGTGAAGTGCTCCTTTAAAACAATACTCTCAGCTACATTCAGTGGTCAGGGTCTGCATCTGCAGCATGTCAAATAGCAGCGAATAACATGGAACTGTCCTCTTACTGTCCTCTTACTTAACTGTTAAAAGCATATCAAAAAAAGTAAACAACCACACGTGCGTACTGCTCCGTCAGTCCGTCTCCGTGCGTAAAAATAGAAAGATACAGTATCAGAGTCAGTCAATTTACTTAGCAACCACAACACAAAGCCAAACCATTTTACACAACAATAATAGCTTACATTTTGACTGTAGCAGGACATATATTGTCCGAAAGTCCAAACTGAATGTACAAAACATTAACATAGGCGCTGCGCTCCTCTCTTTTTTTTTTTTTTTTTTTTTTTTTACATAGGCGGATTAGGCGCTAGTACTCACTCAATCAATGACATTTATTCCTTGATCCTGAGGTTGCTATGCAGGAAAAGAATGTCGTCCACAGTCTCTGGGTTAAGCTGAGTTCTGCGTTCTGCGATCACAAATCCAGCGGTAGAGAAGTCTCTTTCACTGGCTGGGATGGAAAGTATATTCCGTGCTATCAGTGACAGGTTAGGAAACTCTGAAGCATGATCCTTCCACCAAGACAAGACATCGAAGGTGCCGTCCGTGTCCTTCGCTGTCTTGCATTTGATGTAGGCTGAAACTTCGTCCACTGGTTGGACATCTTCATCAGTAGAATCCTCCACGTCTGCTAAATCGTCACGTTCTTGACGGGGTCTCTTCTCTAGTGGTGGGGCAGCAGCAGCGGCCTGGGCGCCGGGCTGCTGGTCCAGGAGGCCTCCACGTTTGTCCTTCACTGCTAGAGTATTAAAGGAAATAAAAGTTAGGATCAATGCTATTTTAAGAGGCTAAAAAAGACAGAAAAGACAACAAGATGATCTAAACAACATTAAAGAGTTGCATTGAAAGCTGACTCGTTTAGTGGGTCAGCGTTATAACGGCAGGAAACAATAGTTAAAATAATAATAATAATAATAATAATAAGGGTAAAAATAATAATAATAATAATAAGGGTAATAATAGTCATTAACTCACGTTAATGAGATAGCCCTTCTCCTCGTCCCCTAGAGCCTCCTCCATCTCCTGGACTTGGAGCCTTTGTAGGGCGCTCGTTCGTTTGCCATACAGGGCAAATATGTAGGCCCCCAGGAAGCCATAGAACCTGTTGGCCAGGGTCATGAACCCACCCGCTCTTCTGGACTGGGTGGGAGCGGCATCCTGCAGCTGAGCTGAAAAATGTAGAAAAAACATTGATTAGATATAGCAGAAAATGTTTCTAACTACATTTGACTTATCACGTAATTACATTAAGCAGAGATGTATTTAAAAAGTTACCCAGAATCTGGGATCATCTCCCTGCTCCTCGTCCTGCAGTCGGCCAGGACTTTTTGGGGGTGGGAACAACATATTGAAAGATCGGCGTGATCCTTCCGTTCCCTTGGATCCTTCCGTTCCCTTGGATCTTTCCGTTCCCTTGGCTATGGTTTCGCTAGATATCAGGTAGGGACAGTGGGAATCTCGTTAATCCATTCATGCGTGTCACTAATTAGATGACGAGACATTTGGCTATAGTAAGAGAGTCAAATACACTCCCGCCGTTTACCCGTGCTATCCCTATAGCCACCACCTTCACGCATATATCACATCGCCCCCTCCAACGCTCTTGGGCTAGCCGGCCGAAGGCCGGCAAGCCCCCGATTTTTCGGGGTTTTCTGACAGAGGGGTCCGTTGTTCAACGGTCTACGCAGAGTATGCAGCGGAGAACAGGGATAACACTCGGGCGGGAATCACGGTCGGTCCTGCCAAAGGACCAGGCCGCCTCACGCAACTGTTTTGAGCGCCCGGGGCGTGCAGATCGGAGCCTTCCCTCTTATCCACGATCTTCCCCACAAACCCTTAGCACGCCCTGCCCTCCTCGATACTGACGGTATGAATTTAGATGTTCAGGAATTTTCGCATCCCGTATGCGCGGGATCCAGATAGAACATCCTTCACCCTATTCGCCCTTCCGGGCCTGCCTTTCCAGCTACCCATCAGGCCTCCACCCCGTGTAGCTTTTGACGGAGCTCACTGTCAGGATTTTTAGTTCGAACGATTCCTAGTGTACGACCGGCCGTGTGGTCTGTACCGGGCGGCAACAAATCCATTAGCCGTAGCAATCGTGGCAAATGGCTCCCACTATCCGAGTCCCAACCGATACCTTCCACTGTCACATTTATTACAGTGATTGCCCCGGCATTATGTAAAGACATGTAGGGATCGCTGAGGTCGTCGTCACCTCGACACGGCATTAGCCGGTAACAGCACGTCTAGTTATGTGCCGAACCTCCGGTAGCCCCAGTTCCCACATGTCTAACCAGCCGTCGTGGCCTGATGCAACTGACAGGAATTTTGATTCAGCAGATCGCCCTTGTTATGCCGATAAAATGATGGATAAATATAAATTTCTCTTTTTTAACAACCCTTCTCGGCTACAATCACTTACCTTTTTCTTCTTCTTTTCTGGCTCTTTTTACTTTGAGTTGAAGAAGTTCCTCACATGGTCAACTGTGTACAGGATAGTTCTCCTGGAAAAGAACTTAGCTTCATACCTTATATTTCCCACTCCAATGTCAGCCAACACCTCTTCGTTCTTTGCTCTCCACAGACCCCTAGCTCCAATAGGGAATCCGTGTGTTGTCACTGACTTGATCGATCTGTCACCTTCCATGATCAGCTTTTCCAAGGGTTTGTATTTGTCCACTTTTTCTTTGTACGCTTTTTCGAGCTGATCTGTTTTGTTTGTTTCATAGATGATGGTCACATCCACTATCATCGCTCTCCCGTTCCTCTTCATGACTAGGTCAGGCTTTTGTGTCTTTCCTCTTGGTAGGTGAAATGTCGGTTCCATTTCTACCTTCCATCCCACTCTTCCAGCTGTGTGAGCCTCATTTGTAGGTACTGTATTCGCCCTCAGCCTTAGTGCTGACATGAAATTCCCCTGTGTGAAACCCTTTTCCGCCGGGTTCAGGAGCCAGTCGTTCGAAATGTTGTCCTTTTTGAACCATTTGATTCCTTGACCTTGAACTGGTAGCTTTTGCCACTTTTCAAACTCCAGTCTTCTCCAGTTCACAGGTTTGGTCGTTTTGGCCAAGGCTGGGCTGTCCCCTGGCTGTTTTTCGAGCCCCTCTCTCCATCCCCAAATTGGGAGCTTGTTAATCTTTCCTCCCGATAGCAGCCATATTCTCCTTAGTTTTTCCTTTCCTCCTCCCTTATTTATTATGATCCTTGTGATTAGATCCGAGGAGGCGCTGAGCCGGTGGAGCCGTCGGACTTGCATTGAGGGTAGGACCCGGCTTAAATTGTGGATGCCCAGGCCTCCCCATGCCGCCTTCGCGTATATCAAACCATCACAGGTGCTAGAGTGTAGGGACAATCATCCTTTCACTGTCCTTCTGATTAACTTGTCTGTCAAGTCAAGGTCTTCTCGAGTCATTTCTGTGAGGTCTACTTGAAAGAATACCCTGGCTATGGCATGAACGTTCAGCAGCTCAACCTTCTCCGTCGCCCGCAAAGGTTTAGAGCCAATCGCTGTGATCCATTCCTGAATTTTCTCTTCACACTTAGGTGGTAATGCTCCTTCCCATAGGTTTATTTTTATCCCCAGGTATTTGGTGTCTTCACTGTATCCAATAAGTTTGAGTTTGGTGCCGTTCAGCGCCCAGTTTACTTCTTCATTGAGCACGAAGGTCCCTTTTTCAAAGTTCAAGAAGAAGCCGCTACATTTTTTTGGCTGTACTTCGAGACCTGTCAGTCCACTAAATGATTGGAGGATGGCTAGGTTCAGGTTCATCCCTTCCACCGAATCACTGAGTAATACAACTCACTATAGCAAATGCCATCGAGGTGACTTTAGCCATGTCATGATTCTCGACGTCTTTCAGCCCTGATCCGAGAGCTTCCAAGGTCCTTATCAGAGGATCTATCGCTAGATTGAACAGCAAGGGAGACAGCGGGCAGCCCTGCTTCACTCCCAGTTTCATAGGGATGTCTGAGGTAAAGGCTCCCCTAGTTCTGACTCGAGTTGAGCATCCTTCGTATAGAGATTTAAGTAGTTGTACTACATGACGGTCTACCTCTCTTCTCTCGAGAGATTCCCAGAGGTGCTTGTGTGAAACCGAGTCAAAAGCTTTTGCGAAGTCTATGAAGACCACTCCCAGAGCTCTCTTTTCCTCTTTACAGAGCTTTATGAGGCCGTTGAGGATTAAGATGTTTTCTGCGCATCCTTCCGCCTCAATGAATCCTCTCTGCCTGCCATGCGTGCAGCAGGCCTTTTCCAACCTCTTATGTATTACCTTGGCAAACAGTCTGAGGATGATGGACCCTATCGTGATAGGGCGCCAGTTGTTTATGTCATCAAGTAGTGCTTTATCAACCACTTTAGGAATCAACGTGGTCCGGTTTGCCTTGAAGGCCTCCGGCACCATTCCAGCTATCAGCCATGTATTACCAACCTGTTATGTCATCTAATTGGCCCTGTAGCCGAGTCCTTCATTGTTTTCCTTCTCTTAAATACCTCCTCTGGTTGGATTAAGCTGCTGAAATAGGAGTTCTTGGCACTGCCGCCACACACAAATTTCCCTAGTCCCCCAAAGGGCCTAGTGGTGGACCATTTCCATCCATAAACTTGCAAGATGTCTTTCGGGTCTAGCTGACATTCCGAATCCGTAGTAGTGTCCAGTACAAAGGTCGCCAGATAGCGCCTGCCCTTCTTTCTTAGTTCCTTCATGAAAGTGATCAAGTTGTTCCTTTCTGAGCTTATGCTGAAGTATCTCTTGATATTTTTGTTCCTTTCATTCGGCCTCCCATCATTAGCTTCATTCTGGACAATCCGCCGATGACAGCCCAACTTTCACTGTTAATTGCCGCCGGGGTGCACTCCTGCAGTGAAAGAAAGACCTCATGGCCTCCAACATGACCTAGGCACAGGCCGTTCAGTCCCTCTCTCGCCACTTGTTGCCTTAGTTTCCCTCTCACCAGTCTCGTCATTTTCTTCTCACCGTTGTCCCTTTCCAGCTCCCTAATTATGTCCAGTCGATTTTGGGCGTTAGCCCGTGTGGTTAAGGTAGCTCGGGCGTTTCGTAGCCTAATAACACAAACTCTTTCCTTGATCTGTTCCTTGGACTTAGACTTACCAAGTCTTTCCCGGAGTACATCCAGGTGGACTCCTCCTGAAACTAATAGAGATTGTTCGATTACCTCCACCTCCTCCGGTTTCCACAGGCGTTTGAGTAATCTGGCAGCCTGTATTTTCCTCTGCTCATTCCGTTTGCTTTCTAGGAACTCCGGCCTGTGAAATATTTGCATATGCTGTGTGCAGGCAGCTGCTCCTTGCGAAGCGTCTATCGCAGTGTTCGCAATCAATTCCCGCTCCTCTTCTCGGAGTAGAACCATCCGCCTTACATTTATTTTATTTTCTCTCTACATATATTCTGCGTTTACGTCTTTATGTAGTGTATCAAAATGAGACTGTACTTTCCCTCTCGACGACAGCATTACATTGCAAAGAGGGCAGACAACCGTTGTTACAAGAGGGATTCTGAGAGTTCGCGGAAGACTTACAGGTGGAGGCACATCTTCCGCTGCTAAGTTCTGTTCCCTCTCTCTCCTCTTTCTCCTCTCTCCTTTCTTTAATCGACGAGGGATTGGCATCTCCTCTTGTGATCTGGCAACTGGCCTAGTGTCTGAGGTTGATGGTCCTAGTGGGGTGCCAGGACACTCAGTCATTTCAAATTCATGTGAAAGTTAATTTTTCACTTGTAATTTGTAGATAATGGTCTATAGAACAATTTGGCTCGAAGATATATGAGACAGATTGAAAAAAAAATATTGTTTTTGCCCCATTTCCAAAATGGCCAAAATCGGAATTATGATGTTTTGATCAATTTCTTAATTTTCCCACAATTGCTGTGTAATATTATTTTTTATTGTTATATCACGTCAATACTGTGTGAGGAATCAACTGGAGTTAAAATATTGATGTTTTGAATATTCTGGTATGGAAAAAAATTAAGATGGCTGTCATTTACATCAAATTAATTCAAATTACACCTAACTTCTATTAGGCCTGGACAGTCAGTCATTTCAAGTTGTTGCGAAAGTTTAGTTTTCATTTCTAATTTGAAGATAAGGGTCTATAGAACAATTTTAGTTTGAGTGTCAAGAAACCAGATTGAAATGTTTTTGTTTTTTTTACCCATTTTCCAAAATGGCAACAATCGAAATTAGTCTACATGTAGGTCAGATTTCCAAAAATCTTAACCATGAAGGCAAATTGTGTTAATTTATGGCATACATGATTTTAGGGGTACTGGATCCAAATCTTCTGTATGCCCAGCTCAGAAATGGTTCAGAAATGGTTGATAATGGCTCAAAATTGACCATTTAAAGATGGTGGCCACCACTATGCTGAAATATATTTAAAACATATACTTTTGACTAAACCAGGTATAAACTGGATTGCATTTTGCTTTATTGGGTTTTCATATGGGGAATACAATGGCATATTCTGATTAGAGATAAAATATGAATTGTCATTTATTGGTGAATAGGTTTTCCAACTAACTTTATCCCCATTACTTTATGACATATCTGCTCTACAATAAGTACTTACAATATATGGATTTGAAAAACTCCCAACCTGGGGATTGAGCTGGGCCATCAGGTGTATAGGGAAGATGGGCTACTCAGTGGGGATACAGTGAAGAGACATGGCCTATTATGGGCCAGGGTGTGAAGGTTGGTGCAAAGCCATCAGAACCCACTGTCTGGATGAGTGTAACAGGACTATGGAGCCCCTCAGGTGGGTAGAGGGGGGTATGGAGTGGGTGGTGGGTTTGGAGGTAATAGGGGGTCTGGTTTATGAGTTTAGTGAGCCTAGGATGCCCCTCAGGTGGGTAAAGTGGAGTATGGGGGTCACTGGATAGATCCCTGGGCACTTGGAGCATGGAAGATCAAAGTTATGGGGACCAAGAAAGCACTCCATCGCTGATTACCTTTCCCATCTCATAACAGCTGCTAAAGAAATAATGCTGTAGAGTGGGGCACTTGTGAGCCCAGGAGGAGTGCTCATAGCCGGTTAGAGAGAGTGTTGATATGTGAGTCGGTTGCTAGTGATGGTGGTTCTAAGAACTCCATGTAGTGCATGGCTATCCGTACGGCCGACAGGGGTGTCCCTATGTCGGTCTGGATCACTGGATACGTTCATCCCAAGTGGACCTCCATGCGGATCTGCTGGCTCTTCCTATGCCCAAGATAGGTGCTCGTGGGCAGGTAGGCAGGTAGGTAGCGATGCAGGTCAGTCCCCAGTGGTGTCAGGCAGACAAGGATATCCCTATGTGCGTACAGCAGAGAAGCTGACTGGGCAGAGGCAGCTCTCTGTTAGTGAACTGTACAATGCCAGGGTCAGAAAGCGAGCAGGGAGGATCTTCTTGGACCCCTCTCACCCTGGAAACAGTTTAATAAAAAAACTCCCCTCTGGAAGACGTTTCCGTTCTATTAAGGCCACGACTACTCGTCATCAGAACAGTTTTTTCCCTAGGGCTATTTCTCTTCTTAATAAGAAGTCATGAGCTCTATATTGTGCTGTTTTTAAGTTTATTTTTTATGCTGTTTTAAGCCTTTTTTTGGCCTTTTAGAAATGTTCACTGTAGCTTTTAGAATTGTATCATATAGAGTATGTTGTCTTGTTGTGATGTCTGTTTTTCTATCCGTTGAGCTGTGCTACACCACAACAAATTCCTGTGTGTCCTTGTGATACATTTGGCAATAAAGTGATTCTGATTCTGATTCTGATTCTGATGTCAGACTGGCTCACAGGAGAGTCTGGTTGTTTCTAAGTAATATTACCAATGGTCACCAGTGGCTTATCATTATGGCATGGGCTGTAACAGTTGAATACAGAGAGCAATGCTTGTCTGTCCGATAGCAGCAGGGACATGGCCCCTTGTGGGCCTGGAGGTTGGTTACACTAGGATCATATGGAGGAGAATGGAGCACAGGGCATCATGGACTGTTCACCTTTCCCCTATAGCTGTTAAAAAGCTCCAGATAAAAAGCAACGGTAAACCCTATCCCTGCTACACTCCGCCTCTACCCGTTCCTAGACACCCAGTAGACACTGTATGTTCTGACAGTTCTGCACTGATCTCCACACCCTCTCCATGCCTCTTCACTGTATCCCCACTGATGAGCCCATCTAACTTATACCCTTAATGGCCCTGCTCAGCCCTCAAATCTGGAGCTTATCAAAACTGTACAGGGGAGAAGGGGGACAACCCAAGACTTCCAGCTGTCACGGGTTCCCTTAGGCCTAATTTGTTCCAAATTGTTTGTAATATCCCCTATAAATGACAATTTTCCCAATATATGTTTTAAACACGTTCCTCACATTTGATCTCAAATCAGAATATGGGATTGGATTCCCCATATATGAAAACCTAAAAAGCTAAATTCAATCAAGTTTCTGCCTTGTGTAGTCAAACACATGTTTTACGTAATATATTTCAGCCTAGTGGTGGCCGCCATCTTTAAATGGTGAATTTTGAGCTGGGCATACAGCATATTTGGATTCAGTACCACTTAATACCCCAAAAAACATGTATGCCATAAATTAATAGAAATCCTGCCTATATTGAAAGACATTTAACATGCTGTTCTGGAATGATTTATCTTAAAATGGAAAGTAATACTACTAATAATAATTGACATAGCAAAACACTGTAATGTGAGTTATTCAAGTAGATATATGGGTAGTGGAGACAAAAATGGAATTCTATTCCGACACATACGTTAGCGCATAGACCTCTTCTGACTATTCTTGTGGAAATGTGCAGATAGCAGAAGAAATATTGCATCTTTGGGAAATATGTGTCAAGTACCAGTTGCTACTCCTGATCCTGAATCCATAGATACCTCATTATGTTCATATTGGATAATCCAATCAAAAGTTATAACAGTTCGCATATTTTTCTATGGCTGGTGTGGTGTTGGGAACCGCTGACACCCCCTAGAGGCCATTTTCTTTATCTGAGTGCTTGACACTCGAACCAGAGATGTTCTATAGACCCTTAACTTCAATTTAGTAGTGAAAACGAAACTTTAACATCAATTTCCAATTAAAACAACACATTACCCATACTCGGTCCCCTACTATATCTATTTTTGTCGATATGCGCCAATACTGGAAAATGAAATTGATTCTATGGGTAATATGCTTGAATTACCAAATGCTACTCCTGATCCTGCATCCATACATATCTCATATGTTCAGATCGGATAATCCAATCAAAAGTTACAACAGGTAACATATTTTGCTAGGGCTGGCAACTGCCGGCGCCCCCTAGAGGCCAATTTTTAATCTGGGTGAAAATATCTTCGACCAGAATTGTTTTATAGACCCTTACCTTCAAATTAGTAGTGAAGACGAAACTTTCACAAGAATCGGAAATGAAAATTAAAAATTGCATTGACACGGAACCCCACTATCCAGGATGCCTATTCACCCTGTCCAGGCTTTAGTAGTCTTGGCAGAAGAACTTGTCTTCGAATTGCTCTTGTGCCTCTTCTTGGAATCCGGAGGTCCCTCCTGGCAACCCCTAGTAGACCTCCAGAGGCAGACTGTAAAGAGTCCCTGCTATTGGGCCGGTTCTTGCCCAGTGTCCTTCTCGCAGCTTCCATTTGACTAGGTAGTACAGCGGGTCTTGCACCCTGACCTGTATTGACTCAGTAGGGAAACGACATGGGATTCTATTTATCTTGACTGTACAAATTTAAGGATCAAGGTTTACTGTTTTCAATGATACCTTCCAGGGGTCGAATGAGTTCACAAAAAGCTAAAGTCAGAAAAGATCAGAGAAGTTTAAGTTCAAGGATGAAGGCTTACTGTCTTCAAAGTCGTCCATAAAGATCAAATAAGTTCGCAAAATAGTATAGTTGATAATAATAGAGTAGTTTGAGAATAGGTTGAGATCGTTTCATCCTGCCACCCCAGTCCGTGTCTAGGATGGTCTTGAGAGATTGCTACTTGTAGCTTACTGGGTCGCTTGGTTTGAGATTCGTGACTGCCACCGTAATGCATGTTATAGTCAGGTTCACTATGTGTTCTTGTTCAAAATTTGTGGAGATTAGCAAAACAATACTTTATTTTTATCTTCAGAACATGGGGAATCCAAAAATCTATGTTTGCATTTGCACAGACACCTGCATGTCCGCCATATTGGACGTTCAAAATGGCCACCATAAAATACATAATTTGTGATATCTTGGCTTCTAAACAACATAGAAAGTTAATTAAATATACTAATCCAATGTTTTCTGGGTCAAGGAATCCAATAGAGACCTAAAGGATTGTGCACAGGGACTTGCAGTAGCGCCACATAGGGGATGGCCAGTGAAATTCAGGTTTACTATGTTAAAAAATATATTTTTGTTAAAAAGTTTGGATTAGAAAAATATACACTTTTGGAATCTTCAGAGCATGAGGAATCCAAAAATCCTTGTTTGCATTTGCACAGATACCTGCATGGCCCACCATATTGTTCAATATGGACGACCTAAAATATATAGCCTAATTTGTGCTATCTTGGATTCTAGACAACCAACCTTAGTTAATATGTTTCCAGGTCAAGGAGTCCAATAAAGACCTCAATGTAGTTATTATATAAAAGCAAGAAAACAAATGTAAATGGAAAATATAGTCTTTATATTTGTGTAATATCAACACATCATTGACTTTATTACACCACAGGTTTACAGATGTAAAGAAATGGGTGAAAAACTCCATTGTTTCTGTTGTTTTCAAAGAGAAGAAAAGAAAAGAAGAGGGCGGGGAGAGCAAGGAGAACAATCTATCAGTAATAGAAAACATGTCAAGGATATACAAATGGCATAAACCAACAGATACAGTATGTACAGTACATGAGATTAGACATAAGGTGCAAGGTGGTGACACTTTGGTAGGTCTACACTAGCAGCAGGTATGTACATGAGATTACACATTAACTTGCAAAAACAGTATTGACAAGTTATAAGATTGAACTATATACAATAATAGCATCTATCATTATTTTACGGCCCTTCATCACTGTTAGGAGGGTCATTTTCAGCATTACAGTCTGCGTCGTTTTCGCAGTCACTTCCAAACAAAGTTCTGTGCAAGTTGTGTCTCCTGCATGAACATCTCTGGGTTGTACAATGGGTTTTGCACTGACATCTGACCAACTCTACAATGGCCTGTGGTGCAGGAGGAACCTTTGTGGTAGTAGGTAGTATCTCACCATGGCTCCATGTTTGAGTGGGTCAAAAAGACTCTGCCACGTCACAGTGGCTTGGCACCACACCCTACTTTGATCATGCACACGTTCAATGTTCTCCTCAAGGGCACCAACGGTAGGAGGCAACTTGCTGCTTTATGCCAGATGTTTGCAAAACAGATACCACCTTAGGTCAGGAATGTTTGTTATATGGATGCCCCTTGGGCAGTACATCATACAAAGTTGGCCAATGCATCATTCACCTCCTGTGTTAGGTCGCCTTCCTCTGTTAGTTTCTGTTAGTGGTCAGATGTCAGTGCAAAACCCATTGGACAACCCAGAGAAGGTCATGCAGGGGACACAACTTTGTTTGCACAGAACTTTGTTTGTGTGGAAGTGACTGCGAAAACGACACAGACTGTCTGTAATGCTGAAAATGACACCCCAGACAGTGATGACGAGCTGTAAAAGAATATTCCTGAATGATAGATCTAGTAGATATTGTATGTATATAGTTCAATCGTTCATACTGTTTTTGCACCTTAATGTCTAATATCATACCTGCTGCTAATGTAGACCTACCAAAGTGTCACCACCTTGCACCTTGTGGCTTTTTTCCCCCTAATTTTTATCGCTCGATTCTGTAACCCCTTTTTCACCCGGTGCCAATTAGCTAAGTGATCCTGGGCACTACACTCCCCCCACCAGCCTAGGGAGGCCAAGGCCGAGCTCATGCCTCCTTCAATGCATGAGAGCCAACTGACCTTCTTGTCACCTGACAGGGGGGAGTTTCCCTGGTTGGACGTAGCGTGTGGAAGGAACACGTTATTCCAACCAGTTCCCTTCCCCTCCATCAGGCGCCCCAGCTGACCAGGGGGAGGAAGTATAGTGACCAGGATTACTACATGTTTTTGTGAGGGTATTAACTACCCTAGGAGACACGGGAGAACATGCAAACTCCACACAGAGTAGGCCCTTTCGCCTTATGTCTAACCTCATGTACATACTGTATCTGTTGGTTTACGCCACTTGTATATCCTTGACATGTGTTCTATTACTGTTAGATCTCCTTGCTCTCCCTGACCCCCCCCCCCTCTTCTTTTCTTTTCTTCTCTTTGAAAACAACAGAAACAAAGGGTTTTTCCACCCATTTCTTTACACCTGTAAACCTGTAAAGTCAATGATGTGTTGATACTACACAACTATAAACACTATGTTTTACATTTACATTTGTTTTCTTGCTTTTCTATAATCCTGAGAACTACATTGAGGTCTGTATTGGACTCCTTGACCTGGAAAATATATTTAATTAAGGTTGGTTGTCTAGAATCCAACGTAGCACAAATTAGACTATATATTTTATGTGGTCCCTATTGAACATGCAATATGGCGGCCATGCAGGTATATGTGCAAATGCAAACAAGGATTTTTGGATTCCCCATGCTCGGAAGATTCCAAAAGTGTTATAGTTTTGCTAATCAAAAATTCGTAACAAAAGTATATTTTCTAACATAGTCAACCTGCATTTCCATGGCCATCCCCTAGGGGGCGCTGCTGCAAGTCCCTGTGCACTATCCTTTAGGTCTCTATTGGATTCCTTGGCCCAGAAAACATAGGATTAGCATATTTAATTAACTGTCTATGTCGTCTAGAAGCCAAGGTAGCACAAATTATATATTTTATGGCGGCCATTTTGAACGTCCAATATGGCGGACATGCAGGTGTCTGTGCAAATGCAAACATAGATTTTTGGATTCCCCATGTTCTGAAGATAAAAAAAATGTATAGTTTTGCTAATCTCCACAAATTTTGAACGAAAGTATATTGTTTTACATAGTGAACCTGACTATTAGGATGGGCTTTAAAATATGACTGCTACGCACAGTGGTGGGTTTTATGGCACGATTATGATGAATTGTCTTGACTTCTTGATATTATTGAATCTTTTCTTTCTGTTCTTTCATTTCCTTCCGTTCTCCTCCGTTATGTGAGGTTAGGCTGACGGAACCGTCCTCTGCGGAAACAAGAGAGGGGGGGAGAGACAAGGAGAAGTAATCATTAGCAACTTGTGCTCGAAACTTGATTGTACATAATATGACCAAACGGGACAGAAGAAGGGGAGAAAAAGAAAGAGATGCACTCATCCCGCTGTTGGCAAGCAACCCTATCCTGGCCATCAGCACAGGGCTGATGCCGGTAGGGCCCTATACCTAGGGCGGAATGAGCGCGCAAAGATAAATAAAGGCATGAAATGAAATCGGTATTGAACTTTCGAGCTGGATAACCGGCCGACGATCCCGTCTGGCCCCTCTTCCGGTGAGAGCCACAACAATATGAACTTAGACAAAATTGCAGCAAAACACTCCATCCGCGAGCGGTAGGCGGCACCCACCCAGCCACCAGCTTTCAGCCAGCGGCCAGGCAGACGCCCCCCCGACGCCCACGGACGGAGCGAGAGCCGTAGGACACAACCGGAGCTTCAATTTTGATTCCTGGACAACCGGCCGTCGATCCCGTCTGACCTTTCTACCGGTGAGAGCCACCACCATAGGAACTTAGCCAAAATTGCGGCAAAGTACTCCATCCGTGAGCGGTAGTCGGCATCCACCCAGCGGCCAGGCAGACGCCCCCCAACGCCCACGGACCGAGCGAGAGCCGCAGGATACAACCGGAGCTTCCATTTTGATCCCTGGTCAACCAGCCTACAATTCCATTCCTGACACCTCCATTGGGGGGGCAACAACATAGAACAATACAATAAAACACAACATTTAAAACAAGATATGTGTGGTGAGACTCAGCTGAGCTACAATTTGTAGGCCAGATTCGAGCCTACCACCTGATTATTCTGGAAGATTGCTGTGTGCGCCCTTATAGAGGGCATCTACCGGCCGTCCTCCTTGTCCCCTCCCGCTAGAATGTAGCTGACTGGTAGGGGGTCCCAGCCACTATCGTTTCCCCTAGTGGAGATGTTCACTGACCATTCGGGGATATAGTCAGGTCTCTAGATACGACCGATTCCAAGCCCGTTAATCCATTCCGGCTATCAACCATGTAGCTGTTTGGCGTGCTTCACCATCGTCTTACCAAATTGTGTTTCGGAACCGGCCAACAGTGCCCGAACGGGAAAGATACGTGTCTAAAAGAACCCTTCATAGGGGGACCCCTACGCTTGCCATTAATTAAGTGATGCCCTTCCAATTTCCTTGACTCACTCCCTCCCCCATGAGCCGTGGGTAGCCCATCCATGGCTTTTGCCTCCGTAGTTGACTGGTATGAGGACCCAGTCACTTTTGTTCCCTCTGGTTTGAGATATTCACTGACCGTTCGAGGGATACAGTCAGGTCCCACTTGCGTTCCCCCTGGTTCGAGATATTCACTGACCGTTCGGGGGATACAGTCAGGTCCCACTTACGTTCCCCCTGGTTTGAGATATTCACTGACCGTTCGGGGGATACAGTCAGGTCCCAATATACTACCGATGCCTAGCCCGTTGATCCAACCTTCGTCAATTAGGAGCATTTGTCAACTCCTGTATCTCACTCCCTTCTTTCTTTTCTTTATCATGGGGGCCCCTCTCTCTTCCGGGGCGCGGGCCTCTCTCGGGACGAACCCATTTTGGCAAATTTGGCATTGACATGGGAAAGGCCATGCCAAGTTGACATTTGTTACGTTGGAAAATGACAATCAATTTGGATTTTACATGGCAAAGGGCAATGCCAAGTAAACAGTCAATTTGGAAAATCAAAATCAACAAAAATGATTACTTATATGCTGGAGATTTTCCATGACTCAATTGAAGTTGAAGATTGTGCTCTCTCTGTCCTTCCTTTGGGAATCCAAACAACTGACTGCCAAAGACAGGTTGGCTTGCACAGATGATGCTATAGATGAAACCATTACAGGGTGCTGGTGAAGTTTATACTGGATCAGAGGGAGGAGGTGTTAAGGACACGTTGTGAGCTTGTAGATCGGCTATCCTCACTATTTTAAAATGTTTTTCAAAATAAAATATATATTTTTTTATAAAAACAGCAATACAAATTACTGCACTCAACAGCGTAGTGTAACAGCTGTTACACTAACCTGATACTAACCTAAGTCCATAGGTTAGAAAAAGGCTAATGCCAAGGACAAGTGTGTTCAGTTTATGCTTCAAATGGAGTTTGAAGTTATACAATCATGGGTCCAGTTTTGAGCACCAGTTTTAGCATAGCTGAAGGGTTCAGAGAGCCCACCTGTGGAGCAGGAGTCCCAAATTGCCCCAGGTTCAACTCCAGGCCAGGCCAGCTATGTGTTGAATTTTATTGGTCGAACTGGCCCTTTTCTTTTCTTTTTTAAAGCAGATTCTCCGCTTGCTTTTGACATTGTTTATATCGCATATCTGCCCACTTTGGTTCCCAGTTCAGGACAAGAAAAAACAAGTATTTTTTTGGTTCCAGTTTCGAACCAACTTGTTATGTGTGATATTGTATTTTATTTTACTTTTTTTTTTACAAAGTGTTTTTATATTGTTGCATTGCTACCCTTGTTTAAGTAAAACAAAAAGAAGAATAAAACAAATATAGTATTCTGAGTACTGCTTCTACCACTTTCAGGAAAGCTTAGTTGCAAAGTGTGTTCTACACTGCATTGATTGATGGATTGAATACTTAAAGGTAGGGTAAACCCACCTCTTCAGGAAACACTACCCTTCCTCTTTGCCTGGCCTACTTGTTGTTAACTAGTTGTACGAATGCTTGTTTTATTGTTGAATTGTTTATTGGATCTTGTTTAGTCAATACAATTATTTGTTTTTAGCTCCTGCTCATTTGACTACTTTGTCTCATCTGTTTAAGGAAATAGGTAGCTGATATATTGCACTTTTACCTTAGCGCTAGGTATGCTCTTGGTTGCTTGTTATTGCAGAAAATGCACTTATAACCTCTGGTGATTAGTAGCTTTCGTTCCCTACCTTTGTTGATTGCACTAAGTCGCTTTGGATAAAAGCGTCTGCTAAATGACTGTAATGTAATGTAATGTAATGTAATGTAGGGTAAGTGATATTTTTTGGTTAAAACAAAAAGTATTTTGTTAAAAGGTTAAAGTATACTATAGCACTATATTCTGATAGTAATCATTGCTATAGAGTGTTTGTTCAGTAACAGTAGTCTCCCCGTCTCTCCAGCTCTTTAATAAACAGAAAATACATTTTCCGGTAGGTGTCAAAATCTCAGCCAATCAGGAGAAAGTACCAATTTTTAAGCTTCATTTTTATAGTGTTCCAGTTCCAATTTTGCCTGCTCATTTCTTAGTGTCATCACTTCCAATTTCACTTGTTTAATCTATATCCTGATTGAGTTCTCTATCCTGATTGGATAAAATTGAAGATGAAACTGAAACTGAAACAAAAATGCATTTTATGTTTTATAAAGAGCTGGAGAGACAAGGAGACTCCTTTTACTGAACAAACACTGTATAGCAATGAGTACTATCACAATATAGAGCTATTTAACACTTATTTTAACCAAAGAAAATCACTTACCCTACCTTTAAACTTGTAACAGTATTTCTAAATTGCAATATTGGTACTTAACTTAAGTAAAAACTTTGAGTACTTTTTCCACCACTGGCAAAATATATCGCCTACAGATGTGCCACTTCAAAACTTCACACGTTACTGTTCTTTCCCTGAAAGTGCCCTGAAAATGCATTTTTTTTCCTCCCTGTTTTGCCCTTAAAAATGCACTGTTTTGCCCCTGAAAAGAAGTTGTCACTACACACCCCCGTTTTTCCCTTCAACAGACATCCATATACAAGAGAACAAAAGAATGTGTGTTGAAGAAGGTGTCAGACTCATTATGAGGCGAAAGGTGATTTGAAGAGGTCCTTGACCAGTTGCTCAAATTAATTAGCATCATAAAAGCAGTGATCATCAAAATAATTCAGCATTTTAAATGCCCTTCTGTGTCCCTCTTATTGCCCTGGGAATCCCCTGAAAATTTACTGTCTTGGCGATGGCAGGACATTTGTAGTTTTGAAATGGCACATCTGTATATAGTAAACTATAATAGCTGTTCAAACGGCTTTTCAGGTAATAATGCTGCTTCAAGGTGATGCCTTCCTGTGCTATTGAAGTGGTGGTATATGCTAATCACAGCATATGGAAGTTCGAAGTAGTTCACACGTCTATTTACCAATAGATATGTCTCACTTAATCAGTATTCACATTTTCACAGTCCACGTACATCACCAGCGCAATAGAGATGGGATGTATGGCTCTTTTAAGGGATTTGTTCCTTTCACAGAGCCGTTCAAAAGACTGGCTCCATTTATGGCCCATTTGTATATTTATATATTTAAAAAACATATATACATGTATATAAATATATATAAGTATTTTGATATTTACATCTCACAACATTATTTATATTTATATTATATGAATATGATCTAATTGATGTTATATCATATATACAATAATACAAGATATAACATTATAATAATATATGAATATATTTAAAAATATATAATAATATAATAGATTACATCATTAATACAATATGTATTATATTATATTATTACACGGCTTGGTTGAATGCTCGATTCTGATTGGTCAGTCATCGGTCATTATTTCTGGATAATGACCGATGATAATGACCGGTGAGACCGACGAGGAAACTGTGTAATCAGAGACTCAGAACACCTGCTCATATCAACCTGCGCTGCTTGATTTTATGCTTTATCCAACATTGACAGCCATGTAAACAAACAACCAATGTCATTTACAACTAAACGTTGCTCTCAAGAATGTTTTTGAAAACATTTGAAGTGAGAAATAGACGATGCAATAACCGAAAAGTCATTCTGTTTGATCCACTGCACTTCCTTGTT
The DNA here is from genome assembly GCF_963454915.1 of Gymnoscopelus microlampas. Taxonomy (NCBI): domain Eukaryota; kingdom Metazoa; phylum Chordata; class Actinopteri; order Myctophiformes; family Myctophidae; genus Gymnoscopelus; species Gymnoscopelus microlampas. Next base: position 1,256,055 of record NW_028155725.1, on the reverse strand, counting down.
TATCGTGGCACAACAACGGGGGAATACCAAAACGCTCGCCCCAAAACATAGTCGCCCCGGGGCAAATCCGGCGGTATTACAGGCAAATCGGCAGTAAATAGAATGGGGGGCGAGTGTGTTTTGGGGCGAGTTTTTTTCCATTTCGTCATTTGTTTTTGCGAGGCGAACTTGTCCGCCCAGCCCAATACTTATGGAATACTTTCATTGCCGTAAGCAAGGAAATACTTCGTTTTGTTGTTACTTTTGGGTAAATGTATTTATGTATTTATTAAGTAGCCGTGTAATAAGCGGGATAATGCATGGGGAGGTAGTCATTATTGAAATTTAAAGCCCTTCAGGGCGATTAACCACCTCGGCTTCGCCTCGGTGGTTAATCGCCCTGTCGGGCTTTAAATTTCAATAATGACTACCTCCCCATGCATTATCCCTTGCATATATTATATACATTATAATACATATTTCTTATAATATATACAATTATAATCTAACATTTTATTACAATTCATTTAATATATCTCTGCTGTCCAGCAGCAACCAGCTACCTCCAAAACACTCATTTTTTAAAACCTTATATTTTTCAAAAAAAGCAGTACAGCCTCATCAAAGTTGGTATAGTGACTTTATATATTGTCAGATACTTGCATGTGTCATTATATTATCACCACTTTACCCAAATCCAGCTCAAGTGGAGTTAGAAATCCGAAAAGCTGACAATAGCTCCAATCGCTGCTGAGGGAGAGGTTTCAAATGGGGCTAAATTCCTAAAAGCTAACAATCGATCTCCAAGCTCACAATGCATCACAACGTGTGAATTAATGCCCTGATGCTTCATGACACTTATTATATAGTCCTACAATAATAAACAGGACTTTAAATATTACAATAGCGTTTGCAAAGAGGGGTTCACACAGTTGGAGTTTGCGTAGAACTAGCGAGATACTGTAAATGCTCTGAACTCATTTCTTGTCACATTGCTCACCTCATTAAATGATGAGGTCATTAAATAATGAATATCGTATCGTATCGTATCGTATCGTACCCAAACAGATTAAATTACCCAAATTTGTTTTAAAGTGAAATATCCGTTGAGTACATGTACTTAGTTACTTTCCACCACTGATGTGGACTATTACCCATGAACCATGGAATGAACTGCTTCCAAACTACATGTTAAAAGTATACTGTTAAGTCATGAACTTTATATGAATAAATTGGTAACAGTGATCATGATTTCATTAGAGTATGGAACATTATTATAGTGTTGTGGGTCCTGCATTTAAAATTGTAATTAGAATGGTATAGTAATTCAACTAATGCAATTGTTTTTCTTTTCATGTCTCTACTCTGCCTTCATTGTGACTTGAAATATCAGGTGAGAAGATGTTTAAGCAATCCCACTATAACACTTCATATTACTAAGATTCATTGTACCCAAACAGATTAAATTACCCAAATTTGTTTTAAAGTGAAATATCCGTTGAGTACATGTACTTAGTTACTTTCCACCACTGATGTGGACTATTACCCATGAACCATGGAATGAACTGCTTCCAAACTACATGTTAAAAGTATACTGTTAAGTCATGAACTTTATATGAATAAATTGGTAACAGTGATCATGATTTCATTAGAGTATGGAACATTATTATAGTGTTCTGGATCCTGCATTTAAAATTGTAATTAGAATGGTATAGTAATTCAACTAATGCAATTGTTTTTCTTTTCATGTCTCTACTCTGCCTTCATTGTGACTTGAAATATCAGGTGAGAAGATGTTTAAGCGATCCCACTATAATACTTCATATTACTAATATTCATTGTACACATTCTAGTGAGATTACACATTTGAAGTCAAACATAATATATTTTTGTAATTGTTATTTTAAAGTATATTCGTATACTCAGAAGTGATAAATAAATATCGATAGTGAAATATGCAGATCTACAAGCTCTCCACAACATAGTGAAGTGTTTGGTAGGAACAAATGTGTGTAGACCAGTGGTGGAAAAAGTACTCAAATGTTGAACTGAATCAAGCAGCTTATATATCTAAATACTGAATCAAGCAACTTAAAAACTGTCTGGGTTGTTACACAAAAGCCTGAGTAGATGATTAAAATTACCCTATTTTGTTTTTTTAAAGTGAAGTAGCCCTTAAGTAGAGTACTTGAGTACATGTACTGAGTTACTTTCCACCACTGATGTAGACTATTACCCATGAACCATGGAATTAACTGCTTCCAAGCTACATGTTAAAAGTAAACTGTTAAGTTGTTAACTTTATATATTGGTAACAGTAATCATGATTTCATTAGAGTATGGAACATTATTAGAGTCCTCTGGATTGTGCATTTTGCATTGTAATTAGAATGGTATAGTAATTCAACTAATCAATTGTTTTTCTTTTCATGTTTCTTCGCTGCCTTCATCATGACAATGGCCGGGTTTCCCAAAGAGCTCGTGCGTAGAGCATCGTCGCAGGTCCGACGACGGGTCTAACGTGTGACGTCACATGCTTCGCAGTACCATAGCAGGCACGTAGATTTCAGGTCATGCGTGGCCGTACGCAGCTTGCGCAAGCGTCTCCTACACAGCTGGGACTCGGCCAAACCTACGCTCTACCCTCATTAGTAGCAGGTGGTTGTGCCCCTGCGTGCCATCTAAACTGGCTGCGATTGTGGTAAAAGTACATTCGTGAGACAGAATGCGCGCAGCATACTCCCCGCCCACAGTAGGAGGGGAGTACTGTCCTACGAAGCATTTTGTAACGAGCGCCCTGGGCCGCGTGTAACACCCATCGTTCAATGAAATCTATGAAAAGACCGACACACACACACACACACACACACACACACACACACACACACACACACACACACACACACACACGTGTGTATGTGTATGTATATATATATATATATATATATATATATATATATATATATATATATATATATATATATATATTACGGCCGGGCCGGGCCGGTGCGTAAAAGGGCGAGCGGCTGCAGTGCTTCGTCCTCTATGCATGAACCCGAAGTTTACAAATCGTACTCTCACGGATGATCCGATCATCTAATAAAAATATTAAGCACATGCCAAGTTAACTAAAGGTATATAAATGATGCTGAGCTAAATATGTTTCCTTGATTTCGAAGTTTTATAGTTAAACGTTATGATGAAAGTGCAGTTCCTCTCACAAAGTGACAGCTGTTGCGCTCGCAACAGCGCATCTACAAGCTTGTGACACGTTGTGAGCTTGTAGATCTGCTATTTTCAAAAGATGTTTTAACCATTCATAAACATGGCGAGCTGTTGCGCTCGCCGAGCGCAACAGCTGTCACTTTGTGAGAGGAACTGCACTTTCATCATAACGTTTAACTATAAAACTTCGAAATTAAGGAAACATATTTAGCTCAGCATCATTTATATACCTTTAGTTAACTTGGCATGTGCTTAATATTTTTATTAGATGATCGGATTATCCGTGAGAGTACGATTTGTAAACTTCGGGTTCATGCATAGAGGACGAAGCACTGCAGCCGCTCGCCCTACCCAAAATAACAGATCTGCAAGCTATCAACACGGCATGTCGCAGTGTGTTTGTTGTATATATGTCTGTTTTTTGGGGGAGGCGTCGCCCGTTACGCGTTAAGCTGTCAATCATGCAGGGGGACGCCCCCTCTATCCTCTGAATTTTTTGGAACGGCGAACAATGGCCGCAGTGTTTATTTAAGATCATTGAAATGTCACCTTAAAAAAATGCATTTTAATACATTACAGAATGTACCTATAAAAATGTAAGTGTCCAATTCATATAAAGGTAAGTTAGATAAAGGTGCGACTTTATCTTAGTATTTTTGCAAAATCCTGTATGTATAGATATATGTATGCAAAGGGTGTTTAAACTATAGTAGGATAGCACTACGTAGTTGACGTAGGCTTTACGTAGGCTACGTCCAGGATCTCTTCACGCACATGCTGTCTCACGAATGTAGTTTTAGCACAGACGAAACGGAACCTACGAAGATGGTGTCTACTGAAGCCAATTTAGATGAGACGTTGGGCACACACAGCTGCTACTAACGAAGATAGTGCGCAGCGGGGTTGCTACTGCGCAGATGCGTGGAGGCACCTACGCAGCTTCTAGGCTACGCAGGAGCTCAAATTCGTTTGGGAAACGCGGCCAATATCAGGTGAGAAGATGTTTAAGCGATCCCACTATAATACTTCGTATTACTAAGATTCATTGTACACATTCTAGTGAAATTACAAATTGAAGTTAAACAATACATGTATATAATTGTTATTATTTTATTTTTTTTCAAATATTTTATTGATTTTTTTGTGACATACATGACATCTACTTTCACACACATTCATACACATATACCCCCCCGTACTTGCTAAAAAAATAAATAAAATAAAAAATGATAACATTGTTTACACTTTCTTAAATAAAATAGGTAAATTAATAAAAAAATAATTTTCAGTTTTCAGTTTCCTTCTCTCTGAAATAATAATATCCATAACGTTCATATATGTTTCCCACAGTTGGTCAAATTCATTTTGCTTTCCCCTAGTTATGTATGTTAATTTTTCCAGTCCAATACAACTCATGAGTTCCTTATGCCATATCCTTAGTGTTGGTATCTCCATATTTTTTCCAATATAACGCTACAGCTCGCCTGGCTTGGAGGAGTCCGAAATCCAATATTTTGGTCTGATTTGGACTTTGTACAAAGTTCTTAGGGTAGATTCCCAATATACACAGTTTCGGACTTGCAGGAACTATACATTTAAATACATTTGACAGACATTTTATGATTTCTTTCCAAAATATCTGCATCTTGGGACACTCCCACATACAATGAAATAACGTTCCCTTCTCAATTAAACATTTAGTACAGACATCTGGAATGTTAGCGGACATATGATGGAGTTTGACAGGAGTTATATACGTTCTCATTAACCATTTATATTGGAGTAATTTAAATCTTGTATTTATTGTCTGCTTTTGCGCTTTTAAACATGCCTGTTTCCACTCATTGTCATCAATGTCTTCTTGAATATCTACTTTCCAAGCATTTAATTTATCTATTGTCGACTCAGTACTGTATTCAACTAGTAGATTGTAATATATAGAGATGTGTCTTTTCCCCTCTGAATTTAATGTTTTCTCCAATGTTGATAGGGGTGGTATATACATAATTTGTTCACATTTTGATGACATAAAGCTTTTTAACTGTAGATATTTAAAAAAATGTTTATTAGGGATCTGATATCTCCGACATAAATGTTCAAATGAGAGCATAACTCCGTCTACATAGAGGTCCATTATTTTCTGAATACCTTTGATATGCCACAACTTGAAGCCACCATCTTTTTTAGCAGGTACAAACTGGTCGTTGCCCCAAATAGGAGTGTACTGAGATAATGTAGGTATATCACTCATATGTTTATGGGCAGCATACCAAACTAAGATTGTATTTTTGAGAAAAGGATTTTTTTGTGCATTTTTTTATTGTTTTAACGTCTGATGAGTATAGATATAAATGTAATGGCAAGTGTGGAACAGATTCTTGTTCAATGCCCACCCAAACTGGAGGTATACTAGTTTTAAAATAATACGATGCCGAGGTCAGCTGGGCTGCCATATAATACCATCTAAAATTAGGTAGTTGGAGTCCACCTCTTTCATAGGGCAAATATAGCAAATTAAGGCGAAGTCTAGCTTTCTTGTCGTTCCAGATAAATCTGCTAAATAATTTAGTTAAATTGTCAAAAAAAGAGTTGGGGAGTGGCAATGGGATTGTTTGAAAATAGTATTAGAATTTAGGCAAAATGGATATTTTTATTATATTTATTCTTCCGATCATAGATATGGGTAAATTGGACCATCGGCCCAGAATTTCCGTTGTTTTATCCACCAAAGGTTTGTAATTTGCTGGGATTATTTCCCTAATCTCTGGGGTAATCTTGACACCCAAGTATTTAAAACCTTCAGTAGTTGTCATAAATGGGGTGTTTACTATGGGACTAAGTCTTTCTTCCTTATTAAAGAACATTAATACAGACTTTGAGTTGTTGATTTTATAACCGGAGAACCCTCCAAAGAGCTCAATTAAACTACTTAGGTTGGGAATACTATTTTCTAATTTTGTCACAAAAAATATAATGTCGTCGGCATATAAAGAAATGTGGTGGTCTACGGCCCCAATTTTAATGCCTGATATTGCTGTGTGTGCTCTTACAGCCATAGCTAATGGTTCGATGGCTAACGTAAATAGCAAAGGAGAGACGGGGCAGCCTTGTCTTGTCGATCGTTGCAAACAAAAAGGTTTGGATATATTGCTGTTTGTTAGTATCTCAGCTGTTGGATTTGTGTATAATAGTTTGAGCCATTTAAGAAAGGTTACCCCAAATCCGTACCTAGGTAGCACTTCAAAGAGGTAGCCCCATTCTATTCTATCAAACGCTTGGCTAGCATCAACTGATAGCATTGCCGTATCCTTTTCGTTATGTTTCTCATATAGGACATTTAAGACTCTTCTAATGTTATGGTATCCTTGTCTTTTCTGTATAAAACCTTGTTGGTCTTCATTAATCAATTGGGGCAGATACTTATCTAATCTAGTAGAGAGGGCTTTACACAAAATTTTCATATCACATCCCATTAAACTGATCGGTCTATATGATGAGCATTCAGTTGAGGGTTTACTTGGTTTTAGAAGTTGTCTTTTAAAGGTTTTGTAAAACTCTATTGGTAGCCCGTCTGGTCCGGGTGCTTTGCCACTATTTATTTCCCCTATAATTTCACTAAGGTCGTTTATAGTTAATGGGCTATCTAATTCAATTTTTTCTTCCTCTGATATAGTCTGAAATGGTAACTGATCAAGAAATGTAGTTTTTGCTTGTTTATTTATTGTATTTTCTGATTTATATAATGTTTTATAGAAGTCTCTAAATGAATTATTAATCTCTGTTGAGTCTATGGATATGTCCCCTGATTTTAACTTTATACTATCTATTGATTTTTCAGACTGCATTTTTTTAATCCTCCATGCCAATAGCTTACCTGCTTTCTCCCCTTGATCATAGTATAACTGTTTAGTCTTCATTAAACTTTTTGCCACTTTATCAGTTGTTATCTTATCAAAATTAGCTCTCAAAATGGATAGATTGTGTAATTTCCCAGGATCATTGTTATTATACATTTCTTTCTCAGCTTCTTTAATTTGTTTTTCTAGTTTTTGTAGTTCTTGTTTCTGCTGTTTATTTTTCGAACTTGCATAACTGATAATTATTCCTCTTATATAAGATTTAAATGCTTCCCATCTAATACTGGCTGTAGTTTCGTCTGTGTTTAGATCAAAATATGTATCGATATGTCTTTCTACAAAATTATTATTAGCAGCACAACTTGTAATCTCCATCTTGAACAATATTCAAGTTGGCCTAAATTGATCTCCAATGAAACTGCGGCATGATCACTGATTACTATACTATTGTACCAGCATTTTCTAACCTTAGTCCATAGTCCCCTAGAAATGAGAAAGAAATCAATTCGTGAATGGGTCTTATATGTACTTGAGTAGCAGGAGTATTCCCTTTTTTCTGGGTTTTGAGTTCTCCATACATCAATCAGTCCTAGTTCTTTCATATAGTTAATCAACATTTTCCTAGTTTGTACATGGGTTGTATCAATTCGAGTTGATCTATCATTCTCCGGTTTGAGTGCAATGTTAAAGTCGCCCCCGATCAGATAGTGACCTCCCAAGGCCGATATTGTTAAAAATAGATTTTCAAAAAAAGTTGAGTTGTCTTCGTTGGGACCGTAAACATTTATGAGATTAATTTTTTGTGACAAAATAAGGCCATGTATGATTACATACCTCCCACCTGGGTCTTGTATAGTTTTTATCATTTGGAATGGTATTAATTTATGTATGAGAATAATTACACCTCTTGCATGACTATTGTAAGATGCGTGAAATACTTGACCAGGCCATTTTTTCCTCAGGTTGTCTATATCTGATGCTGTTAAATGTGATTCCTGTAAAAAAAACTATTTTGGATTGGATTTTTTTCTATTTAATACTTGTTTCAATTTAGCCAATTTTCTCATTCCACGAACATTCCAGCTTGTAATTTTAATATCCGAACAGTTTTTCATTGTTTTTTCCATACAAAATTATCTCCGTACGTTATGGAATTATAAACCATGAAAACCCCCAATAAAAACAAAAAAGAAAGAAAAAGGAAAAAGAGAGAAGGAACAAAAGAAAACAAAAAAAGCACATAAATAACTAAGACAATGTATATAAGCAATGCAAGTAACTTCTTTCCCACCCCCCTTCCCCCTACATACCCACACACACACACGCACACACACACAAACAAACACAAACTGACTCCCACTGTCCACCCCATAAACAAACTGAGGCGTCCTCCCTCCCCCCATGTGTAAGTCATAAGAGACGTTGATCCACAACTACCTGAGGAGCAACTATTCATGTGATCTAACTCAAGATTTATTTTTTTAACTAAAAAGTAAAATAAAAATGTTCAATGCTCGTCAACCGTGCATATTAAATAATTTTCCCAATATGAATATGAACCAATAAGATTCGACCCTTTTTAGACCAGTGTCCGCTGATCTACTAGAAAGCAACAAAAAAAAAGACAGATCAAAACTAACTCTTTTAACTATAGGCTCTCTGTCACATTGGTCAGATTATTCTGTCTCTCCCCTCCCCCACCCCTCACTCTCTCAATTCCTTATTATTCTCAATACCTCCAAATAATAATTATTTTGCTAAACGATAAAACAAAAAAACAGTGAAAATAATGATAATGGTAATGGTAATACAAATGGAAAATGGAGGAGAGAAAAAAAAGAAAAAGACAAGAAAAAAAAAGAGAAACAAATAAACGCATCATTTTAAACCTTTAGAGTAAAACACCACAACGGTGTTAGATTGCATAAACATTATCTTCATTCTTCCCTATAAGCCCCGCAATAGTATAGTCTTACTTGTAGTTTTTGGTCCTTTGGGGCTACCGTACAGCTCTGGCCAGCGATCAGCTGTTGTCCGCGTCTGATCAGCTGACCAGCCCATCAGCTGTTTTCTCCATGCTGCTTTGTTGTGATCAGCGAGAGGAAAAAAGAAAAAGAAAAAAGAGAGACGGAGATAGAGAAAGACGAAAAAAAGAAAAGATAGTTCCAAAACTAAAATATCACAGTAGTTCTCATTCTTCTACCTACACCACCGGTGTTATGTTTTCCTCAATGGGCTCCGGATCCACTTCGGTGATGGTTTTGTAGAACTTTTCAGCTGTTTTCCTCAATGGGCTCCGGATCCACTTCGGTGATGGTTTTGTAGAACTTTTCAGCGTCCTGCGGCGTCGAGAAGAGATGTATTTTGCCTTCATGCAGCACTCTCAGCTTACACGGATGGTGTTGGAATCCACGGAAGGCTTTGATATCAACAAATAACTGTGTAATCGGATTAAATCCCCGTCGGATCCGGACCGTCTCCGCCGAGAGATCTTGCGCAAATGTTATCTTGGTCCCGTCGTGTTTGATGTCCAGTTGCTTTGCCTTGCGGTAGACCAGTTCCTTCTCTGGGTATCTTAAGAAACGGATGAGGACTGCTCGGTTCTGGCCAGGTCTCGCCGGTGCCATCGTACGATGAACTCGTTCCAGAGCAAATGTATCTTCAGGGTCCAGACCCAGCCACCGTGGCAGCGCGGCGCCGACAAAGTCGATGAGCGTCTGCTTTCCTTCAGCTCTTTCGCCTAGGCCCCAGAGACGCAAATTCTGCATCCTTCCGCGATTCTCCTGCTCCACTGCTCTGGATTCAAGGTGAGCGATTCGTTTGATTGCATCCTCAAGTGCGATTTCTGTTTGATCCAATGTTTCTTCTGACTTTAGTATGCGTTCTTCAGCCTCTCCGATACGCTTTGTGTTGGATGAGACCTCACGCTGTACAGTTGTCATTTTATTCTCCACTGCAGCCAACGAGCTCGCCATAGTAGTCAGGCGGGTATCTATATTGTCCAATTTTAATCCAAACTCTGCTCGGAGTGATTTAATTTCCTTTAGAACTTCAGCCACGCTGGCCATGCTGGCGTCTGTGTCTTCTGGTGGTGTGTTTGTAGCGTCGAGGCTTTCTTGATGTCAGCCTTGCCACGAGATCTTAGAAAAAAATCACACTCCTTGACAGCACTAGCAGGATTTTTTTTGGACATATCCAAGGGTTTTGGTCGATACAAATAGTAGTCTAACTTAGTTCAAACATTAATACTATGCACGGTTGTGTGGAGCAGCGCTGCTACGCAGCCATCTTGGATAAGGTCACACCCCAAATCGTTAAACAATTATTGTTAAAATAACAATAATTGTTATTTTAAAGTATATATTATACATTTATTTGTGTTTTTTTTTTCAGATGCCTTGTAAAAAAGGAAAATGGCGAGCTGATTTCTTCCAGAAAAGGAGGGCCGACTGCCCTCCTCAACCAGACATTTCGACTGAGGATGCTATGAATGATGACGTACAGCCTCCTGTGAATGTGCAGGAGGTTGTGCATCCTAACGTTCAAGCATTAGTAATTTATTTTCATTTGACAAAGACATGACTGATTTACCGACTAAAGATGCTGTGATCAACGAGGTTCAATATTTTGACACTGTTCATGAGATTGTGCATCCTCATTACACTCCAGCATCAATGACTTTTGACTATAATGTGACTGAGGTTGAATCTCCTCAAAAGGTTCACAAGGTATTTTGTCCCCGTTACCAAAACTCAAACTCAGATTCATGCAAAAATGGCAAAAATGACAGAAGCGCTGAAAAAACTGCTGAAAAAACTGCTGGAAAAGCTACTGAAAAAACTGCTGGAAAAGCTACTGAAAAAACTGCTGGAAAAGCTACTGGAAAAACTGCTGATAAGCTCAAAAACTCTGAACTGTTGTATCACTGACCAAAGCACTAACACTGATTACCCCCAAGTATCTTTTGTGCAAGGTTCATTCCATCAAGGTCATGCACAATTTGATCCATATGCTGGAAAGCAATGTGTCCCAAACAGTCTGACTGCGATCATCATGAGTGGAATTCGAGATGTCTTTACCTGGGGACCAAAGGACCTTGATGAGATTCTACACCATGGTAATGTGCTTTATGCTTCCTTAAGTCGAGCTTGTTCAATTGCAGCGGAGAGTGGATTTGTTGCAATTAATGAATTGCCCAGGAAACATGTACTGTGTCAGATGCCCGTATCAATAATGTATGGTGAGGCCTTTTGCGGTGTAGTTGGACTTTCCCAATATGCTGAAGGATTGCAGGACATGGTGTTGCCATTGGATGAAGCGATACAAAGGGTTTTTGTAGACTTTGATGCATGTTTGTTAACTTTGAGTGGATATACCTGTGCAGTTTTCAGAAAGAACGGCTGGTATGCTGTAATTGATTCCCATGCACGTAGTTGTGAAGGACTTGTTGATGGAAATGGAAAAAGTGTTTTGGTATATCATGCTGGCATTGCAGAATTGTACAGAAACATTTGTAATCTTGCAGAATCTTTGAACGCATTGAATCGGCCATTTGAAGTGACTGGAGTCAAAGCAATTGTTATGGATGATGCAGAGCAGCAATTCCGTGAACATGAGCCATCTGCTAGCGCAAGTGCCTCTACTAGTCAACCACTGTACAGTGCTGTGTTGAAAAGTACACGTATGCCAGTTTGTGCCCTAAAGCCTTGTTTGATATTTGACCCATCTACTAGTGCAGTATATGATGTTGACACTTGTGAAATAGCAGATGATGTCGTCATTACTGATGTCATAACACCTCAATTGTCTTTCAAGCCGCTTAGATCTGTGGATCAGGACATAATGTGTATTGTGCTCAATATCAGTAATGAAAGTGTCAAAACTGTAGAACAAAGGAAAGACTTCACACCAATGGGTGATCCTTGTGAGAATAAACAAATCAAAGGTGACGGCAACTGTTTCTTCAGAGCATTGTCTTTTGCGATCTGTGGTGATGAAAACAAACATATCAAAATCCGTCGTGCTATATTTAAACATCTTTCTCAGAATCCATCAGCATTTCAACAGTATCTGAGAGAAGGTTTTGAATCTATGCAGCAATACTTGACTAAATCAAGAATGAATTATTCAGGAACATGGGCTACTGAGCTTGAAATCTTTGCTGCTGCTGACTTGTTGCAAACGACTATTATGACGTTTAATAGTGGCATATGGAATACTTTCCCTAGTTGTCATGAAACTAGAGGTGTTCAGAGATGTCAAGCAGTATATTTAAACAACACTAATGGAAATCATTATGATGTTGTAACATGTGTTAAGAGAAAGGACAATCAAATGTGTTGTGCAGGGATATGCAAAAATGCAGCAGGAGAAAAAAGTACAATGCAACTAAGAAAAAGGTCACATGACACAAGTCTCCCAAAGTCAAAATGTGAGAAAGAAAGGGACAGATATGAAAAGGATCAAGTGTATAGAAAGAAAAAGAGAGACGATGATCATTTCCGATACCACAATGATGAAATTTATTGTGCAAACAAAAATGAAAAGAGCAAGTTCAAATTTGCTAATGATGCAGAGTTCCAAGCAGATGTTGGTGAATACGGCAGGGTCAGATATGCTACCAAAGCAAAGTTCCGAGCAGAAAAACAAATGGCAGCGCGCAAGAAATGTAAAGAAAATAAGTCCAAGCAAGTTGATATTGATTATGCTATTGAAACTTTCCAAAAACATATTCGTACAGGCCCTGAATTTGTTTGCTGTGTCTGCCATCGTCAACTTTTCAGAAAGCAGGTGACTCAGTGTAAGAAGTCAAACTATGTGAAGAAAAACGTCTTATTAATAGCAGACAAATGTATTACACAGACATATTTGCATGAATGCGATAGTAAGTGTTTACTTAATTGTGTAATGTCACATGGATCAGCTGCTAAACTATGGATTTGTAATACCTGTGATCGAAAGATATTATCTGGCAAAATGCCTGAACAAAGTGTATTAAACAATCTACATCTGGAACCAATACCACCAGAACTAAAATGTCTTAATGTTTGTGAAGAACATCTGACAGCTAAACATATTCCGTTCAGAAAAGTTGTTGTGTTGCCCAAATGAGGTCAAAACGGATGCCATGGACCAGTAGTTTGTGTACCTTCTAACTTATCCCATGTGACAAATGTTCTACCGAGAAATAATTGTGATGACATGATCATACGAGTTAAATTGAAACGGAAAATTACAAATAAAGGGCATTATAATTATGAATATGTCCATACAGATCATGTAAAAAATGCCTTGCGATACCTGATTAAGCATAATCCCTTCTATGCTGACACGGAAATCAATAGAGATTGGATAAACCCTTTAAGTCAAACTAATGACATTGAAGTTGAGGAAGGAGAACAAACAATTGAAAATGCAGATGACACAGGCGATGTAGATGAAAATGATGACGATTTAACCTATACAGAACAAGAGACTGTAGCATGTCTTGATACTTGTCTTCAGCCCGTTGACTTAGCGCAAGATGTTTTAGATCAGCATTTTGACAGTATAATATCGGTGGCTCCTGCAGAAGGCAACAACCCTGTCAGACTATTGATGGATAAAACAAATGAAGCTAAATGTTTTCCAGTTTTGTATCCAAAAGGCAGTCCTACTTTTCATGACGACAGACCGCTGAGAATAACACTGTCAAAGTACCTAAACAACAGAATTTTAAATGCTGATGGAAGATTTGCAAAAAGTACAGATTATATATTTTATGCTCAGTATATATCAGAGCTTCAACAAGTTGTGTCTAGTGTGTCTATAGCTATGAGAAAGGGAGTTGGCAAAAAAGTTCCCAAGCGTATCACAGCTGATATGTTAAGAGATGCTGAATCATTAAGGAAGATCTTACATTATGATGAAGGCTACAAGTATCTCCGGAATATTCGTGGAAGTCCAGCATTTTGGCAGTCTGCACAAAAAGATCTTTTTGCAATGCTTAGACAGCTTGGTCTTCCTACCTGGTTTTGTTCATTCAGTTCTGCAGATATGAGATGGCCAGAAATTATGAAAGTGCTTATGCTTCAAGAAGGAAAGCTGGTTGATGTAGAACAACTTGATTGGTTACAAAAGTGTGGCATATTGAAACGGAACCCAGTGACAGCGGCAAGGATGTTTGACCATCGATGGCATGAGTATTTGAAAGATGTTATATTATCTCCAGCAGCACCTATTGGACATGTATCTGATTATTTTTACCGTGTCAAATTCCAGCAAAGAGGGAGCCCACATGTACATGGTTTGTTCTGGGTTAAAGATGCTCCGAAAATAGATAAAGATTCAGATGAAGACGTTGTTGCATTCGTGGACACATAGTAACCTGTGAGATGCCAGACGAGCATGATGGAAAACTGTATGAGGTTGTGAACAGTGTTCAAAAGCATAGCACTCGACATTCAAAGACATGCAGAAAAAATAAAACCACATGTCGATTTAATTTTCCTAGGTCAATTTCTTGTGAAACATTCATTAGCCGACCAAAGAAAAGGAAGTGTAAAAATACAGATGTTGACAAAGATGCAAAACAGGATGAAGACATGGATGTTGATGGTGGAGATGACTTGCAGAATTCAGAAAAAAATTAAGATGAGTTTGGCTTGAAAAGAGATGAGGCCTTAGAAATCCTTGAAAAGGTGAAAACGGCATTATTAAACCGTGACCTCAGTTATACTTCGACACAAGACCTATTTGCTGACATTGGTATTGATCAAAACATATTTGAATTGGCGCACAATAGAGTTAATTACAAGACAAGTGTTTTGAAACGTTCTCCAAATGGTACCTGGATAAATCAATACAACAGTGATTTGTTACCTAGCTGGAATGCTAATATGGATATTCAATTTATTACAGATGCATACTCTGTTGTTGTGTACATAATCACCTACATTTCAAAAGCTGAACGTAACATGGGAATGTTGCTTGATCGAACGCAGAAAGAAAGTCTGGATGGAAATGTTGATGCTAAAGAAGCCTTTCAAAAACTTGGAAATGTTTATCTTCACAATAGAGAAGTTGGTGCCCAAGAGGCTGTTTATAGAGTCACAAATATGCATTTGAAGCAATGTTCTCGTAAAGTTTAATTTATTCCTGTTGTTGATACTGTTAGAATGACAAAACCTTTGAAGGAATTGCAGTCACAGGGGACAGATGATGACTCAAGCATATGGATGATTAGTCTGACAGACAGACTGGTGACTATTCTCTTTTTGGAAAAGTGAGCATCATTGCAATAGGTGATTTTTATCAGTTGCCTCCTGTGAAAGGTACATCTTTGTATGCAGAAGGACCAGGAGTTAATTTGTGGAATAATAATTTCATGATTGCAAAGCTAACTAAGATCGTTAGACAGAAAGATCCAATATTTGCTGAAACACTAAATCGCTTCAGAATACGTCAAAAGAAGGAACCATTAAATGACCAAGATCTACATTTGATAAAACAATGTGAAACTGGCGAGCAATCCAATGCAATACACATATTTGCTACCAATAACGAAGTTGACATGCACAACATTGAAACGTTGCAATCAAGTTGTCCAGATGCGATCAGTATAGAGGCTGAAGATTTTGAAAGGAACCCAAAAACTGGAAGGATGGTAAAAAAAATTGGTCATCATAAAAAAAACATAATAACTCTTGTTTGTCAGAAGTTGTGAATATTGGTGTAGGTGCCAGAGTTATGCTCAACAAGAATATTGATGTCTCAGATGGTCTTGTGAATGGTGCTTTCGGAACTGTGGTTCAAATAACACTCTCACCTGATAGTGCATTTCCCTCTGATATTCATCTTGTATTTGATGATGCAAAAGTTGGACAAATTCAGAGATCAAAGACTCGACAAAATGTAACGATAATTAAACCACAAGAAGACCAAGTGACAAATAGTGGTGGAATAAGACGGCAATTTCCTCTGAAATTAGCATGGGCCTGCACAGTACACAAAGTACAAGGTTTGACAGTTGACAATGCTGTGGTGTCATTGAAAAAAGTGTTTGCACCAGGACAAGCATACGTTGCATTAAGTCGTGTAAGAACTCTGAGTGGCCTTATTATTGAAGATTTTAAGGATTCGGCCATATATTGCAACGACAAAATTGACGAAGCAATTAAAAGCATGTCAGAGTTCATTCTTCCTCAAGAAAACCCTACAAACAGTCATGCATTTACAATGGTTTTGCACAATGTTCAGGGTTTAAAGGCACATTTTCCAGATGTTCAAGCACATCATATGCTAATGAAAGCCAAATGCATTTGTTTGACAGAAACGTGGTTAACTTCTGATGACCCAGAGAATGAGTTGGCTTTACCAGGTTTTACATTTCAACACAATCCAAGATCAAATTGCTATGATAACAGTGATCCCCTTTTTACTGAATTGAAACAACAGGCAAAAGGTGGAGTCGGAATATATCATTGCCTTGATGAGACCATTCATACAATCATTCCACAAAGCTCTAACTTGGAGTGTTTGATGTTTTCTGTTCCACAGGTTGATTTGACAGCTGCTTTTTTGTACAGACCAAATCGATACCAAATTGGGTCCTTTCGTAAGCATTTGGTGAAACTTGTTCAAGAATTGGATTCATACCCTGGAGGCAAAGTAATAATGGGGGATTTCAATGAAGATCTATTTAAATCATCTACCATTGTAGATTTGATGGAACAACATGAATACAGACAGTGTGTAAAAAGTGCAACAACCGAGCGTGGTACCTTGATTGACCATGTGTATGTAAAAGGTATTGAGAACGAATCTGTCCAAGTAATACCAGCCTACTACAGTGTTCATGAAGCCATTAGTATTTCTATAGTTTGACTACTGAGCAAGGTTTTTATAGTTAACAACAAACTTAAAATGGAAAATCCAAAACTATTGAACTTTACTACTGGATATTTAATATTTTTAATGGTTGCTTGAATTCTTGTAAATTCATCGTTAAAATTGTCGTTTGGTACACCAATTATGTAATTATTGCTTGACATCTGAACTCTGTTTCCCAGCAGGTGCAATAGTTTACAGACGGAGTGTTTGGTTTTGTTTTCAAGATAACCTTGTCCATTCACAACAGCTTGCCAACTTGTATAGAACACTTATTGACATGAGATCAGCTTCTTGGCATGGTTGCAATCCTCACAAGCAACAAGATTTTACTGTTGGTGAGTCCACCTTGTATGATTCTTGTATGATTTATGTTATGTGATTGTTTTAAAACTGTGCAATGGTGAGTGAACAAAAATGAGCACTGGTAATTGGCAAACAATGTTATAATTGATGTAAATCTTGATTACTACAGTAGGCTAAATGTTTTTATGACATTGATTAATTACCAATGCAACAGTTAATGCTGCAACATTTTGCAACATTTTGCTGGTGCTCCGGCATCAGCCATCAGACCTCTGGAGCTTGTTCAGAAAGCTGCGGCTCGTCTGGTGTTCAACCGCCCCAAGTTCTCCCACACAACTATCCTTCTCCGTTCTCTGCACTGGCTCCCCGTAGCAGCTCGCATTCAGTTTAAAACCCTGGTGCTAGCCTATAGAGCAGTGAAAGGAA
Organism: Gymnoscopelus microlampas; assembly: GCF_963454915.1. Classification (NCBI taxonomy): domain Eukaryota; kingdom Metazoa; phylum Chordata; class Actinopteri; order Myctophiformes; family Myctophidae; genus Gymnoscopelus; species Gymnoscopelus microlampas. The sequence continues at coordinate 1,238,395 of NW_028155725.1, read as the reverse complement.
CAGCTCCTTCTTACCTCCGGGTTTTGGTCAATGCCCACACCCCTGCCCGACCACTCCGGTCTGCCACCTCGGGGCGACTGACTCCCTCGCCACTCAACGGTCCTTCTGGTCGATCGACACGGTCACGACTTTTTTTCTGTTCTGTCCCCACAGTGGTGGAATGAACTTCCCACTGATGTCAGGACAGCAGAGTCACTGCCCATCTTTCGCCGCAGGCTGAAAACCCACCTCTTCAGGAAACACTATCCTTCCTCTTTGCCTGGCCTACTTGTTGTTAACTAGTTGTACGAACTCTTGTTTTATTTTTGTATTGTTTTATTGGATCTTGTTTAGTCGACTCACTTATTTGTTTTAGCTCGTGCTCATTTGATTTTGCCATTTTTGTCTCATCTGTTTAAGAAAGTAGGTAGCTGATATATTGCACTTTTACCTTAGCGCTAGGTATACTCTTGGTTGCTTGTTTTTGCAGGAAATGTACTTAAAACTTCTGGTGATTAGTAGTTTTCGTTCCCTACCTATGTTGAATACACTTATTGTAAGTCGCTTTGGATAAAAGCGTCTGCTAAATGACTGTAATGTAATGTAATGTAATGTAATATGTAGCCGACAGCCTGTTAAAATGTCTACAGGATCTTGCCACTGAAGTCCGTATTTTTATGTTTTATTAAAGGGTCAGGACACCTAAAACTATTTTTCTTTAACTTATTTAACTATAATGCTCTCATAAAAACATGTAGTAATCCTGGTCGCTATAACGCCTCCCCCATGACAGCCGAGGTGCCTGATGTAAGCGAAAGGAACTGGTTGGACCAACATGCAAGGTCCTTACGACTCCAAGATAACATGCTATCTTAACGTATGGCTAGCAAATATGGGAAGGGAAATATTTTTCATTGCTTAATATTTGTAAAACTTAAGGTAGGGTAAGTGATTTACTTTGGTTAAAATAAGTGTTAGATAGCTCTATATTCTGATAGTACTTATTGCTATAGAGTGTGTGTTCAGTAAAAGGACTCTCCCAAATCTCCATCTCTTTCTTAAACAGAAAATACATTTTCAGTGCTCTCTCCTGATTGGCTTAAATGTTGTCATCTACCTGGAAAATGTACTACATTTTGTTAACTAAAGAGCTGGAGAGACCCCTGTGACCAAACAAACACTCTGTAGCATTGATTACTATCAGAATGTAGTACTTTAACCTTTAACAACATTTAGCAAAAAATATCACTTACCCTACCTTTAAAGATACAAAGAGTAACCCATTGCTAGTACAATATGGCTAGCTTTTATTTTTTACATGGACATTAAATATGGGAAGGGAATCAGCATCATGTCAGTGTGTTGGGGGCGTCTGTCCAAAACTGTTACTTTAAAAAAGGAAGACTTAAACCTGAGATCAGAGTCTCCCACGAAAAAAAAAAATGCCCAATGTCTTTTTTTACTACGTAAAATGTATTTATTTGAGTTATTCATTGTTGATTCCTTTAATGTTTTTTATTTCACGTTGCAATTTTGGCACCCTTTTTTGTTCTATTTTGATTTGTTTGATTTGTGATGTGGACTAGAGCTTTGTGCCATTCAGACAGGTGAAGACAGTTGCATGCACTGTGCAGCCCACTGCCACATGCAAAGGTTTAACAGGTGGACCAAACCAGTTGATACTGTGACAGTGGACAATAATTCCAGAACAGAAATGGGAACACATAAACATTGCATTCAACTGCCAGCAGAGACAAAAGCAAAACTCAGAAGACCATGCTATCTTTTGCAACACTCAAGAATTGATCGACGCAGACTGAACACATCATCATCATCATCATCATCATCATCATCATCAGCATCAGGTCTCTTGCCCAGCGGCGACGCCATGCGTAGAGAGCCACTCAGCTTCACCAATTGTCTCCATTTGGATCGGTTCAGTGCTAGGGCCTTGGCTTCAACCAGTGACATGCCCAATTGGTGTAGGTTCCTGGTGATGGCATCAATCCATTGGGTGCGGGGGGCACCATGGGGGCATTTCCAGCCAGCGGCTTCAGCATCACAGCGCCATAATCTACCATGTAGTGTCCTTCTTCATGGTTTGTGAGTTTGGTAGCTATGTTTTGTTTATATTTACAGACTGTATGATTATTTATGTATGCGTTTTTGTTTGGTCATGTTAATTGGCAGTAGCATCAAAACAAGTAGTTGTATTTGATTTTGTCAACTGAAGCACTTCCAAACTGGTCACACCGGTACCAATATGTTGTGCTAAAATTGTAAACAGCTCCATTTACCCTATAGCTAGCTGTAGCATAATGAAGCACATTTTGTGTTTGTGTCATGTTTTGTTCAGGATCAGTGAAACATAAGCAAGTAAACATCTCTCAGCATGTAGAACTGGGGTTTGCCACAGAGTTTGTTGAAAGCTGCAACACCACAAGATCTCAAACTACTTCTGAAGGTTCCCATGCATTAAGAGTTAACAGCACTTAAGGTAATAATTGTTGTTAGTATTTTTGTGAAAATGACATGTTGGTAACGGTGTGCAATAATGTACCAAGTTTATTCTATTGCAGTTTGTATTCTGTGAGACCTGGAGTGGTTATGGTTAAAAGAAAATGTGATACTGCATCAGTCAAGTTTCAACTGCTGAAGAGTGACGTCCGGTGGTCTTCTGTTGCTAGCCCATCTTGAAGTGACTGAAGCATCACATCACCCTAATCTTCATGTTTGGTGACTTTGATATGTATAATTACTATATGTTGTTGTTTATATAGTGACTGTGATTATACTGACAGTGAACTCCTCCCGTAGATGGTCTTCTGCTGCTAGCCTCACTTGGACACAGTATTACAGCACCATAATCTTCATGTTTGGTGAGTTTGATATGTATAATTACTATATGTTATTCTTTATGTAGTGACTGTGATTATAGTGACGGTGAACTCTACCCATAGGTGGTCTTCTGCTGCTAGCCTCACTTGGACACATTATCACAGCGCAGCTCCATAATATTCCTCATGTTTGGTAAGTTTGATATTTATAATTACTATATGTTATTCTTTATAGAGTAACTGTGACTATACTGACAGTGAACTCTACCCATAGGTGGTCTTTTGCTGCTGGCCTCACTTGGACACAGTGTCACAGGTCACAGCACCATAATCTTCCTCATGTTTGGTGAGTTTGATCTATAATTACTATGTTTGTTATATAGTGAATCTGACTACAGGTACTGACAGTAATGTTCACTCATAGGTGGTCTTTTGCTGCTAGCCTCACTTGAATTATGGTGCAGTATCACTGCACCATAATCTTCATGTTTCGGTGAGTTTATATAATGACTGTATGTTGTTTATATAGTGATTGTGATGTGTGTTCATTGAATGGCCATGTATGAGCATGCTATGTTTGCAGTAGCAACGAAACGCGTAACTGTTTGATGTTGTTGACTGATACACTTTCCTATCATGGTGAAATCAGTTATTCTTGTGTAGTATACTAATGGTGTTACTTACCAGCACACTCAGCCTTTAGCTAGCTAGCAAGCACAATAAAGCACAAGCTGTGTTTTTGTTGTTTTGTTCAGGATCAGCACAACATGAAGCAAGTAGCTAAACATCCCCCCGCTTGTAGCACTTGGTGATCGCATGGTGCTTGTTGAAAGCTGGAACGGCAACAGCATCTGAGCAACTTCTGAAGACTTCCATGGATTTAAGACTTACCAGCACTTCAGGTAATTATTATTGTGATTGTATAACACATTTTCTGGTTTGTGATGGTACTGCATTGTGAAGTTGTATAATGTGTGTGCCAAAATGGTTCTTCTCTTTTTTTCTCATAAGATTTATGTTTAATATAAAACTATTAATGAAGGGGTAGGGCATTATAAACATTAGCTTCTACATGCATTTTTTTTTAACACAATTATGCTTTATTGTTCATGGAGATTGTTGGATTTATTTTACATATATTTTATTTTTATCTTGTTTTATTGTGATTCTTCTGTATGATATTCAAAACAAATCAAAAAAGCGGAAGAAAGAACATGACATATTGGTAATAGTAGGCAATATTTCAAATGTGCTTTGTTTCTTCTATTACAGCTTTGACAGCAGGAGACCTTGTCTGGTTATGGCCAAAAACACTGTCACAACAATCAAGTTCCATCCGCTGAAAGATACTGATGTGCACCCGTAGGTATAGGATAACAACATTGCTCTCCACGCCAGCAAGACCAAAGAGTTGATCATGGACTACAGGAGGCCAAGCAGAGAGCACCCCCTATCTTGACAGCATTGCACTGGAAAGCATCCATTCAGCATCCACTTTAATTACGTTCTCAAATGGGACACGCAAACCACAGAAAGTGGAAAAGGCTCAGCAGCGCCTGCACTTCGTCCATCACCTGAATACATTCAGTATGGTTCCCACATCCTCAGGTTTTTCTTTTCTTTTCTGGAAAATGACTTTTACACATGCAGTACAAGGTTTACATATGACAGCAATGGTGTCATGGTGTGTGTGTGTGTGTGTGTGTGTGTGTGTGTGTGTGTGTGTGTGTGTGTGTGTGTGTGTGTGTGTGTGTGTGTGTCTTACATTTTGCATTAAGTTGATGATGATGCATTTCAGTTTTTTATTTTTTTATTTTTTGTCATCACAATTGTTTCATTATTATTATTATTTTTTTCATAATGTATTTATTGTTGTTCTACGGAATTGTGTTGCTGCATGTAATGGGACCTGGCCCTGAATTGTATTATTTCGCCGAACAATAGTCAACACACAACGTGAGTTTGTAGATCTGCTATTTTGTGGCTAAGGTTCCCCCCTAATGTCCCTGTCCAAATTGTGCTTAATGATAGTATGTTTTTATTTATTTTTTATTTTTTTTAATTACAAATGTGCATCCTGGACGATGTATTTTCGTTTTGCTATAAATATTATTTATATCAGTTTTACATTATTTTGTTCTTATTCTCTTAATGTTTGTATTAAATAACAATGTATCTTTGACAACTCTCTCTCATTGATTGTGTGTATTGAAATGTTAAGCTCCACTTACTGTATATGCCTGATAACATGCAATAGCACTGTGAAGGGAATTACAACTTGACTTCAAAAAGAAAGTAATCTACTCAGTGTCTGGTCTGGTCTTTCCCAATTCAATAAATTAAACTGTTTGAGAATAGACTTAATTAGCTGAAATTGACCATAACAGGTAATGGCTAATGGTTTAAAAATGAAATTATTCTTGTGCGGCCTTCCAATGGCTACTGTACTGAGTATTTTAATAAAATAGAAATTGTGTAGATATGGTAGTACGGATACAAAACCTTCTGTACTAGCATAGAATAGACATAAAGTTCAGGGGAAATAAACACTCATGTCATTTAAATCGACATGGGAGAAATGATTATATACTATAGGCTTTATTAATTCTAAAGCTGTATATTACTCAAGCCTGTTACACCACAGTACACCACAGTAAAATGTGCTCGTCTTTGTTATCAATGACGTTCATCAGTGTTACACCAAGTTAAATATAAATCACCAGAGAGAGAAAAATAGAGAGTGAATTGTAACTACTATAGAGAGACCGGGAACATTTTCTGAAATCATAATGTCTCTAATGCACTCAGCACAATACTTGAGTAGGCATACATTGAAAATAACTATTCTCGAAAAAGCATTTCATTTTATCTTTATAAAGTCTACATGCATACGGTCATATTTTGTGCAATGCAATTTAAATGAAGCCTGCATGAGGTGAGGCTTGAACAGGGGACTTTGAGTACCAAAGTAAAATAGAAGATCTACAAGCTCTTAGCGCGTCACATTGTAGATCGGCTGTATGTGGTTACTGTAGGTTTTGTATTAATAATTACATCTGCAAAGGAACAAGTAACTAAAGCTGTCATCTGCTGTAATTGTAGTAGAGTAGAAGTAACAAAAATGGAAAGTAAAGTCAAAGTACCTCAAAACTGTGCTGTGCATTAGTCATGACAAAGGCAACACTGCATAATGAGTAATCTGGTTCCCTGGTGTATAGAGCATTGTTAGAGGTATAGACTCATTTGTTTGTTAATGTTGCTACCCTTTAAATGGCCATGGCCAATAGCGTGGCATTGGGCGCTTAAAGTTAAATATTTGAAAAAATAAACATTATTTCAAATAAAAAGCCACCAGGCCACTAATGAGTTGTGAGTGAAGACAGGTGTGATTGGTGATAAGTGAGAGGGGTGGATCCAATCCATGGGAATAAGGATAATTCCTTTAACAGGTCCGTTCATGAAAGTCCTTACGGTCTTGCTTCCAATGAGGGCCTGTGAGCAATTAGGGGTTAAGAGTCTTGCTCAGGGACAAATTTCATCGACACATTTGCTGGCCTGGCTTGGAATCGTACCTGGGGCAACCAGGGCCTCTGGCTCCATAGGCAGGCTCACTAACCACTCAGCTATGGCCGCCCCTAAATAGGGGGAAGGTTGCTGACTAGATGGCTCTTTTCTATACCCACCCTGACTAACCTTAACCTCAGTAAAACAACGACCTAACCTCAAGAAACACTATTTGTAAAATGAAGAATTGCAAATAATGATCACTTTAAAACATTGGTGGGGACAGGGATCAAACCAGCGGCCTTCGGATTCACAGGCTGCCTCTCTTCTCATTGAGCTAGAGATATGGCCTCCCTGATGGTGTCTGTTGATATCTATAGGTTTTTCCATCTGTTATGGACCAAGCCTCTGTTTCGCTAACTACTGTAGATCACTGATTCACAAAACATTTACCAATAAAGTTTTTTTTTGGTGAAAATAGTCGATCTACAAGCTCACAACGCGTTGCTATCTAAAAAGGTGTGAGATCAGCTATTTTCACAAGAAAGTATGTCATACATAAAAAACAACTACTCTCAAAAGCATTTCATGGTATTGTTTAAAAATTGTACATGTCTGAATTAACAGGGTCATGTTTTGTATAATGCAATTTAAATGTAAACTGTGACGAGTGGGGTTTGAACCGTGGACCTTTGGCACATGCGACTAACACTGTATTGATCAAGCTATTCAATCCACAGCCTTGGTCAGTGAGAAGGGAGAATCCAACAAAACAAAACAAAACAAAAGAGGGAATGAAGTACATCATACATTGAAAACAACTACTCTCAATAAGCGTTTCATTTAACAATTGCATGTTTATTCATTGATACAGTCATGTTGTGTGCAATGCAATTGAGTTGAAGTCTGCATGAGGTGAGATTTGAACCGGCGACCCTGTGGTATCAAGGCATATGATTAAGCCATTGAGCCAACAGACCCGAACTGATGAAAAGGGAGTTCACACACATGACACACTTTCACGCAAATTGCTCAGAAATCCTGGATTTAAATGTTTTTCAAACTGCTCAAAATTGCAGACAATCTAAGGGCAGAGCTTACTGGTCAAAGTGATACATGTGTTCCTCATGAGTCAAGGCACATGTGTAAGCAGGTTTAACGGCTGTCGGCCAAACAAGGCATGACTTTTGCCTGTTTAAAGTTTGCATTTTCAAAAAATTGCTATAGCGCCCCCCTTTGACCAATTGGAGTAAGATTGGTTTCAGTGATACTTGGAATGACCCTCTACAATATTGCAAAGTGTCAAACAAATGTGAGTCTGCATGTATGTGTTAGGGGCAGATGAATAATTGTCATAAAACTGCAATTTTCATTGGCTTATAAAAGCTTAACGTTTTCACTTATGGAAAATCCGCTTGCTCACGTTTGTCGGCATTGGTCCAAAGTTCATGTGTAGACAGTTTTGTGCAGATTGCTCAAAGATCCCAGAAAGCTATGGACTTTTACTGCTTTTTACTGCTTTTCATAGAATTCGAAATTGTGGGAGATCTAAAGGTCAGAGGTCAAAAGTCAGACTGAGAAAGTTGTTCGGCATGAGGAGACGCATGTGTGCATCGAGGTTTAATGGCTGTAGGTCAAACAGGGCATGAGTTGTACCTGTTCAAAGTTGCCATATTTCAATTGAGTGCTACAGCGCCACCCTTTGGCCAATGGTTGTGAGTTTCGGGTTTTCGCCGTTTGGCATAGCCCTCTACCATATTGCCGAATTTCATAAAAAGTGACGACGCGGTTAGGCCAGAACTGGCAAAAGCGGCGGAAGAATAGTGAAAGCCTAGTATCCCAAGAAAGGCTTCGAGCCTGATGGCCTCGAAACCTTAAAAATAGAAAGAGAAAGAAAACAGAGTAAGAAGAAACAACTCCTTACTAGTCTGAATTTCTTCCAAACGATAGGTGAGCAGTGAGTGAACAACACACACAACTAAAGCCAGATTTATACGTCGTCGCATGACAGTGGTGCACACTGAAAATAGCCGATCTACAAGCTCACAACATTTGGTGCATGATGTGATGCGTTGTGAGCTTGTAGATCTGCTACTTTTTGGCAGTGGTGGAAAGTAACCATTTACTCAAGTACTGTACTTAAGTAAAATGTTGTATTTCCAATTTTCAGTAGGCTACTATTACTTCTACTCCACTACATTCTGCACAATGAGTACTTTTACTTTTACTGGCCCTCCTCAGTTTCCGAAACAACCACAGGGAGTATTTTTGTACTCTTGTTTGAGCTTACAAAAAAAATGTCTCTTGAAGTCTTGTTCAGTTGTCCTTTATTATACATTATAAGATCTAAGCCCTTTGTCAATGTATGGTTTGATACATCTATCTATATAATCGAGGAATGACTTCCGCCCCGCCGCTGAAGCTATACCCACAGCACTGATATCGACTAAACACAACAACTACACACCACGTCGCGCCAACACAGTAGCGACAACGTGCGCGGTGAATTTACGTGTGCATTAGGCAACGTCACATTGCTCACTACATATTTTCCACCTTGCAACATAATTAATTCTACTCACCACATTTCGGCCACAACGGAAGGGGACACAGCTTCGTACCGTTTACCGTGCGCACCACCGACACCGAACGCCGACGGGTTTTGCCGAAACAACACGAAGGGCCGCCATTGAAACTCCGCAGCTCTCTCCATCGCCAGAAGAACAACAACAGAAGCGCCTCCTTCACCTCCCCTTCACCGTGTCTTCTGCTTCCACGCTCAATTCAGGTGACTACAATGCTAATACATTCACGCTCAACCTCACAATCACAAGCTTCTCCGTTCAGTGTTTCATTAGCGCGAGCGGGGAAAACGACAACAGTGCGTTGTGTTGCTGGGCAGCTGCTACACACAATAGCCTAGGATCATCATACCAAGGACTCGACAGTGATGTCATCATTATGCAACCCGGAAGTAAAGATACCAAGGATGCGTCAGGGATGTCAGCCATCTGCGTTGGCACGTTGCCATAACAACACAAGCACAAAACACATGAAAATATCAGTGTTGCCACATTTGCGGCAGAAACAAGCAACCACCTTCATGAAAAAAAAGAACAGCCGAAGGGGTCCGCCATGTTCCACGGGGGTCCCCGGGGGTCCCAACACTCCCATGGGGTCGGCGGACCCCCACGTAAAAAAGAAATATATACATTTTTTTCATTTTTTTTTCTTTTTTTTTACTTTTGGAAAGTTCTATCCCACCATTTTGGTACCCCAAAATAAGCGCGCCTTCACAGCCCTAGAGCTCTGTGCGCGGCTAGGGGGTCGGCCGCCGTTCTCTAGTACTTTATAAATGATAAAAAGTATGGTACTCCAAACAAACCTCATTTAACCATAGTAAATAATTTGAGGACATTAAGCACGCATTGGGTCTCGGGTTATTATGTTTTTTTTTAGGGGAGGGGTGATCTTAGTTGGGCAGGCGACCGCCTGTCCTGCCTCTACAGTGGGTACGCCACTGGTCGGTCGGCGCTTGGCGCTCGTAAAGACAGTGATGTCACTGAAATGCGACAACTTGTCTGTCTGCCGTCTACCCTCTGCTGTGTTAACATTATGGGTAACTCATTAAAGTGGCAAATTAAATGTGAAACACATCAACTATTAAGAAAACAAGAAGATATGTTGACACTCCATACATTTGGTAACATATTTTTATTTAAATCAATATCGTCTCCAGTTAATGTAGGAATAGTTTAAAAGTAGGCCAATTCTCATATCCTCTCATAGGGATTGCATTGGCAGCTGCAGTTCATCGCTCTAACAGACCTCGAGTAGCGGCGCTATCTCAAAAGTGGGCGTGAATTTGTAGGCCTTCCGCTTCCGGCCGTGTGTCTCTATGCCAAGGGCTTCAAGGGTGTTAAAGAAAGTTATATTATAAAGTTTAAAACATGTATACATACATGTATAGATTACAGCTCACCACTTCTTCACATCAACATTGGAGGGTTAAATAAAGTTATATTATGAAGTTTAAAACATGTATAAATGTATAGATTTACAGCTCACCACTTCTTCACATCAACATTAGAGGGTTAAATAAAGTTATATTATAAAGTTTAAAACATGTATAAATGTATAGATTACAGCTCACCACTTCTTCACATCAACATTGGCAACACGTGTCCTGAAGTGAGCGACAGTGACCACTAGGGGGCGGCTAAACCCACAATGATGTCAGAGAATCATTTATTTTCTATGAGAGAAAGATTGAATTGACTGAAGGTTAAGAGAAGCCTCCACTGACCACTAGAAATATGTTTAGATAAATATCTACACATCCAGAGGATCACAGTGACATATAACAATATGAATAACATAAGACACTTATCGCTGCAGGATTTCATCTAAGTGTCTCACTTCCTATTGTAACCCAGGTAACCAGACAGTCCTGTCAATCATTCAGATCAGTCTAAATGTCACGGTTATATGATGTCACTTCCTGCCACGCCCTCCTCAGTGTTTTTTTGCAGCATGGTATGCTGCTGCTGTGTAGCTGATACTTCAATGATTCATACTCAACGGTGAGTCAAAGTACTATGGTTCATTGTCAATGGTTTGGTCGGTTGGTTGTGGTCAAATGTTGTCTGCCATTTGAGACGCATCTGCCTTAGATCTAGCCATGGTTCACATGGCGCTTGTAAACAAGCGTCATGGTGCCGAGTCCCCCTGGTCTAAAGTTTTGTTCGATTTTTTCACATTGCTATCTCTCACATAAACATAAACGTTCAGATTTTTCACATAAACATAAACGTTCAGATTTCAAATACAAAGTGCTTACCACCGAGCCACGGATGTTACAAGGCGACGCGAACCGTGATAAGTACTCGTATCTCCCGTATTGTTCAATAAAAAGCATTTTAGTCCGAGCGACGGACATATTTACTTTTGTCTTCCTTCTTCTTCTGCATTTCCCCCAATGATGATCTCAACTTACTATATACTGCGCCACAGTGCCGCCCTAGTGGTTGTGTGGCGTATTGCACTCTGAAACAGGTAGGCTATGTTATGTTGTTGTTACTTTCACAGCTGATCAGTCAATTGTCACGTGTTTGTTTCAATGCAACTGACCAATGATGGATGAGGTCGATTTCAGGTCAGAACTACATTTTTTGGGGATAGAGACAAGAGCATCACTTCGACACGACAGAAAAAAAAACAATTTCCATATTCACTTTTCACTTTTCATTGAGCCTTTTGTTTATTTCTTCCTTTCTTAATTGCCTAGTTTAGTATTTCTTTGTAATTGTTAGTTTTCTTATTACATAATATTGTATTTAAAGACGCAAAATGTCCATTGCTCTGGAAGAGGCATTTGCTTCTCTTCCCATCTCACTGAAAGAGATTCAGAAAGAGATAATTTGTTCATTAATGGAAGGTGAAAATGTATTTGCTGTCCTTCCCACTGGTTATGGGAAAAGTGTTTTTTTTTTTTTTTTTTGACACTTGATGGATAAGGTTAGTAATTTAATTAATAATAATAATAAGTAATAATTCTGTAATAGAAACATTTGCCTTTGGTGAGTGGTTGATATTAAAGGGGCTACACCATGAATTTCATTTTTTTTTTTTTTTTAGTATTTTTTGGGCTCCCCAGTGTCTCTTGTACCCAAAAAAATATTTTGTTTTAACATTCAGTCATTCATGCTCATTTCATGGATTTCCTGAATGGGCGTGTCTGAACAGGCCATTTCCGAATGGCAGGGCAAGTGATGTCACTTGCCCTGATTTTGCATTGATGATGGCCAGACAGAATTGCTCAGTAGCTCCCCCTTGCCCAATAGGACGTTTTGGTATTGCAGCTGAAAAAGCTTGGAATGACAGACAGTCAGATTGTGAGAAAAAATATCTGGATGTTTTTTAGGCTTACAACCTGTTTAAAACGTATTAGGGGGCAATATTTATATATAATATTTTTTTTTTTAATTCATGGTGTAGCCCCTTTAAGTTGTTACATTAAATATTAAAATAGAAAGCAATGACTCACTGAACATGTAATTTTAATTAATTTGAATGGAATTAATGTTCATTAAAACTTTTAAAAAGTTTAAAAATTAAATATACACATTTCAGGTGCATCCTGGAGCACAACACATTGTGCTGGTTATAAGTCCACTGAAGGCACTTATGCGTGACCAGGTGAGCCGCTGGACTGACCTCGGCATCAGGTCTACTGCAATCACCAGAGAAATGGCACAGGAGGACATGCAAAGTCAGTAATAATACCACGATTATTAAGCACCTGCTTAACATTTACAATTACATTTTCAAGGAAAGCTTAACCTGTGTATCTGTGATGCATTTAAGGTGTTCTGGACTGCAATGTGGACCTGGTGTTCATGTCCCCGGAGTCAGCATCTGAAACTAAATGGCGGTCTTGGGTCAAGGACCATAAAAAGAAGATCTGTCTTTTGGCAATAGATGAGGTCCACTGCATGACGAGCTGGTAAGAATAATATGTAATTCCCTTGATAGATTTCCAAAAGGCCAAAGGCCACAATCTCATTCCAACCGATTGGCTTTAAGTCTACAATAAACCAGAGATCATAGTAGTATATCAATATAATAATGATGCATTTTTCATTCAGATAACCATATTACAACATAACAATCAGCTCACATCATAGATGTCCCAGTAGGCCAGTCAATCTAAGCCAAAAAAAGGCCCAACCCAAAAGAAATTGCAATAGTAATGTGATATTGTTTTTATTGGTCCTATTACCCTCCTACATCATATATTAAAAGTTTTCCTTCATGGATTTAGTGGAACATACATTTTTCAAGGTCAAATGCAAAGTTTTGAGGTTTTAAAGCGGTGCAGTCCTGGTCAAATTGTGTTAAATATTGGAGGGTTTATGTATAGGTATCTAACATAGTATGTGTTTTTTCTTGGTTTTGGGGGTCAAACTTTCCAATAAAACACTATTTGAGAGGATATTTTGATGTCTGATGCCTGTATTTGAGGTATTAGTACCCTCACACCCATTCGTTTGCCACATTTGGCACTTACAGTTTGTGTCACGCTGCTCATATGGGAGTAATATTAAATAAACCTGGTGTAAATTGTTCCTTATAAGGCGCCTACAGACCAGACAGACTCGTTCAGACTGCAACAGACTGGTATTGGGTTGGCAAAAGTTGGCATTTAAGTCTGTCAGCCGACTGGCCATTCATGTGCTAATTCATTTATAACTTTCAGACCAATCTGGGAAATAAAAAGGAAAAACAGCGCCCTCTGCTGTTTTTGACTAGTAGCGTGCCAGCATTGCCAGGTCTGCTTATTATAAGCAACTTTGGGCTTGTTTCCCTGCAAAGTCACTTGTACATAGGGATGTTCCCAGCGTTTTTTCTTCACTGAGTGCAGTGGTGTAAAGTAACTAGTACATTTACTCAAGTACTGTACTTAAGTACAATTTTGAGGTACTTTACTGGAGTATTTCCAATTGTCTATACTTGTACTCCACAACAATTATTTGAAATGTTTAGTTACTAGTTACTTTGCAGATATAAATCATTATGAAACATACGTTAACCACTTTAGCCCTATTTTATACCTATAAGCTATTTGAAAATAGCAGATCTACAAGCTCACAACGTGTTGCGATGCACGCGTTCTGAGCTTGTAGATCTGCTATTTTTGAACTTGCACTAATAATGACTTTAGTTGATTTTTCACTCTTTAAAATATAGTATTTCTTAATTATTAATAATTACAGCTTGTAGATTGGCTATTTTCACGATTTTAAATTGTTTTTAAATAATAATAAAAAAGGAACATACAAGATTTCCACCCGACAGCCATAATACAGTATATAGCCAATATATGGTTCTGTATCAGTATATGAGTCCGTTTTTGCAGATTTCATTCTAATTGGCTACTATGCCTGCATATGAATTTCATGAGCCTGGGTAGGTCACCCTGGCTTGGCGGAGATATGCCCTGTAGCGCACACTCCGCACAGCAGCAGCAGGTGAAAGCAATTCACTTAAAGGTAGGGTAAGTGATTTGCGTTGGTTAAAATAAGTGTTAGATATCTCTATATTCTGATAGTACTCATTGCTATAGAGTGTTTGTTCAGTAAAAGGAGTCTCCTTGTATCTCCAGCTCTTTATAAAACAGAAAATGCATTTTCGTTTCAGTTTCAGTTTCATTTCCAATTTTATCCAACCAGGACAGAGGACTCAATCAGGATACAGATTAAACAAGTGAAATTGGAAGTGATGACACTAAGAAATGAGCAGGCAAAATTGGAACTGGAACACTATACAAATTAAGCTTAAAATGGGTACTTTCTCCTGATTGGCTGGGATTTTGACACCTACCGAAACATGTATTTTCTGTTTATTAAAGAGCTGGAGAGACAGGGAGACTCCTGTTTCTGAACAAACACTCTATAGCAATGATTACTATCAGAATATAGTATTTTAACCTTTTAACAAAATACTTTTTGTTTTAACCAAAAAATATCACTTACCCTACCTTTAAACGAGGGTTGTGTTGTGCACCAAAAAACGGACTAAAACTGTCACATTCTAGCTGCTGAAATAAACTTCCCATTTACATCATTGTTGTCAAACGAACAGGGGACTGGTGTCTAAAAAAAATAACTTATTGACAGGAAAATCGCGCATTGATACTTTTACTCAAGAAAAACATTTGGGCACTTTTTCCACCACTGCTGACGTGTACACAACATTTCTTAAAACGGTTATTCGAATAATCAAAAATAAATACATTAATTCATTTATTGAGATTAACACCCAGAAAATAGCCAAAACTGAGCACACTTCGATCTATAAGGCCAAATCTAATTTGAAAAAAATATATAAAGAGTATGTGAAAGCCAATTAAAATGGAAAATGAAAAAAAATGGAATCTTACACACCTGCTCCCAATAAATTACATCACCACAGCGCAAAAGTAGGTCAAATCAATCAATCTCTCTCTCTCTGGGAGCGACAATGAGAAACAGTGAATGTAGGTTTTCATAGACATGGTCGCTTGTTTCTCTCACATAATCTGGCAACACCAGAGCCCTGGCTGCGTCTTGTTGTCACACTTCTTCTCTGCTACGTGGCTACGCCGACTGCTACGTGGCTACTCTCTGCTACGTGGCTACGCCGACTGTGGGACCCAGAGCCCCACAGTCGGCTCTGGGTCGGCCGAAAAGGTCCCGACGGACCCCTAACCGACTGGCCGACTATATACAACGCTTCCCGACGCCGAATCGGCCCAAAATCGGTCTGGTCTGCGGACAGCTATAGACATGGTTAAAATGTATAAGAAGTAAGATTTAACCCTAACCCTAACCTTAGTGGGGGAACATAGAACCCGGGGAACATAGGTATGACCCCCAATAGTTGGACTGATGACAACCAAGTAGTCAGGGGATATAACATACATCTTGGAATAAATATCTAGGAATAGAAATATATTGACCAATGTGTTTGTAAAGGTGTCCAGTAACACATTTCACAAAGGTTTAGGTTCAACTGCCCTATAGGGGAACCCATGACAGCAACAATTATATTGACAACTGACAGTGCAGTTATTATGGTGGACGGTCTATCTTTACTACAAAATAGGTCTCTTACCTTCCTAGATTTAAAGGGATAGTTTAGTATTATTCTTTTGATTTGTATTTTATGTTACCAGGGAGTGCAAAAGCGATTAAGAATGCATTTTCCCAGGTATATTTAGCGCAGTGGCATTCACAAAAACATATTTTTGTAATAATATTTGCTAACTGCCTGACTGTTAAACAGACTTTATTAGTGTATTTACATTTCTCAAATACTATGAGATGCTGCTCCACATTTTCAATTGGCTCAGGAGTCAATGAGGGCCTGATATACCTCCATATGGTCCCCGGTGGGAGTGGGAGAGTGTAGCTAGTGCTAGGGTCCACCTCGGGTGTCTAGAGGGGTGCATGATCTTTGGTGTTGGCAAAGTCTGGTTTGCATAAGCTTGTAAAATTAGACCCTGTCCTTTGGTTTGGTTTTGTGGGGGGCAATACTGCAATACTGAATGGGTATATAGCCCCTGTTATGTGTTGAGGTGTCCATGAAAACTGAATTTGCCTGTGCCAATGCATTCACTGCCCCTAGTCAGACCAAAGAGGTGTTTGAGGACCTTGGATGCCAAGTAATGGCTGTCCTCTTCAGTGGAAAGTGCACAGATTTCTCCGTAACAATGTACTCTAACACCTTCAGCTTTGTTGCTTGTAACACCTGAACGTCTGCCTCAACTGAATCTGCTACCAAACTTCACTGTCTTGCCTGTGGATGGGACAATAAGAGGGTATGGATGCCATGAACTTGGGGTGGAACATGTATCAATGTTGCTCCAGACAGTCCCTTGAAGGTCATTACATTGTAACTGCTCCACTGCCTGCAAGACACTCTGCTGTTCTTGTTGAATAGCCTATATGGATTAACATGTAATAATGTCTACTGTATATGGGCTGTGTCAACTTGAGGCATGTGACAATCCATATGTTTCTTCCAGTCTGAGGATGGCAATGAATAGTGACTGAATAAGACACGTGCCTAATGGGCTGGTAAACCTGTTCTACTAGATTGCTTTACTACTTTGTGATTATTTAAGTAATATACAATACAATTATTACTTTTAATTTTTAGCGGCGCTAGCCGGTATAGAGCGGATATTAGCCCTCTATACCTGGCTTTTGCGTCAACGTTCTGATTGGTCAGGCTCGCCAAGGTTCTGATTGGTCAGGTCCGTCAACGTTCTGATTGGTCAGGTTCGCCAAGGTTCTGATTGGTCAGGTCCGTCAACGTTCTGATTGGTCAGGTCCGTCAACGTTCTGATTGGTCACTATTCATGACATCACTATGTTACTATTCATGACATCACTATGATGTCATGAATATAGAATTAGATGTCTATATAAACAATGACTAAATAAACAATGATTTAATATTGTTTCTCTAGTAGAAACACATATCTATGACAAAATATATCAAAGGTGCCGCTACCTTCACACAGGTGTGATTTTTTTTGTATGTTATTAGCATTCCCAATACTACCAGAACACATCCAAAAACCTGTTGTATCAATTTTTGGGGATTAAGTGATATTTATTGATATATTAACCTGTAATAGTAATGGTACTCCCAAGTGCACAATTACATTGAGAGCAGGTCATACAGTATCTGATGACTGTATGTCAAAGAACACCCTAGAAAACTTAGGTAGAGACATAATTTATATGAAATTAGCATGTTCAGAAGCAGAGACATGCTCTAATTTGTGTGATGCTGAAGGCATGAAGGCCCCAAATTCCAACCCCTGAATTGACCTGGATCCACTAAGTATATCATAGAAAACTTTTAATATGTTATTTGAATGACCCTAAGGATCATAAAAAACCCTGAATGATTACTATGTTGTTTTGGGTCAAACCACAGATTGACTGGACTACAGAGTGAATCAGCATTATTAGTATGTCCTGCATTCAATAATAGCCAATATAATTCATATTTTTTATTTAAACTGAATTTGTGTATAGAAATCTTGTCAATAACAGCATATATAATGTACACTAATTATTGCTTTCAAAATTGAGGGGGAGAAGCTTTCGGGAGGACTACTTGAAGGTCCCCAGTCTGAGGGTGGAGATAGAAGCACCAGTGCTTCTCTTGACAGCCACCGTCACACAGGAGATGGTGGCAGACATCATAGGACTCCTCCGTCTCCATACGTGTTCACCTCCAGTGAAGATGATCGCCCATCTTCCAGACAGGTATGACACATAATACAGTATTATGCTATGTATTATTTTTGCTATTATTTTACTATATGCATTTTACTTTTATTTAACAAAATTACACTACTGTAGTTGCACTTGTGTAGTTGCAAAAACATACAAAAAGGTTGATTGGATTCTTTTGCTTTTCGAAAAGGTACCTGAAAATGTGCTTATTTGCTGTGTCAAAACAGGCCAAATATTTCCCTGGAAGTACGGAAAATCAAAATAACATCACCCACGAGGCAGACTGGCTCATACCTCATCTGTGGCAGGGTAAAACTGCTGGGAAGGTGATCATTTACTGACGGTAGGTGACATTTTAATAGGATTTTTATAATAATACTTTTAATTTGGTAGAAAATAAATATATATTCATTTTATACCTGGTAAACCAACAGTAAATTGTCTTCAATAACGGAGTACACCATTACAGAATGTAACTATTTGATTACAAGGTCATTAAATGTGCTATATTGAATAATATATAAAAAAATATATATTAACCGTTTTATTTTCAAAGGACCATCTCTGACGTTCAGAACGTCTATGGGCACGTCATGAAGGGGCTGGGGAAAGATGCCTGGCTGTCAGAGGAACACACAGTGCACACCAGGATTGTGCAAATGTTCCACAGTCACGTTTCAGACAACTGTCAGCGAAGAATACTGTCTTCCTTTCCGTCCAACAGGAAACGCATGTGAGGTGTGTGGTTGCCACTGTGGCTTTTGGGCTTGGGGTACAGGTGCCTGATGTACGCCACGTCCTGCACTGGGGCCCGGCTGCCAACATCTTGAACTACTGGCAAGAGGTAGGACGCTGTGCTCGTGACGGTGACGTAGGAAAAGCCGTCATGTACCTGTACCCTGGGTCAGTAAACAAGTCCTATATAGATGAAAACATTATTGCAATGCTGGAGGAGATCCAAACCGGCAGTTGCATCAGGAAGTGTATCCTCCAATATTTACATACTAGAGTTTCGGGGGGCTACGCCCCCCTCAACCCCAGCCGCGCACGGGGCCCAGCGTGGATGCGTGTATATTGGGGTACCCAAATCGCCGGAGTAAAAGTGTCCAAAAGGAAAAAAAAATAAAAAAAAATACTGGTGGTCCGCCGACCCCTGTGAGTGTTGGGACCCCCGGGGACCCCCCTGGAACATGGCGGACCCCTTCGGCCTTTTTTTTTTTTTTCATGCACGGTTTGCTTGTTTCTGTCGCTTGTTTTTTAAAACCTGGCAGCAAACTTGGCAACCCGACTGACATCACTGACCTATCCTTGGTATTTGTACTTCCGGGTTGCATAATGATGACATCACTGTCGAGTCCTGTGGTGTCATGAACCTAGGCAGGTTTGTTTACCAGATTACCCTGGGCAGCGTGCTGTTCTGTGGCCGTGGCTGTTTGTTTTTGTGTTTGGGATGAACATGGCACGTGAAGGACGGACATATTGTGATCGAGACATGAGTGAAGTGAAAGTAACGGCCTGGGTGGAACAAAGGAGGTACGTAAGAAGGGGGGGGGGGGTGAAGCAAAGGAGCTGTGTGTGTGGTGTTGTGGAGGACATGGGCAGAGTGCAATGGCGGCCGCTCGTGTTGTTCCGGCGAAACCCGTCGCCGTGCGGTGTCGGTGGTGTGCCTCCCCTTCCGTTTTGTCCGACATTTGGTGAGTAGAATTAATGATGTTGCGCGGTGGGAAAGGTGTAGTGAGCAATGAGATGTCCCCTACGCGACGCGTAAATTCAGCGCGGCCGCCGTGGCGAGTCAGTTGGCGACATGTGGTCTGGCGGTGCGTTGTTTATTCGATAACAGAGCTGTGGGGTGTCGCCACCGAGGGTGCGGAAGTCGCTCGGCATTTATATAGTTAGATAACAGGAATGTGCACAGACTATAGCCAGTTTTGTGAAGGCCAGGGTTGCTGCTCTGTTTGCCACACACAACTGCATAGCTAAGTGTAAGTAATGTAAATATTTTTCTTAGGGTTGTCCGATATTGGCTTTTTTACCGATAACCGATATATACCGATATTTTCCAACTCTTAATTACCGATACCGATATCAACCGATACCGATATATGGGGGGATTATTGTGATTAGGGTAAGCTCAAATTTCATATCACACACACCATATACAGTAAGAACTCCTGTAACTTATTTATAAAGCAAAAAAAAAAAAAAAACTTTTATTTTTCAAAAAACGATACCGATATTTTCCCGATATCAATTTTTATGCTAATATCGGCCGATAATATCGGGAGGCCGATAATATCGGACATCCCTAATTTTTCTTTTTCATTGTCTGCAATATTTTTTTTTTTACTTCTTTAACACATTTACTGCCAATCCCGAGATATCTCGGGACATAAAATCCACCCGTTAAGCGCCAATCCCGAGATATCTCGGGATATGGTCTTTTTAATGGTTTCTGCTAAATAAGGATCTCTGGCAGCTTGGGGGTTAATTACATGCACATAGCTCAAATTCCAGCTGGGTGACGTCATCGGTCACGTGACCCAGACCGAAACCTTGAAATCTGAGCTGCCCTGGGCACTCGGTCTGTGCATCTAAAACCATTGTGGAGTTTAGAAGAGCCGGTCATCATTGAGAAAGAGTTACAGAGAGAGAGAGAGAAAGAGAGATACATATATTGCTAGTGTGAGTATAGTTGCGTGGATTGATTGAGTGAGTTGTGTGAGTATTGATAGATTTGAGTGTGAGTTTGATAGATTTGAGTGTAAGTTTTGATAGGTTTGATTGTGAGTTTGAGAGATTTGAGTGAGAGATTTGAGTGAGTCAGTGAGAAAGTTGTGCGAGTTTGAGACATTGAGTGGACGAGAGAGGACTGAGAGATTTGTACGTGAGTTTGTGTGACTGATTTGATATTTGAGTGAGTGATTTACAGTAAGTGTGAGTGGTATATATATAGCCTAGTGAGTTATTATATATATAGATAGAGAGGCGTGGAGGTAATAATTATATAGGTGAGTGTAGTATACAGTGTTTGTGAGTGAGTGATTTACAGTAAGTGTGAGTGGTGTATATATATAGCCTAGTGAGTTATTATATATATAGATAGATAGAGAGGCGTGGAGGTAATAATAAATTATTTAGGTAGAGTAGGTGAAGAAGTAGGGAGTTGATCGGCGAGAGAGAGTAGACAGGAGTTAGTCATAGTTTACTCAGTGAGAGAGAGTAGACTATGAAGAGAACCAACAAGCGCAAGAACACGGTCGCCGTTGGATCGTCTGGTCCACGGCAGCGAACGCTGTTTGAGATGCATTTCGGGGGGCCTAGTGCAGCCCCAACCCCCAACCCGGAGCCGCCGGAGCCGCCGGAGCCGCCGGTGGTTATTCCTCCAGTGACCGGACCTGTGCCGGACCCGTCTGACCGTGTCCTTCGCAGTAAAGGGACCCCCGTGCCCGTACTTGATCCAGTCGTCTCAGACCCAGAGTCTGTCCCAGGCACGGAGAGCGAGATCGAGTCCGGTGTGGTCTCCGACTCCTCCAGTGACTCTGAAGGGTCTGTTTGGGAACCAACGCCTGCTTTTGCCGCTGGTAAGCACACATACATTTTTTGATACATTGTTTTATTTGTTAGTATTTTATTTGATTGTGTTTTGTGTGTTACGTAGTTTATTCAATGGAGAAAACCAGCTATTTTGTGTGTCTCGGGTTGTAGCCAGTGTTGCCAGGTCTGATTATTTCGCTATGAGCTTCTATAGCTGCTATAAGACACGCTGGGCTTGTCTTTCTGTGAATCTGCTTGCAAAACATTGTGATTGCGGGTGTGGGCTTGTAAATCGACTATGTTCAGATAGGCTTGTAGTGTATGGAAGCGAATACGTGCCATAATTAAAGTGAAATTGCAAATTGGAAAATGCAATTGAAATAAGAGAAATGCTTTTTAATCTTCATGAAATGAATGCATTTTGTGAGACAAAAATAAATGTAAAACGCAATAGCATTTGCATTTAATCTACAGGTGTGTTCATTCTATGACAGAATTAAAATGATAAATAAAAGATCATTTGATTTTTAATTTTCCAAAAATGCCCCATTAAATAGTGGACAATATTAAAAGGAAAATGCAATGTTGAAAATGAAAATGCAATATGAGAAATGCGTTTTAATCTTCAGATAATGAACGCATTTTTTGAGACAAAAATAAATGTAAAATGCAATAGCATTTGCATTTAATCTACAGGTGTGCTCATGCTATGACAGAATTAAAACGATAAATAAAAGATCATTTGATTTTTAATTTAAAAAAAATGGCCTGCTAAATAATGGACAATATTAAAAAGAAAAGGTTATTTAGAAAATGTATATTAAATAAGGCTATTGCTTTTTCATCTTAAGCTAATAAATGCATTTTTTGAGACACAAATGAATGTATAATTCAATAGCCTTTACATTTCATCTCCAGGTGTGCTCATTCTTTGACCGAATGAAAAAGCAAAAGCAAGAGACATTGCTTTTTCATTTTCGAATCCTACCCTGTGCAGTGGCTGACAGAATTCAAATGCCTCCGTGTCTATCGATGGCGCGGGTAAGTGACGTCATTGGACGAATCCTTCAAGATCTTCTCCTCCAACCGTGACATACCCAACCCGGTACGCTAGGTGGCAGTATTCCCCTGCAGGTAGTCTTCATTCACAAGATTTTGAATATGTATAAAATGTATACAAATCTTTTGAAAAAAGTATATCGCAACGCATTGTAAGCTTGTAGATCGGCTATTTTCAAAGGGCCGAAATGTATATGAAGTGGTTAATGTATGTTTTGTGATAATAATCAAAAACAAAAAACTACCTAGTAATTAAAGTTTTCAAAAAAATGTAGTGGAGTAAAAGTATAATATTTGCCTCTGAGATGTAGTGGAGTAGAAGTAAAATTATTGAAAATGGGAAATTCTCCAGTAGAGTACAAATACCTCAAAATTGTACTTATGTGCAGTGCTTCAGTAAATACTTATTTACTTTCCACAACTGCCCATCGGACACATTACCTGTGTGTTGGTTATTGATGGTCAGTCCCATCATGCTACATACAATGAACATACATACAGTTTGTACATTATTAGATACAGTATTAGATACCCTACCTACCTACCTATCTACACGTTCACACACACACACACGCACACACACACGCACACGCACACGCACACACACGCATACACACACATCTTTATTTGAGTTCACATTTAACAAAAAAAATCTTGAACACAAACAGTAGTAGATGCACAAACTTGGGAAACTCAACAATAAGTGTTTCAGGTTAAAGATCATGGAAGCATAGTTTCCTCCATGTATGGCGACTGCCAATTATCACAGACACAGAATCAGAAGATAGCCAATGCCTTAGCTCTCAGCTTGGGCATTTCTGCAATCTGCAGGCCTCTCACAACAAATATATGGAGTATGGACATTACCAGGCTTCCAAATATGAACACAACAGTTTACATGTGTAACCAAGCTGTATAATAGCATCCTTAAGACGTTGGTAGGCCTACTTTAGCAGCTTGGTAAGGAATTCCTCCTCTGACTGTGGTCGAATGTACAACCCATCAACAACATCTGCTGTATTAGCTGTAACATCTGAAAAGGCATAATTTTCAGATATTTCACAGTTTGAACATGGCAGTTGAGACACAAGAGTGCTTATACATTTTGACTCATGATGAAACATATGAACTCACAAGTCCTTAACTAATAGATCCACAATCGTGCTGCAATATACATTCCCTTATACATACAGTAGCAGCCATTCAGAATATGTGACAGAGTTTAAGTAACCGGATTATGGTCATGGTGCAGACATTGAGGAGGAAACATAATAGGGTACCACAGAGAAAGATTGAGTGTGGTTCGAAGGATCTGTAATCTCATCTGGCTTTGACTTTAACGATGACTATATCCTCATCAACTGCATAATCTTTGAATAGTGTATGAGACACGGTGTGATCTCCAGCAGGAAGGCAAGTTAGCTTTCTTTGTAGTTTCAAACCAGTCCAGTGTTGTTTTTGCTGTTGTAACATTACAAGATACCTCTGTGCATTAGCTGGTGATAAATGGTGTTCTGTATCACTTGCAATAGCCCTTACTGAGATCAAACAGTTGGTAATAATGTCCTCCTCAGAGGCAACTATAGTGACCGAGTCAGGTCGTACACAGTGCAGGGATAATCCTGTTCTCACACAAAGGTCATTGAGGTCAGGCCAACCTAACAGAACCCACTAGCATATGTGTCCATTCTAAGCTTAGGTTTTCTTTTGAACCCCAGGAAAGTTTCCAGGGGCACTTTACGCCGTTTCATATCTATAAACAGAGAAGATCTAGCAAGTTCCCTGACAGTTTTGTCATCACTGTTCAGCATGCTCATCAAGTGAGCCAGCGTTGTCCACTCCACGTTTGGGACGCCAAACCCACCCCCGTTTGGACTGCAAAATAATGTCTCTGGTGGTGTGGGTGTAACATCCAAAATAAACGGTTCATATTCATATTAAGCTTCATATTGAGAGCTGCCATCTGAACATGTTTGACCCTTTTTCTGTAATTATGTAAGCAATATCTGAGGTCATGAAATATAATGCAATAGTATTACTGGCATTCTAGGTGAACGTTGGAGAAGAGGTGTTGAATTCTAGACAGGGCCACCTGCCTAATAGCCTCCAACTTCATCGTGGAGTCCAAGGACCTCACTGGAAACACTTTTTTGAACAGACCTTTTAGACAAATGTGGTAAATTGATACACATTTATGGACTTATAGAGCCAATCTGAACACACACACAGGGACTTAAGTTTGGATACTGAGTGGTCGACAGTGCACATTCCAGAGTGGTTGCTCTAACACTAGATGTCCAGTTCAAAGGAGGCTTCCCAGAGGGCATCTGACCTTAGCTGACCTCTAGCATCTTGGGGTGTTGTTCTTATGCACAATGGACACACACAAGAGATGTAGCACACACACCTAGCGACGTGCACATCCAATGTATGCAAGCACATACACACACATGTGAAGTCTGCATATAAATACTGTGAGGGGAAAGAAACCGTCCCTCCTTCTTGCCTTCTTGCCCTTCTTGCCCTTCTTGCCTTCCCCTCCTTCTTCTTGCTCTGTTCTGTTCCGGCCACACCATGTAGCAGCAAGGCTGACATGTGCTCTGGTGCTCTGTACTCTGTTTTGTCCAATAAATCGACTTGAGGAACATTACTGGTCTGGACCTTTCCACTTCTTCTCCTTATTGTAATAGACTACAATTGGCGAACCAGCAATATACAATAATTGGCGAACCAGCCAGGACGTGTAAATGGTTTGGTCTTCTTCAGACAACAGTGCTGGACACTGGAGTGTCTGTGATCGTTCCACACGAGAAGAACTTGAGAAGAGGAGTACAAGCTGTGATTTTCTTTTGGGAAGAAGATTTTTTTGAAAGAACATCCGGACCAGATGCAGACCATCTTCCTACACAGATGCAGACCCACCAGAGGAGCAGGCTATGGGAAATTGACAAGAACTGATTTTCAACAGATCTACGATGGAACCTCACAGCGCTAACCCTGTGATGACACTAGAACTCAACCTCACAGCATCAACCCCTGTGACGACATGGAAGAAAAGAAGTAAAAAGAGGGTTACAGGAAAACTTCAGAGTAGTATGGACAGAGGACAGCAGCATGTTGGCTTGCTAGCTGCACAGACAGCTGCAGCAAGGATGCAACCAGGGAACAGCACTCAGCACTGAGGGGCACATATGGCCCCCACCCATTCTTTGCCTATGCCACAGGATCCATCTCTCCTCCGTGTGACTGGACTTTGTGTTTGTGGACTGGATGGAAGGTTTAACATGTTTCAATGTTTGTCTGTCTTTTCAACAGGTTGTTTGTTGATGTTATATGTTTGTTGATATTTAGCTGACTAAATTGACATGAGGAGTATTAGAGGAAAGTTGACATGTGAAAGAAAAAGAGTCAACAAGGTATTTGCCACGAATGTGAAGATTATTTGTTTTTATGGCCTAACCTCTGGCATTTTAACATTTCAATTGAGCGGGTCCGACAGAGGTTCGGAAGCTCTTGGCCTTGGAAAACAGAGATTTAAAGTACAAACAGATGTATTATCTTACATGTCCTAAATTTGAAGATTGGGGAGAGTTTTACACACAAACCAGCAGATCTATTATTCTGTAAGTGAGTGAAGACGAAGCTGTATCAACTAGTGTTTTGTTGAATGAATGTATGTTGGTTATATGTTTGTGATAATGGTGATTTAAACTGCGGAGTGTTTGGCTGCCGTTTTATTGCAGTGTTGTAAAGGATTTTGTTTCACTCTCTGGTCTCTTGTATTGAATGTGGAGTTTTTTATTTTTGTTGTTGAGTTGAGTACTAGAGAGGGTAGAAAGTCCCTAGAGAGTACATATGGACATGGTGACTAGAAAGGGTAGAAAGTCCCTAGAGAGCACATGGTTCATTGTGATGTTGTGAATATGTTTAACATTTTTTCCTAGAGTTTAAGGAACAGAGAGACCTGCACACTGATTGGAAGGGGAATGCATTTTGATGCGACGTGAGCATCCTATGTATTTTCTGTGAATAAGATTTTCTGAGTTGTTTTCTTTTTAAGCTTGTTTTATTGGGAAATAAGTTCCAGTGTTGCCGGTTATCGTCAGACGAGCGTCATGTGATCCATGGCTACGCAGTGATCGTAAGCCGACACGTTTCTAAATACTGATATTCTTGCATGATTTGTGGAACAGTTTGTCTATTTTTATTTTGAAATTGAATGTGAATCACCTTATGACAATACTGTGTAATCTTAATGCCTGTTTTATGTTAGTCTGATTGTGTCCCAGTAATTTTTCTATCAAGGGGGGCCTATGAGATGTTGTGGTGTGATGAGTTCTGTCTTTTGAGGAGTATGTTTTTGAATTATGGTTTTCTTACTTGTGTTTTGATTTTCTTCATTGTACCCTTGTTTACGAAGGACCAATAGGGCCCTCCGTAGGGGGGAATGTGGTAAATTGATACACATTTATGGACTTATAGAGCCAATCTGAACACACACACAGGGACTTAAGTTTGGATACTGAGTGGTCGACAGTGCACATTCCAGAGTGGTTGCTCTAACACTAGATGTCCAGTTCAAAGGAGGCTTCCCAGAGGGCATCTGACCTTAGCTGACCTCTAGCATCTTGGGGTGTTGTTCTTATGCACAATGGACACACACAAGAGATGTAGCACACACACCTAGCGACGTGCACATCCAATGTATGCAAGCACATACACACACATGTGAAGTCTGCATATAAATACTGTGAGGGGAAAGAAACCGTCCCTCCTTCTTGCCTTCTTGCCCTTCTTGCCCTTCTTGCCTTCCCCTCCTTCTTCTTGCTCTGTTCTGTTCCGGCCACACCATGTAGCAGCAAGGCTGACATGTGCTCTGGTGCTCTGTACTCTGTTTTGTCCAAATCGACTTGAGGAACATTACTGGTCTGGACCTTTCAACTTCTTCTCCTTATTGTAATAGACTACAATTGGCGAACCAGCAATATACAATACAAAGTATTTTAAATGTAATTGTGCTGTTTTACATTTTTGCCTAATAAAATATTCAATCAATCAGCAGTGCCAGTGTTGAAGTATTGATTAGATTCAGCCTAGCTGTAAACTCAGTTGTGATGTAATCAACCTGTTCTTTCCATTCCCCTGCAATATTAAATGTATGACCTAGGTAGGTGTATGTCTCACACATGGGTTCTGAGTTGATGGTAAACTCAGGGCTTTTGTCAGCCGTAGATTTATACCAGCGGTTGCCACCACTACGTCTCTGGTAAAGAACAGCACATTTAGACTGTTTTGCTTCTAGACTGGATCAGTCTAGAAATTAGTTCTAGAGAGCATGTTCCTTTGCCAATGGCAGTGAATGTAAATTGTTTATAAGTATGTATTATTTGCTACCCGAGATCCTCGGGCAGGGCCTTACTGATGGTTCAAAGTCTTGGCTCATCACTAACAGGGACCAGGTTGTATCTTTTTGCAACTACATCTCTCTGTGGGAACAGTTTTTTCCACACTGACATACCTGAAGAACTCAGGACTAGGTTTTAGACAGAAAATGACATCAGACTGTACTCTACTAATAGCCAAGAATATCAAAACTGTGACACAGGGAGAAAATAGTCTTTATCTTAACCTACAGTCCCCAGGTTGATTCTTAGTCAGGATAGTGGGTAGGATAGTGTAGGTCCAAGAGGTGAGTAAGACAGACATAAGAATGCAGATAGCACAACAATGATTTAGTATTATTTCTTTTTGACTACTTTATGACTACATCTAGCATTACATTTCCTTGACAAAACGACATCTTATATCTACAGCTTAAATGTGTATATCCTGAAACTAGAGTAAATCTTTGGTAAACATCAAGTGTAACTATTTTTCAAGGGACAGCATAGTGCGCGTTAAGTTCAGTCTAGCTGTAAACATTCATAAAACGGGTGTGGTAACATTAAGTCAAACCATTTTAAAAGTAAATATACAACTATGTGCAGTAGTATGCCTGCATGGTAAAACACATCAACTTTTTATAAAGCTATGGATGGAACAATGCTAGCCTGCACTGTAAAATGCATTAACAAAGCAGTTCATTTTTAAGCATGTGTTGGACCATGAATCTGTGTCTTCCACATTTGACAGAACATCTATACTGGACCTTTCCCTAAAGGCCCCAAAAACATCACAGAATAACATGCATATTTACAAAGGTTTGCATTGCAATATGTACCAGGACATGAAGTCATAATGTATGAAATCATAATGTATAGTGCTTAATAGTCTAATGTACAGTAATAAGAAAATTACCTTTGGGTCTATCACTTGTGCTGCAGATCTTGGAAAAGGTACTATAATATACTATTTTGGGGGTTTTATGGCTTTAACTCTACTACGTTTAAAATGACAACATTTCAACACACAAATGCTTTTTTTTCACCATTAGTATTGACAGTCCACATAGTTGTGTAAAAGCTTTCTTCCAGATGACATTGTAGTTAAGGGAAACCTCAGTTTTTGGGACCTAAATCTGTACGGAATGTACACCTAATGATGCAAATGTTTCATGTCATTGGGCATACACTTCCATATTGTGTGTTGAATTACACAAGATATAGCATTTCCTCCTACACTATAATCTCACATTACAACGTGGCATTTTTCCATAGCATCATTCGATTGGCTCGGCAGCAGATTTGAACGGTTAACACACATACAGGTGTCAATATTGCTTAAATCTGCTGTCGACTCAATCAGACGAGGCTATGGGACAATGGACCGCAGCAGGAAATGGATGCTACCTACTGGAAACCTGGGACTTAAGTTAGCACAGAGCCTGTTACTAGGCTATAACAATCCAGGTATAGCCTGGATGACGTTGTAATGCAGTGGTTCTCAAAGTGGGGTTCAGGGACCCTCAGGGTTCCTTGAGGCGTGCTCGCTGGAGGTGCGGGCTTTGCGAGTTCTCCAGCATCCTTCTTCTGTATGACAGCGTGGGCGTACCCTGAAGTTGAAGGCTGGTCTACCGAAGATGTTCCCTCTGAGCTGCCTGGTGTATTTCTTGGTTCTGTGCAGTTCCGATGATGTTCCTTCCCCAGCATCACAGTTCTGTTAGAAAAATAAATATAAAATATAGCTAATGCATTAAAAAGCTATGACATTGATTAACATCCTCATCATTTTTATATATCTGTCAAAATAACACAAAGCTTGAGATCTTATTTCCAAGTTATATTTTAGCCTTTGCATAATCTTTCAAGGTCATCAAGGCTAGCTAGGGCAAGTGCTAAGGGCTAAGGTGGAATCTGAAGAGGCGAGTCTTCAGATTACGGAGTGAGTCTGCAGTTCTAATTGCAATGGGGAGTTCATTCAATAGTTTGGGAGCCAGAAGGGAAAAGAGTCTGGGACGTGTGGAGCGTTGTCCCGGATGTTTTAGCGAAGGTTCTGACAGCTTCCCTGTGTTAGCTGATCTGAGAGAGCGGGAGGGCTTGTTGGGTTGGATCAGGCTTTGAAGATACGGGGGTGCCATACCTTTGGTTGCTTTGTAGACCAACGTCAGTGTTTTGTACTCTGTGCGGGCAGTAACTGGGAGCCAATGGAGGGAGAGGAGAAGGGGGGTGACATGTGAACATTTTGGCTGGTTGAAGACCAAGCGTGCTGCTGCATTCTGGATCATTTGGAGAGGGTTAAGTGCACATGCCGGCAGGCCTGTAAGGAGAGAGTTACAATAGTCAGGTTTTGATATGACTGATGCCTGGATAAGGAGCTGTGCTGAGGAAGGGTCTAATACTTTGAATGTTATAATGTGAAACTACAGGAACGAGTGATTGGGTCTTTTGACGTGTGTTAATGGTGGTATAGCAGAGGAATATTGCAGATTTTTTTTTAAACGTGTAACCTTGTGCCCATTGATGTTTTAGGTTAATGTGATGTGTGAGACCAATTTTATAAATGGAAATGACATATTTATGTCTTACTTTTCACAAATATCAACGTGGTCTTACATCAGTGACATGGCAATTATCTCTGCACAATATACGCGCTCCACAAATGGTTCCTTCCTGGTTCTGGTGATGTTCCTTGCCCCACGTCACAGTTCTGTTAGACATATAAATATCAAATATAATTAATGCCTTATGACATTGATTAACCAATTAAAATAACTAAACCATAAAGTTTGAATTATTGATGGTTGATTAAATCAACATAATTGTAAAAAAAAAGTTGATTCTAGGAGTGCATACACGCGAAGGTAGCTTTGTTAAAAGTGAAGTGTAG
This sequence comes from Gymnoscopelus microlampas, assembly GCF_963454915.1. NCBI lineage: Eukaryota > Metazoa > Chordata > Actinopteri > Myctophiformes > Myctophidae > Gymnoscopelus > Gymnoscopelus microlampas. Next base: position 1,207,422 of record NW_028155725.1, on the reverse strand, counting down.
ATGGAAAAAAAAACAGGCCAAGCACATAGCCAAAGGTCAACTTTACCATGTATTGAGGGTTCAAGTCATTAAATGTCTGGAAATATACATTGACATGAATCCAAAATATGAATAGATCATGTGTAAACAAAAAAACATGAACACTGATGATAGTGCTGTCAAACAAGTCTATGAAACCATCGATGAAATCTATGAAAAAGTTTAATTTGCAACACATTTATACAATATGTAGTGGGGGTCCCTGCTTCATCTCTTTCTCAGCTAAGGGGTTCTTGACCTAAAAAACGTTGAAGACGTCTGGCATATGCCACTCTTATGGGGGTGTCTACAGTGGTGTTAAGTAACTAAGTACATTTACTCAAGTACTGTACTTTACTGTACTGTACTACTACAATGTTGAGGTATTTTTTACTTCACTGGAGTATTTCCAATACTTGTACTTCTACTCCACTACACATCAGAGGCAAATACTGCACTTTTACTCCAATTCAATTATTTAAAAACTTTAGTTACTAGTTACTTTGTAGATTTGGATTATTATTACATAACATACATTAACCACTTCAGCCCTATATACATTTCGGCCATATGAAAATGGCCTATCTACAATGCACTGTGAGCTTGTAGATCTGCTATTTTCAAACCATTCGAAAACTTTTGAAATTAAGTACATGTTAATGCCAATACTTTGGTACTTTTACTCAAGTAAAGTTTGAATTCCGGACTTGTACTTATTTCTGCATTGCCGTTTTGATATTTTTACTTGAGTAAAACATTTTTTTTTTCCACCACTGGGTGTCTGGCACCAAATAATCATATATACTTTCCATAACGTTACATAATACAAGACAGGGTGAACCATAGCACATACATCACAATCAAAACATACATATTAGTTTGTTGCAAAAAAATACTCTATACTATGCTAATAACAATGTTGTTGTGTCGTAGCGTTAGCGCAGCGTCTATGCTAAAAGCTAACGTTAGCTAAAATGTTCTTTACCTTAGGCCTAAGGTACGGAGGTAAACAGTTGTTCTTGCTGCTGCTCCAAAGCGGATTGCAACCAGCTTTAGGCTGGCGTAGTTAGAAATTGTGCGTGCATACGGTCATACCATTAAACATTTCTTTTTTGATACATTCATCGAGTCTCCTCGCTGGTTCATAGCTCCCGAAGTAGACTTGACTTCATGCCTGGAGGCTGGAGCCCTGGGCCGGTGTGAGTACACGATATGCTCGGCCTGCTGTGCTCTGCTGGAAGCCAGGATGCAGCTGAAGATAGCAGACTACCTGCAGGGGAATACTGCCACCTAGCTTACCGGGTTGTGTATGTCACGGTTGGAGGAGAAGATCTTGAAGGATTCGTCCAATGACGTCACTTACCCGCGCCATCGATAGACAAGGAGGCATTTGAATTCTGTCAGGCACTGCACAGGGTAGGATTCGAAAATGAAAAAGCAATGTCATTTGCATTTGCATTTTCATTCGGTCATAGAATGAGCACACCTGGAGATGAAATGTAAATGCTATTGAATTATACATTCATTTGTGTCTCAAAAAATGCATTTATTAGCTTAAGATGAAAAAGCAATTGCCTTATTTAATATACATTTTCTAAATAACCTTTTCATTTTAATATTGTCCATTATTTAGCAGGCCATTTTTTGAAAATTAAAAATCAAATGATCTTTTATTTATCGTTTTAATTCAGTCATAGAATGAGCACACCTGTAGATTAAATTCAAATGCTATTGCATTTTACATTTATTTTTGTCTCACAAAATGCGTTCATTATCTGAAGATTAAAACGCATTTCTCATATTGCATTTTCATTTTCAACATTGCATTTTCCTTTTAATATTGTCCACTATTTAGCGGGGCATTTTTGGAAAATTAAAAATCAAATGATCTTTTATTTATCATTTTAATTCTGTCATAGAATGAGCACACCTGTAGATTAAATGCAAATGCTATTGCATTTTACATTTATTTTTGGCTCACAAAATGCGTTAATTTCCTGAAGAGTAAAAAGCATTTCTCTTATTTCAATTGCATTTTCCAATTTGCAATTTCACTTTAATTATGGCACGTATTCGCTTCCATAGTAGTGCTCATGTGGCCTAGTCGGCTAGTCACTACGTTTGGGCTCGTTTTCATAGACCTGGTTGCTTATTTCTCTCCCAAACCTGGCAACGATGGCCCGCAGCGGTTGGTGTCTGTGGTTCTCAAGATGTGGGTCGCGACCGCAACTGAGCTCACAGCAACGCATGTATGCATTGCTGACAACGCCTCGCAACGCGAGTCGTTGTTGTGATCTGCTTGTGTGATCATTGTTTTGTTTTATTTGTTAGTATTTTATTTGATCGTGTTTTGTGTGTTACGTAGTTTGAGTCATGGAGAAATCCAGCGGTTTTGTGTGTGTTGAGTCGTAAGCCAGTGTTGCCAGGTCTGCTTATTATAGCTATGAGTTTGTATATCTTGCAATAAGCCACACTGGCCTTGTTTTTCTGTGAAGTTGCTTGTAAAACACGGTGATTGCCTGCTCATGTGAGCTTGTAAATCGGCTATGTTCAGATAGGCTTGAATTGCTCATGTGGCCTAGTCGGCTAGTCACAACTTTTGGGCTCGTTTTCATAGACCTGGTTGCTTATTTCTCTCCCACAACCTGGCAACGCTAGACGTCATGGCCCTCAGTGGTCGGTCTGTGGTTCTCAACATGTGGGTCACGACCACAACTGAGCTCACAACAACGCATGTATGCATTGCTGATGACATTTTTTAGGCTCTGCTGATGTATTGTGTGGTGCTATAAAATGGCAGATCTACAAGCTTGTGAGCTTGTAGATCTGCTATTTTTATTCTGCTTTTTTGGGGGGAAATAACAGGTGCACCCAACCCCCCCCTCCCTCTGCACATAATTGTTATCATAACAAAATACATCAAAGGTTTCGTTTCAGGTCAGGGGGTTCATGTCAGGTCAGGACCACAACAACACAACAACAAAACTGTTTGATCCTGCAGGATCAAGGTTTTTTTTGTTATTGTTGTTTTCGTCCTGACCTCAAATGAAGCGTTTGATGTGAGTCAGGTCATGATCGGGTCATCTCAACAAAGCATTTGAGAAATTGCCTTTGTAATTTTCCCATGACAGAAAGATGTACTATGTTATTTCATGTGTGCCTATTGTAAGTCACTCTGTCTGCGTATGCTAAATGCATAATATAGTATTTGAAATTTTATTCTAGATTCTGACTCTGAGGCAGAGGCTATGGCGGGAGTCATGGATGGAGGTGTCAGAAGACATGTTGGTGACCGTAGGAGAGGTGAGACGTCACAATTATATCACAGGAATAAAAAAAATGCTAAAACCAGACAATGGTAAAAATATTCTCTCATATTTATTTATTCAGTGTGTATATATGCATTCATGTAATCTATATGTTGATGCTAAATACCTAGGTTATAAAAGTATATTTTTATGTTATTCTAGGGTCACAGGCTGGTGTGGAGGAGGAGTTGGAGGGAGCTGGAGCTGTGGGTGGTGATAGTAGAGGTGAGAATTATCATCACAGGAATAAAAAAAATGCTAAATCCCCACAGGGCGACGTAAATGTATTCTCTCATATTTATTTATTCAGTGTATATATGCATTCATGTAATCTATATGTTGATGCTAAATGCCTGCCTAGATTATAAAAGTATATTTTTATGTTATTCTAGGGTCACAGGCTGGTGTGGAGGAGGAGGAGGAGTTGGAGGGAGCTGGAGCTCTGGGCGGTGGTAGTAGAGGTGAGAATTATCATCACAGGAATAAAAAAAAATGCTAAATCCCCACAGGGCGATGTATATGTATTCTCTCATATTTATTTATTCTGTATATATATGCATGTGATCTATATCGATGCTAAATGCCTAAATTGAATTGATGTGTTATTGCAGGGCCAGACATGGTTGGGGATGATCTGGAGGGCCACATGGGTGGAGCATCGGCTGGTCGTGGACGAGGTAAGAAAGAACCTCTTCTAATGAGATCATTACAACTTGACAGATGAGTAGTACTAATCAATCCATCTTATCAGAACCAGTGATAACCAATCCACTCTGGGTTGCATCAGAAACTAGATTTGTGCGTCAGCAGCAGGTAAAATAAAACCTACTGTAACAGCCTAGCACCCACTGAACCACATAGGAATATGGAGGATCACTCACACTCACACTCTCTCTCTCACACACACACACACACACACACACACACACACACACACACACACACACACACACACTCTGTGTGTCAAAAACAAATATTTTATGGTAATTATCTATTTCTATAATTCACAGGTGGTGGCAGGCCTCGGAAACGTAAGGCTCCTCCTCCTGTGTGGCATGCCACAGACTGGTGTCCTCGGGACATCCCCTTCACTGGGAATCCGGGTCCCCAGAACGAGGCTGCTGATCTGGAGTCTGATGCCCCGGTCGATTTCCTGGAGCTGCTGATCTCTGACGAGTTGCTGCAGGAGATCTGCAAGCAAACAAACCTCTATGCAGAACAGCAGGAGAACAAGGATCTGCAGTATTCCAGGCAGAATGTATGCAAGGATGTCGGTGAGAGCGAGCTCAAGATCTTTCTGGGACTTTTCTTCTTGACCGGACTCCAACAAAAGCCGGAGATAGAGATGTACTGGTCCACTGATGAGCGTCTAGCCACGCCCTTCTTCAACAAGTACATGCCGAGGAACCGGTTCCAGGCCATACTCAGCAACCTTCACTTCACCGATAACTCCGTGCCCCGCCCTGTCCTTGAGCCTGGAGAGACAGGAGATAAGCTCTGGAGAGTCCGCCCGGTGTTTGATACCCTGATGGCGAATTTCAAGAAGATGTTCATGCCGAGCCAGAACATCTCAATCGACGAGGGCATGCTGTTGTGGCGTGGGCGCCTCGAGTTCAAGGTGTATGCCCCCTCAAAGCCGATCAGGTACGGCATCAGATCATACATCCTATGTGACTCTCCAACAGGCTACCTCTATAGTATGCAGCCATACTGTGGCGTGGGGGGCACCCTTCCGGACATTGTTACAAACCTACTGGGGGACTTAGCAGGCTTTGGGTACCATTTGTACATGGACAACTTGTACAATAAGGTGGACACGGCCAAACTCCTCCTTGCCATGAAGACCCACGTCTGCGGGACCCTGCGCAGAAACCGAGGGCAGCCACCAGACATCGCCGAGCTGACCAAATCTAAGCTGAAACTGGGGTCGGCAATGTCACGCCATAGTGATGGAGTGATGGTGGTGGCACAGCGAGCCAAAAAGACAAAGATCGTCACTATGATCACCACACTCCACCCTGACGAAATGCGGGCCGTGCCACGGAGGGAGAAAGGGAAACGCAAGAAGGTGGTCGAAGAGAGGCCAGTTTGTGTGGCTGACTACAATCTGTACATGAATGGGGTGGACAGGCTGGACCAGAACCTGTCCTACTATATGTGCACGAGGAAGACCAAGAAGTGGACAAAGAAGTTTGTGTTGTACCTCTTCAACATTGCCCTGTACAACTCATTTGTCCTCTATAAAGCCAGGCACCCAAATGGCAGCTATTCTACCCTCTTCTCCTTCATCCTCGAAATAGTCGGGTCCTGGACCCGTCGGGCGCACCTTGTGGGTGTGGCCCCTCCTGAGGAGGGTGGGAATGAGGCCCCACCTCCTCAGGAAGAGGATCAGGCCATCCATCTGGGGCACCTTGGGGGTGTGGCCCCTCCTGAGGAGGGTAGGATTGAGGCCCCGCCTCCTCAGGAAGAGGATCAGGCCATTCCTCGGGAGGATGGGATTGAGGCCCCTCCTCCCGAGGATGGCCCCGTTCCACCGGATGCACCACCTGCTCGCCGCCGAAGGCCACCAAGAGTGGACCCTGAACCAGATGCCCCACCTGCTCGCCGCCGAAAGCACCTTGGGGGTGTGGCCCCTCCTGAGGAGGGTAGGATTGAGGCCCCGCCTCCTCAGGAAGAGGATCAGGCCATTCCTCGGGAGGATGGGATTGAGGCCCCTCCTCCCGAGGATGGCCCCGTTCCACCGGATGCACCACCTGCTCGCCGCCGAAGGCCACCAAGAGTGGACCCCGGACCACCTGCTCGCCACCCAAGGCCACCAATAGTGGACCCACAGAGCAGGCTGAATAGAGCTCTACCCCATACACTGGACAAAATCCCAGGTGCTCTTGGGGGTAAGAAGCACCCAACAAGGGTTTGTAGGGTGTGTAGCAGATCAAACCGAAAACGGAGCGAGACTAGTTATGAGTGCAGGTCATGTCATGTTCCCTTGCATCTTGGGGACTGTTATTTACGGTACCACACTTTCCAGGACTACAGGTATGTGTAAGTAAAACCTGAACCAGTACCTCATGCCTTACCTTACCTGCCTTACTTTATTTAGTTTTATTTTTTTGCACTAATTGCACCAATTTATTTATTTGAATGATTATTATTTGTTGTTAGTTGATGTAATTACATTTAGTTTGAATTTACTTTACAGTGAAACTGTAACGAATGTTCAGTAGTCACTCACCATGCACTGTTGAGACTCAGAGTCTGTTCACATTCATCTCTATTTTGTCATTCATGTGATTTCTGCTTTATTTGGTTTACTTATTTGTATTTATTTATTTTGCACTAATTGCACCAATTTATTGATGATCTTTGAATGATTATTATTTATTATTTGATGTAGTTACATTTAGTTTCAAATGACTTCTTGCACTTTGTAGTGATACGATGGTTCAACCTACCAACCTCACTCACCATGCACTGCACATTGTGCATCATGAGTCATGACTCATTGAGTCCCCTGAGTTGATATGCTTTACTTGGTTTACTTATTTTGATTTATTTATTTTCACAAATTGTCATAAATGGCATAAAAGGAAAAAAAAGGCTGATCTACAAGCTTAGTAAAAGCTTGTTGATCTGCTATTTGTTATGAATACAGGTGTGGCTTGAGATTTTGACTTTGGCAAAAAGTTTGGAAAAGGAAGCTCTCGATGAATGTATTGATGTTGCACTTTGAACTTGGAATTATTATTATTATTTTGAGGAAAACATTTTTGAAAAAAACAAATACAGTGAAAAAATGTTGTTTGAATTGAGCCGAAATAAGCTTGCACTTTGGAAATGGAGCGATAAATGTAAAGTCAAAAGCAGTTTTTTTTTTTTTTTTTATAAACAAGTATTGTTTACATAACTGATGTCAATGAAGGCGCAAAATAAATATCAAACACTTCTGAAATCATTTTTATGCCTCTAAAGTGTGTCCTTTCACTAAAACACTCATAACTCTGAATCTAAAGAAAAAGGTCAGAATTTGGTGAAACCAAGCTGTATTCAACTACCTCTAGCTAAAAGACGGAACATGCTATCAACTCACTTTTTTTTCAGATGAAAGAAGAGGTTCTAAGCTTTCTTTTGAGATATTCCATGTGTTCATAGTCATAGCACAATATATTCTATGGGCCCATGAAAAAGAGTCAGACTGGTCAAAATGGCTGGCAGTGGGAATAGCCTGTTGTAGAAAACTCTGGCAGGGAATGTGTTAAGAACATCTTTAAACTTACACATTTTGAATATAAAGGCAGCCTTGGTTGTGAATATAAGCTATTCTTGTTCTAAGGAAATGTACATTTTGACATCTATTTCTTTTTATTGTACATGTTTATTGTGTGCGTATGTCTGTTTGTTTCTTGAAAAAAAAAATAAACCAAAAAAAGAAACCCATATATGTGAACAGAAAATGCATATTTGTATCCTGTGCTTCACAATAAAAATATTTGAAACTAGAACATCTTAAAATTTGTCTTATGCATTTTGTATGTAAGTAACAAATCATAAGTAAGTATAGTGAAGACTAATAAGTCAATATAGGGGTACCAAGGGACATTTCGTTGACATTGATCGCTCGAGACAAGTCAGTGACGGACACCACTCCCGCATTGGTTAGGATCTTGTCTATGTCCTTGCCAAAGGATCCACCCATTTCTGCACACCTATGGACCTCTTTCTCAGTGTACCTGCCATGGGATCTTTTCATCATTTTTTAAACAACATAAGTTCTTCTTAAACTTTGCATTCAGTCAATCTTTCATTTCATCTTTTAACATCTATAAAGTCTCTTAAAATATAATCAATTTATGAAATGTATTCATGCTCTCATATTTTTATTTTACCTTTAAAGTCATTGTTGAGAAACTCGTTGACAAGATCAAGGCCAATGTTTCCCCCTGGTCTTCCTGTGAGGTTCGCAACTCGGTTCCATGTGAGGACTTCCTGCAGGTTTTCTGGATGCCAGCCTCCAATTCCTTCATAAAGAAAATCACATAATATATAAAATGTTCATTTAGCTACCAACTCAGACAACAGAGAGTATTTTAGTTTGTCTTTGTAAGGAAAAACATTAAACAAAAAATAGATTTTTAACGTACAGATTAAATTGCTTTTGTCCTATTTCAAAGGTAAAACATATGTTAACTTGTTAACAAAACAAACACTTGTAAATGGTACAACAGAAAAATAAAAGTATTACCCATTAGTATGTAGTGCCCATTTATGAAGTACTTTGGATGACTTTTCTGCCAGAATTGGATTAGGTCCATCTTCCACCTGTCTACCATGGCTGGACCATCACCTTCGCGAACAGCATCCCTTCTGGCCAGATGGTTCAATCCCTCCCATATCACGGCCTTCGAGTAGTTCCGGACATAGTCTTCTTCGTCTTCCCCTGGCCCAGCAACTACACAGTCTTCTGTACAGAACCATTATGTCTATAGTAGAATATGAATAATACATGTTTATTTAGTACATGTGCAGAGAAGCCTTACATGTAAAGTATTTTCTGTTAAATAGGTATTGGTACCATTTCAAAAAATGTAATACCCTCTCCGCAGGCGCAGTAAAGGAAAAAGTCCTCTTCATCCCTTGTTACTGCACTAACTGAAGCAGCAACAACCAGGTCGATCTGCTTTGGATCAGGAGGCATCCAGGCAAATTGAACGAGGTAGTGGCAAGGTTTTGGAGCCATGTTCCGTCTTTGTTTTGGGCAGGTGTGCTGGGACCTCATCAACCGTTGACATGACACACTTTGTTGTGGCCAGCAGAGTCACATAGGCAGATGTAGCAAACTATTTATAAAAAGGAAAACTGATTTTATAAATATTAGGAGAATTCATAATAATTCAGCATCAATAACTAGATATTTTATTGTATTTTTATTCAAAAAATGTATTCTTTGTAATTACTCATTTCCATCATGTCCCAAGAATGCTGGACATTTGCCTTTTCTTCAGAGACTTGCGATTGAATTTATGCTTCAAAAGTGCAATGGTCCCTCTGCTAAACTCACTTTCAGCGATAAACATTTGATCCCAAGTCTCCTATTGTACAAAAAAACATATTATTAGCAAGGTAAACGTTGTAAATTTGCCTTGATTTAAACAAGCTGACTTCAAGCAAGAAATAAATATTTGGGATGGGACACAATGTCCTCACTAAAATTCACTAATGTGTTATAGAAATGTAAACTTTGAAACATATTGATTTTAGATTTCACATGTTTAAAGCTTCTATCAACATCAACATAACTAACCTGCAGAAAAATAATTTCTTTGTGAAACTCTTGTGGTGTAGGGATCAGTCCATCCAAGCGATCGCAAGGTGTCTCGCCACCATTCCGGCTTTTCTTGCAGTGGATCATATGTTCCACACTCAGCCCATCCCCCAACACAGTATGGGCAAAAGTGAACCGTCCACTACGGGAACAAACTTATGGAGGAAGCTCATTATTTCAATTACTCCACTGGTTGAGCTGGGGTTGGATGACAACACACCAAGGTTGACCTATGTGACAGTAACAGGACAGAGTTAAATGTTAATTGAATTTAAGATTTAACATCCTTCAAATTTCAATTGAGCTCATTAGGTCATATCTTACAATGTTGCTTTTGCTGCTCATCTCCTCTGTGTGCTGGTGTGGAATGTGCTGGTTCACCTCGTGTCGGATTTTGGAGAGTGCAGGAAGGTTCTCAACCAAAATCCTCATGACCAAAATGACCATGCACTCACGCAATCTTTTGAACACCTATTAGTAAAGAGGGGACAGAATGTTATTTTAATATCTAATAATCATAAACATAGCATCAATAGATAAAATATGCATCACATAGTTCATCATAACACACTGCTGCTGACAAAGCAAGACGCTTGGTTGCTGACTCTCTCTTAGAAGAGTGCGACTTAATGTGCTTACGGCTCTCTAAGCAACACCTGGATAAACTGAACTCAATACATGTACATTTTCATGATGCTGGTGAGTCCACCACTGACCTCAGCTACAAAATAACTTGGGGTAGAATACCTGGTGGTGTGGCAATATTGTTCAGTATGTGTTCAGATCCTGTCAAGTGTGCATTTTTTAAAGCATTCTGCACTCCCATGTAATAGGTGCACATAGTACAAGAAGGGTAGCATGTGGAGTCTTAAGGTGCCCTATAATGATGCCTTGAGGATACTACTTAATTTCCCTAGATATATTTTTGTTTATTGTGTGATATTTGTATGTGCTCTATGGACCCCCTGTGTGTCTGAAATAAAGTTAGAATTGAATTGAATAATTTGTTCATTCACTCTTTCACCTCAGGTGTTGGCAGCAATTTCTTTGGTGGAACTTCAATGGCTCGGCATCCGGGTCCTGGAAGATGACTGTTGTTGACCTTATTTTGGTGTCCAAATGTTAGTGCACACAGCAAGAACTGGTTGGCATGGTCTATGGTTTGATGTTTCCCATGTACAAACATCTAGGGAACAAACAAAATGAAAGCAGTATTATTTCTCAGTATAAAATCAAAATAAATTAACTACCTCTTGGTTCTAGTCAAAGTCCTGATTGCATGCAAAGACTCATATGTGCATGTGATCATGTTAATATTTCACCCATTCCGAATAGTACTCTACTTATTATGTCCAGGTTTGTAATAGGTCAGGGCCAAATTTATGTCCCAGTCCAGCCCTGGTATATATTGTATTTCAAACATACCTGGACATTGTCCCTTGTCACCGAGTATGTACAGGTGCTCTTCGGTGAAGAACCAGACATCAATAGCCTCCTTCTGGCAGTTTTACCCTTTCTGAAAAGGGTACACTACCTTGTAAAACGTATTATTGCACACAAAATACATAGCAATGATTAAATCGAATGTTAAATCAAACATGATTCAAATGCTCTCTTACAGTTATTAGGGCTTTTTTCACAAACTCATTAAATAGTTATAAGTCTATAATAACATGTTCATTTGTTATCGTAACTTAGACGTGTGGATACCTCTGCTTTTTTTTCCCCATTCTTTGATGTTGCCATCGTGGCCTAGTCGTAATGTATCTACGGCTGTCCTTGTGCCTTTAATTCCAATCGACACACCCATGTGTTTGAGGGTTCGGATCACCTTCTGACTGCAGCCACTGCTTCCACATTTCAATTCCCACGTACGTTTGAATGAAATTGTTCGTTCTGCTTTGTGCTGTGAATAGTGCCATTGATAGCGCCATTCCAGTCCTCAGATCCACCATTGCTTTGTCCCTTCAGAAAATCAAGTATACAAAAGTTAAACTTATTTTTTCATTGTGTCAATATTAAATGAAAGACTTCTAGGTTGATAACTCATGGCACCCTTTCACTACTTAGGTACTACACATTTCTATTTTTTATTTTATTTGGATTGCTGGTTTATACCATTAGGTTTCATTTTGTATACTTGGAAGTGTTTTTTCAAGTTTTATTCCTACCCCATCACCCTGGGGAGGCCTTGCCTTTAGCAAATATGTAAACTAACGCACACATAGGGAGAACACACACACACACACACACACACACACACACACACACACACACACACACACACACACACACACACACACACACACACACACACACACACACACACAGTGCTCAGCATGACATCACCAAATCTGGTACAATGCCAGTGTGACGTCACAGCATGACGTCACATCTACCCAGCCAACATGTCCACCTGGGCCCCATGTGGGGCACATGTGGGCTACATGGGTACCAAGCGGGCATGGGCTTGAACTGGGCAATTGTAGTGGGTTCCATATAGGTTATATATGGGCTAAGCGGGCATGGGCTTGAACTGGGCAATTGTAGTGGGTCCCATAAGGGTTATGTGTGGGCAAAGTGGGCATGGGTTAGATCTGGTCACCCACGTCTGGGTCCCATAAGGGTTATGTGTGGGCAAAGTGGGCATGGGTTAGATCTGGTCACCCACGTCTGGGTCCCATAAGGGTTATGTGTGGGCAAAGTGGGCATGGGTTAGAACTGGTCACCCATGTCTGGGTCCCATATGGGTTATGTGTGTGCTAAGTGGGCATGGGTTCGAACTGGTCACCCATGTCTGGGTCCCATAAGGGTTATGTGTGGGCAAAGTGGGCATGGGTTAGAACTGGTCACCCATGTCTGGGTCCCATATGGGTTATGTGTGTGCTAAGTGGGCATGGGTTAGAACTGGTCACCCACGTCTGGGTCCCATATGGGTTACGTGTGTGCTAAGTGGGCATGGGTTCGAACTGGTCACCCATGTCTGGGTCCCATAAGGGTTATGTGTGGGCAAAGTGGGCATGGGTTAGAACTGGTCACCCATGTCTGGGTCCCATATGGGTTATGTGTGTGCTAAGTGGGCATGGGTTAGAACTAGTAACCCATGTCTGGGTCCCATATGGGTTCTGTGTTGGCTAAGTAGGCATGGGTTAGAACTGGTCACCCACGTCTGGGTCCCATAAGGGTTATGTGTGGGCTAAGAGGGCATGGGTTAGAACTGGTCACCCATGTCTGGGTCCCATATGGGTTATGTGTGTGCTAAGTGGGCATGGGTTAGAACTAGTAACCCATGTCTGGGTCCCATATGGGTTCTGTGTTGGCTAAGTGGGCATGGGTTAGAACTGGTCACCCACGTCTGGGTCCCATAAGGGTTATGTGTGGGCAAAGTGGGCATGGGTTAGATCTGGTCACCCACGTCTGGGTCCCATAAGGGTTATGTGTGAGCAAAGTGGGCATGGGTTAGAACTGGTCACCCACGTCTGGGTCCCATAAGGGTTATGTGTGGGCAAAGTGGGCATGGGTTAGATCTGGTCACCCACGTCTGGGTCCCATAAGGGTTATGTGTGAGCAAAGTGGGCATGGGTTAGAACTGGTCACCCACGTCTGGGTCCCATAAGGGTTATGTGTGAGCAAAGTGGGCATGGGTTAGAACTGGTCACCCACGTCTGGGTCCCATAAGGGTTATGTGTGGGCAAAGTGGGCATGGGTTAGAACTAGTAACCCATGTCTGGGTCCCATATGGGTTATGTGTGTGCTAAGTGGGCATGGGTTCGAACTGGTCACCCATGTCTGGGTCCCATAAGGGTTATATGTGGGCAAAGTGGGCATGGGTTAGAACTGGTCACCCATGTCTGGGTCCCATATGGGTTATGTGTGTGCTAAGTGGGCATGGGTTAGAACTAGTAACCCATGTCTGGGTCCCATATGGGTTCTGTGTTGGCTAAGTAGGCATGGGTTAGAACTGGTCACCCACGTCTGGGTCCCATAAGGGTTATGTGTGGGCTAAGAGGGCATGGGTTAGAACTGGTCACCCATGTCTGGGTCCCATATGGGTTATGTGTGTGCTAAGTGGGCATGGGTTAGAACTAGTAACCCATGTCTGGGTCCCATATGGGTTCTGTGTTGGCTAAGTGGGCATGGGTTAGAACTGGTCACCCACGTCTGGGTCCCATAAGGGTTATGTGTGGTCAAAGTGGGCATGGGTTAGATCTGGTCACCCACGTCTGGGTCCCATAAGGGTTATGTGTGAGCAAAGTGGGCATGGGTTAGAACTGGTCACCCACGTCTGGGTCCCATAAGGGTTATGTGTGGGCAAAGTGGGCATGGGTTAGATCTGGTCACCCACGTCTGGGTCCCATAAGGGTTATGTGTGAGCAAAGTGGGCATGGGTTAGAACTGGTCACCCACGTCTGGGTCCCATAAGGGTTATGTGTGAGCAAAGTGGGCATGGGTTAGAACTGGTCACCCACGTCTGGGTCCCATAAGGGTTATGTGTGGGCAAAGTGGGCATGGGTTAGAACTGGTCACCCATGTCTGGGTCCCATATGGGTTCTGTGTGTGCTAAGTGGGCATGGGTTCGAACTGGTCACCCATGTCTGGGTCCCATAAGGGTTATGTGTGTGCTAAGTGGGCATGGGTTAGAACTAGTAACCCATGTCTGGGTCCCATATGGGTTCTGTGTTGGCTAAGTGGGCATGGGTTAGAACTGGTCACCCACGTCTGGGTCCCATAAGGGTTATGTGTGGGCTAAGAGGGCATGGGTTAGAACTAGTAACCCATGTCTGGGTCTCATATGGGCTATATATGGGCTAATAAAACTAAACAGCGTAAACAAGTTCTGACACCAGATTATATATCAGCGCGTCTCTCCGGATGCGCCTATACAACTTTGCTCGCACACGGCTTCATGGTTTTCCTTATTTTGGCTAGGGTCAAATGTCGACTTAGAATGCACAATAAAGGGTAATATCTCGATAACGATACGTTTTTAGAATCCGCCTTTCGGGTATGTTGTAAAGCTTGCAGAGGCGCACGCGTTGATGTCTTCGTTTTTCTTGTACGACACTCCCACGCAGAGTCCTCTACTTTCAGGGACCTACATAGAGTGTTAGACCTTTAGACCATAGTGAATGCAAACTTTAAAAAACACATTTCTCGTAGGAATGTCGGATCGGGACACCAAGGGCATCCACGCGTGTGCCTTAATGAGCTGTACGACATATCCAAAAGGCGGATTCCAAAAACGCATTGTTATTGAGATATAACGCGCAGAAGATAGCCCCTTGACCCCAGCCAGTTGAGGAGAACCGTACGCTGTGTATGACGAAAGTTATATGGGCACGTTCTGGGTAACGCACTGACCCGGAATCTGGTGTTTGATTTTGAAAAATGACATTTCCAAGCCTTTGAGACAGTTATTTATGATTATCTTGGACCCTAGGGGTCGTGCAGCTTTGAGACTGGCACCGTTGGATTCAGCGTCAAAAAGCAAGTTCGAATATATATATATTTTGATTATTTTTTAAAGCGATTAGAGGGTTAGAACTGGTATCACAAAAGTAGGTTCCACATGGGCTTGCCCACTTCCGTCCCCACTCTCAGTTAGCCCATATGCAGACCATGTGGGAACCACATGGGCTTGCCCACTTCCATCCCACACCCAGTTAGCCCATATGCAGACCATGTGGGCCCAGCATGGGCTTGCCCAGTTCTAGCCCGTGCCCAGTTAGCCCATATGCAGACCATGTGGGACCCTCATAATTTGCCCAGTTCAAGCCCATGCCACTTGGTACGAAGTAGCCCCCATTGAAACCATATGGGTCCCGCGTGGGCGTGACACGCAGGCACACACACACACACACACACACACACACACACACACACACACACACACACACACACACACACACACACACACACACACACAAGGTCCTATAATGAAACACTTTATGCTTTTGACACTGTCTGTCGCTGCAGTTTCAGGTTGTCTGTCTAATAGCATATTAGTTTTTTTTCTTGTAATGCTGCTGTGCAAAACAAGGAGCGCAGGACATGTTAAAGCTGAAGTTTTTCTTTGCAAGTGCAATTGTTGTCTGCCGCTGTGCAGTTTCAGTCTGTATAGCGTACCTAATCATAACGTGATTGTAATATTAAATCATCGTTTCTCTTCAGTGTGCTGTTGTTTTTCAGGCGGGCTTGTTGTTGTGCATTGCTATACAATTTGGGAAGACCGCATGGCTAATTTGCATCTATGAAAACAAACGCCAGCCATGGATCATATGTCTGTTACGGTCATGGATGAACTTCAACATGCATGTGTTTGCGCTATCTTTTTTTGTGTGGGGAAAAAAACAGAAAACACCCCAAAATCCCCCCCCCCCCATGCATAGCCAAGGACTTCCAGTGCACCTGGCTTTTTCTATTTTTTATTGGGATAAAAAAGTATCCCATAAAAAGTGTTAAATTCAGTGGCGGCTGGTGGGAATTTTGGGTGGGAGGGCTGAATTTTTTGGGGTTCTCAAAATAAAAATTTATGCTCAATCACAAAGTCTTATATCTTATATAGTACATGTGCACAGTAATAATCTGTATAGATACATATCCAGATTTAGGAAAATATACTTTTATTTGACAAAAGTATACCAGTCACACATCAACAACTAGTGATGGCACATATAGCATCCTGCCTGAGAGCATTTGAGCATGATATTAATGCATTTGAGCATTGATATCAATAAAGTCAGACTCTCTCTCTCTCTCTCTCTCTCTCTCTCTCTCTCTCTCTCTCTCTCTCTCTCTCTCTCTCGACCTGAAAATTAAGGCCTGGCCCTAACTGGGCCCTACTGGGCCTATCTGAACAATTACCATACTTTTAGGCCCAAAAACCCCAAAACCCCGTAAAGGTGTCGCTAGGAGATTAATGTCCTCAAAGTCACGCATTAAACAAGCTTTGAACTGAGCAGATTGGACCTTCCGTTCCAGAGATAATGGCCAAAACATCTTGAAAACGGCCACTTTTGCCGATTTTCGATCGCGGATTTTCGATTGAATTTTGGCCATCGTGCCCGTTTTTCTTTAATAACGCTGGCTAGGAAGGTCGTACGGCAACAAACTAGATGCCTGAGTAAAGTTCACTTTAAGCTGCATCCAACAAATCCACTGCCATGTCCGTCAGCCTTAGCGTTAGATCGCTAGGGGCAGTTGAATTCTCTTTCTCTCTTTCTCTTTCTCTTTCTCTTTCTCTTTCTCTTTCTCTCTCGCTCTCGCTCTCTCTCTCTCTCTCTCTCTCTCTCTCTCCCTCACACACACACACACGCACACACACCTTCCCAGAACAAAGCACAGAAACGCAGGTACACCTTCATTGGTCAAAAGCCAGTGAGGGCGGAGCTTGAGGGCGGAGCTTGAGGGCTAAGAAAAGTTAGCCCCAATGGTGAGTAAATCAAGCAGGCGTGTCATGTCAGCTGTCAATCACTCAACTCAATGAAAGCCAATGGAAGCTGATTTGGGCTAAAAGAAATCAGCCCATTTTGACATATTTAGTGTTTTTCTTGTAACTATTTGATGCTGTTGCTGCTCTAGGTTCCACCAGCATGTAAAATAATCTATTCTAAAACATTTTAATAACATTTAATAACATTTTAATAATAAAAAATAAATTAAAAAAAAATATATATATTTTAAATAAAAAAATATATATATTTTAATAATAATTCCTCATTTTGTATTCAATAATATAGGGGGGGCTTAGCCCCACTAGCCCAAATTCATTAAGTAAAAGTATCAATACTTGCAAGTAAAATGCTGGTATCAAAATGTATTTGAGTAAAGTACAATTGGTATCAAAATGTACTTAAAGTAGAAAGTACATCTTGTCCCATTTCACAAGTTTTCAAATGTCTAAAAACCTTTTGAAATAGCAGATCTATGCAGATCGGCTATTTTCAAATAGCCAAAGTTTAAGGCTGAAATAAGGGATATGTTTTGTAATAATAATCAAAATCTACAAACTAACCAAAGTTTTCAAATAATTGTAGCTAGTAAAAGTACAATATTTTCCTTTGAGAGTGGAATAAAAGTACTGAAATTAGGAAATAGTCAGTAAAGTAAAAAATACCTCAAAGTGCGCCAGTACTTGAGTAAATGTACTTAGTTACTTTACACCACTGCTCATTGATGAGATTGGATTCACCTGTGTAACGCAGCTACAACTAATTAGTGCATGTCTATTTAATGCCCAGTGGTTATCACTTGCGTTCTCTCACGAGTCACTCTACAATGGCATCAAACATGTTCGAGGGGACGGTGGCTAACGAACTCCGCAACATGCGTGACGAGATTGCAGAGCTCACCGGTGAGCTAAGGATCCACACTGGGACCATAGGTAGGTCTATATATATTTTTTTTTCTATGAGATGATGATGCACTTTATTTATGAGAAAACGCTGTAAATGGAAGTAAATTGTTTGGTGCTTGTCATTAGCTAATAAAGGACCATGGGCTTAATTATTTATTGGGTTTAAATTCCTCTTCAGACCTTGTATTTGACTTGTATCCTGTGCTTTTTTCCCCTTCAAACAGGCCATCTGCTCACGGCCAGTGTTCGCCACACCCGGCAGGTGGCGAACATGCAGACCAACATGACGGCCAGGCCCGATGCAGCCACGGGCACTGCGAGACCCGAGACCCGAGACGTTGGCTGCAACACCAACCCCCCGCCTGACTGGGTGCGGACCCAGTCATCCATTTCCGTGGAGGAGAGGAACTACCGCATGTTTCACCACTTGTGTTTGTGCTGTGCATCCGATGAGCACTATGTTTATCAAAAGGACGCACGTGGACGCTATTTGTGTGCATGGCGCTAGTTTGTGTTTTATATGGCGCTTTAAGTTTGTGTTTTATATGGCGCTTTAAGTTTGTGTTTTATATGGCGCTTTAAGTTTGTGTTTTATATGGCGCTAGCCTAAGTTTTTCTAAGTTTGTTTTTAATTCCGAGGTCCGTTGTTCCGGAATTTAATTGTACAAGTGTGTATTTGTACGAGTGTACTTGAGTGTATTTGATACGAGTGTATTTGTACGAGTGTATTACTTTTACAGTAAAACTGTTGAAAAAACTTTGCTTCCATTATTGTTGTGACTGCAAAATACCTACGTGATTGTTAGAAAATGTACTCTTAATGTTTTACTAAAGTATAAGTATCTTATATCTAAGTAAAAGTCAGAAATTAATTTACTTGAGTAAAGTATATATCGGTATTTAAAAGTGATTGAGTACTAAATACTTTCCACTAATGTTTGAAAATGGCAGATCTACAAGCTCACAATGCCTTGTTCACACTTGTAGATCGGCTATTTTCAAATAGCCTATATGTTTTATAATGTAATGTATTTATATCTGCAAGTTGGTAACTAAAGTTTACAAATAATTGTTGAGTAAAAGTACTTTTATTTAGTTTATTCGGTCAGGCACTTCTAAGTCAGCTAGTCTCTAGAAGGGTCCTTCAGTGTTGCCAGATTGGGCTATTTTAAAACTCATTGGGATGGAATAAATAGCCTTGGGCGGGCACATCAAATTTGGCCTTGTTAAGTTAAAAACAAGCCCAAATGTAATTAAATTAATTTTAAAAAATAAACATATTTGGTGGGTTATTATTATAGCCTTGTGTCACCAGACTACGCATAATTAAATAAATAACCGAATTAAAAACTAAAAGAAAGTACCAATTGAATTGGCTGGCTTTAAGTTATGCTTGGGCTGGAAACTCTCCATCAGATCTGGCAACCCTGGCAGTCAGCCATTTCCTCATTTTCCTGTCCCCTGATGAGAGAGACGCAGCCGGAGCGGAGAAAGGAAGAAACATTCATAAAAGTACGTTAAAATGAATAACTTGGTTCATCTAAAGGGCATTAAATGTCTGGTGTTTTTTAATGCATTAAGAGGGGTCATGTCCAGTTCTCGGCCGTTACAGTATATTAGCCTGCATACATATAATATATGTATGCAGGCTAGGCTAATGCTAGCTATAAGCTAATAATATGTATTTGGCGCGAGTCGCAGATCTATAAGCCCACGGCTCCTCAATTGGCATTAAATAAATATATGGCATTAAATAAACGTCGTGTTTTTTAAGGCCATTGCCATGTCCCAAGAGTTTTTTTTATATATGCCTGCGTTGTGCTAATAGTGGCTAAGCTAATGCTTTTTGCCGCGTATAGTGAGTAGCAGATCTATAAGCCCACAAGGCCAGCATCTGGAATAGCAGAGATGTTTGTAGATTTGCATTTTTTTTGCGCGCGATACCACGGAGCATAAATCCGGCCTGTTGTATAACATAACACACATCTAGCACTCGCCTAGCTGAAACCTGCTAACGTGCACGTCCTGTGTTTACATATTAAAACACATTAAATCCACCCGCCTATACTGAGATATGTCGTTATCGGCTTTTTATGTGGTTTAATAACGATCACGGTACATTTCGGTACCATCCTTGATTTTTTTTTTCTATGGTGACGCTTTCAACTCATCCTATGATAAAATGTCCGACAGCCGTTTCCGGTTCTTTTTTTATCTTGAAAAAACAGTTTCTCCCTGGTTTTGGCTAAAAATCAAATGAATGTGAAAGGACGGATGAACACAAACAATTTGATTGCAATAAAGTGATGATGGGAACAAGAAGCGTTATCCCATGCCAGGACTTTATTTATTAATATCGAAATCTGTGTTTTGAGGACAATTCTAGCGAAAAAATGTGACCTGTAGAATTGGGTGACCATGTGAAACTCCTGTGACGAAACCATGCACAGGTTTCAGGTTGACATGGCGCTGTTAGCATGCTAGTGAGGCTAACTGCAGCTCCACTCACGTTTCTGTTCATTTCTATGGTGCAGTTAGCATGCTGTTAGCATGCTAGTGAGGCTAACGGCAGCTCCACTTACATTTCTATGGTGCCGTTAGCCTGTTAGCAATGCTAGCGAGGCTAACTGCAGCTACACTCATACGGGTCTATTCATTCCTATCGTGCCGTTAGCATGCTAGCGAGGCTAACCGTGTGCTGCGGTTAGCTTCGCTAGCATGCTAACGCCACTTCACGTCCGTTACGACGGACTGTTTAGCCTCGCTAGCACAACGACTGCAGCGTGACGGACGACAGACGGGGCTAGTTAGCCCAGCTAGCATGCTAACTGCAGCAGAACGGGGGTTAGCATGCTAACGCGGCTAACCGTGCGTCTGCATAGAGAACAATGGAGCGACTTCCTCCATGTTAAGGCATATAAAGGCATATAAGGCGTATAAAGCAGGCTCAGCCTTTGCATTCTGCACGTGGTGCTGTTGAATTGAAGAGATCAGTTTAAAACCTAATTTACATTGTACTGTTTTATTTGATTAGTTTATTATTTATTTTCATAATTATTAATTCATCAGGGAAAAAAAAATTGGGCAACAGTTGTGTAATGTTTTATCTACAATTCAATTTAAAAGAACAGTTTTTATATAATGTGTGTGTGTGTGTGTGTGTGTGTGTGTGTGTGTGTGTGTGTGTGTATATATATATATATATATATATATATATATATATATATATATATATATACACACACCCATAAGGGTCCATTTGGTTCCTATCCATCATTTAACTGGGGACCCCCTGTAACTCCCTCAAGTACCCCTGGGGGTCCCCGGACCCCACTTTGAGAACCAATGGCCTACATACACTGTCAAATGAATTCAATTGGGGTATAGAAGATCACCTGCATTGTTGTATTTTCTGCTCTTCCTATGACCTGTACATTAACTGTGATATAATACAGTACCTGACCTGTATATTAAACCAAATGGACCTTAAATGGCCATTTACTCTGAGTAATGGTAGTCTGTGAAGTTATAGATTTGCTCATTCAAAAATCAAGCTAAAATGTGTTGTGTGTGTATATTTGTGTGTGTGTGGGTTGAGCACAGACACCTGAGAACAAGAGCGTGAGGAGTGGAGAGCGTGAGGAGTGAGGAGAGATTGAAGAGAGCGTGAGGAGTGAGGTATAAAGTGAAGAGATGGTTAAAGAGATGGTGCCATGTTTTTGCACTTTTTCTGTTTTTCATGTGTCTATGAGGTTGATAGAACTTCATTAAGCTACTATTTTGAGTTTCTACCTGGAGGCTGAAACCTTGAGGGTCAAACGTGCCAATAGAAAAACAGCACTTTAGTGACACAGTAGAAATATACCCTCCCCCTCATTATCATAACACAACAGGTGTGGGCATGAGGAGGTACTAGGACTATATAATACTAACCATCATACCTGATGTCAGGGATTCTCTAGGTCCAGGGGTGCCTCAGAATACTTTCATAATATTTGGAATGTATCAATGTCACTTCAGTTTCACCACTTAGCCCCTCTAAACTTTGTGAAACGGGCCTGAGATGCACTGTACTTGGTGCAATCTTTTTCAGCCTACAGTACAACAATTCTCTTCAAAGATAGCAGATGTACAAGCTCACAAAACGTCAAGTTGTGACGTGTTTTGTGAGCTTGTAGATCGGCTATTTTTGCTGAATGTATCCCTCCAGAATAGGGATGCTGGAATTTAAGTGGTTAAATGCCAAGTATTAAAGTTATTTTCAATCTGTTTGAATGGAATATTTTCTCAAGTTTTCCTCCTCCTGACATTGTATCTTAGAGGGAAAGATTGACATATTTGACATACATGTAAGGTGCTGCCAAAAACTATATCCACTTTGTGTACACTTTACAGACCTGTAACTCAAACATGTAACACGTGTGCATGCGTGAGTGTGTGCGATGACCTCAAAGCTGATTATTTTGAACCAACCACACACACACACACACACACACACACACACACACACACACACACACACACACACACACACACACACACACACACACACACATACCTCTCACAGTTATATTGTCTAACAGCTGAACATCTTAAACTACCCAGTAAGAAACTGTGTCCTTTGGTTGCTATGTGTTTTACTGGAAGTTAGAGATTTGCTCATTCAAAATCAAGCTAAAAGATGTTGCGTGTGTGTGTGTGTGTGTGTGTGTGTTTGTGTGTGTGTGTGTGTGTGTGTGTGTGTAGGTTGCACAGAGCACACCCTGCGGTTTTGCTGCATTCAAGGAGAAAAACGTAAGTAAAAAGTCAAGAGAAGTGTTAAAGTGTGTTCTTGTGTACTGTATTGTTAATATTCAAAGTTTGTGGAGAAAAGTAAGAAAATGTGTGCGTGCATCTGTAAGTGGGGAGATGATAGTGGACAGAGTAAAACCTATACTCTAAATAGTCATTATCAGTCTCATTGGACTAACTTCTAGCTTTTAACTTCATGTGACCTGTAGAAATCTAGCTGTTGCAGGAAATGACGCTGATTCTAAAATCTTCTCCCCAATAGATTTGGAGTGACACTGCTGTGAGTGACAGTCGCCAGTGGAACCGAGTCCTTGACATTCCACACTGACAAGGTGAGTCTAAACCGCAAACGTATCGCTGTCATTCTGATTTCTTTGGCTATTCAAACAAGGCAGATCTACAAGCTCATAGCGCGGCACTGAGTGCACTGACAGAGTAAAGCCTATACTCTAAATAGTCATTATCACTCTCATTGGACTAACTTTTAGCTTTTAACTTCATAGCATTGCTTTATAGGCAAACGTTCAATGTGTTGAGGTTGTAGATCTGCTGTTTTTGATTAAGTATAAAAATAAGGCTTTAGCTGCCCTGGAAACCCCTGTCCAATTGTCAGTATGTAGTGCAAGTGTGAACATTTCTCTAAGGTGTCAAATCTTTATCGTTACAGATCCAGACAGACTCTTAAAATAATAATGGATGCATTCTGTGGTAGCATTTGGACCAAACGACGACGAATTCATGCCAAAGTTGCTGAGCACTTGCGGACATTGGAAGCCTTCAAAAATGACGTTGCTTCTAATGAGGACGTAGTTGCATTTGAAACGGACAGACATTCTCGAGGATTCTCGAGTTTCGAGAATCCTAATGAACAGTTGGCGTCTCATATGGTCGATACAACGGACAGTCAGGGCTTTAGAAATTTTAATGAATAGTTGGACTGTGAGGTAGAAAGAGACCAAGAATACGTTTCTGAGGAAAGGAGCCAAATATCAGACTCCGAGGAAATCGACTCAGACGAAATAGACCAAGCATCTGATACTGAGATGGCTTACGATGACTGCAGTGAAGCAATACATTATCAGACTAATTCAGCCATTGTTGAAGGATCTGATCCATGTAGTGAGGCTAAATGGAAATTAGCCGATTGGGCGGTAAAACGCAATATTTCACAATGTGCCTTGTCAGATCTATTAACTATTTTAAGGCAGTGTGGCCTGGACTTACCCAAAGATCCAAGAACCCTTCTGTCAACCTTAAAAAACTGTGAGGTCAAAGAAATGGGAAATGGAAGCTACTACTACTTTGGTGTCTCAAATGCTATTATTTCAGAGTTGTCTCGTGAATCACCTCCTGTAGCAGACACTCTAACCCTCCGCGTTAACATTGATGGCTTAGCCCTCTCCAAAAGCTCTAGAAATGAGTTATGGCCTATTCTGGCCAAGATCAAAGAAATTCCGAGATCCAATGTATTTATCATTGGTCTGTTTAAAACCCTTCAAAGCCTCTTTCTGTTGGTGAATACTTGAAGGATTTTATTCAGGACCTGAAACTAGTAACTTCCGAGGGTTTAGATTACAATGGAAAACATTATAATGTCGCTCTTCCGGATGCCTTCATCTGTGATGCACCTGCCCGTGCCTTCTTGAAATGTATCAAAGGTCATACAGGTTACAGTGCCTGTGAGCGCTGTGTAGAGCATGGGATTTACCTGAATGGTAAGGTTGTTTTTCCTGATTTGACAGCACCACTTAGAACAGATTCAACATTTGAACGTAGGTGCGATGAAGGACATCATCATCAGGTCTCACCTCTACAAGAGCTTGGCATAGGGATGGTTTCGAGCTTTGTACTTGATTACATGCATTTAGTTTGCTTAGGAAATGTTAGGAGAGTCATAAGTCTGTGGATTGGTGGCCCTTTAAAGTGTCGGCTTTCATCATCCACCATCACAACTATCTCTAACCACTTGCAATCAATCAGAGAATATATCCCGCGTAATTTTTCACGAAAGCCACGGTCACTTAGTGAATTCAAACAATGGAAGGCCACTGAATTTAGGCAGTTTTTATTGTACACAGGCCCTGTGGTTCTAAAAGGACGGCTACCTACACGGTGGTACAAAAACTTTATGCTTTTGTCTATATCAATGAGAATTCTTCTCAGTCCAGCTCTGTGTTCTGAAAACTGTGACTATGCAGACAAACTATTGAAATGTTATGTGAATAACTTTGCGAAGATATATGGACCAGAGCAGGTAGTGTATAACACCCATTCTCTTATACATCTGGCTGATGATGCAAGAAGGTTTGGGGCCTTAGACAATGTTTCATGTTTCCCGTTTGAAAATCATCACGGGACATTAAAGAAGTTAGTAAGAAGGCCACAAGGCCCTGTTCAACAACTCGTAAGGCGTGTAGGTGAAAAACAAAGGCCTATCTCTGTTGAAGGAAAGGAAAGGAGGAATGGACCACAACAACCACATTTATGTGGTCCAACTCTCCCACATTTACATGCGCGTATGCAGTACAAGAAGTACATGCAAGAGGGACAAATGATTTCCTGCTCTAATGGCAGCAACTGTTATGCTGTTGGGGGAAGAGTTGCTGTAGTGAGGAACATTGTGGAGTTGTTATCAGGAGGAGCTATGCTGGCTGTGTGTCAGTTTTACGAGAGACAAAGGTGTTTCTACAATTATCCTCTTGATTCATCTCGTGTGGGGATCAAAACAGTGACACAACTCTCTGAAGAGCTGCATGGTGTGGCTGTGACTGACTTAACAGAAAAACTAATACTGCTTCCTCTGGAAGAGGGGAATGTGGCTTTCATTCAGTTACATGACCAGTGATCTATGAACTTTGCAGCATGTACGAGTATTCCATTGTGGAGTTCCCAGAGGAGGTTTCCCAGGATGGGAAACTTCTGATGGACATAATTCCATGTTGCTGGTTCACTGATGAGGACCAGTTGGACTGCTATTGGCCAGTGGGGGTCAATAGCAGTATCACCAAGGCAGTGAAGCAGCGACTAGAGCCAGATCCGTCATGGGCAACATGCAGGGTGCGTGTCATCGGATTTGCAGGTAACCCTAACCCTAACCCTAAAAAAATATCATGTTTTTGGGGGGGAGGAAAAGTCTGAAGATGTGTGCAATATATATTGCTTTAACTTTGAAAAATTGCTTTAATATCCCCTTCCCCTGTTTTTGTGTTCTTCCTGAAGAGACCTACAGTACGCAGTGGCTCGAGAGAAGCTCCAGCGGGGAGAGACGTCATCGGACATAGCGACTGATGGTGACGATGCTACCCAAAAGCGACAGAGGAGGTAACTAAAAATAGGTGTTGTTAGGCAATGGTTCTAAAATGTTTTCTTGTCAAGGTGCCCAGGTAGCCAGCCGACTCGGCCCGATTCCGGCTGAGTTACGGCAGTTCTGGCTGACGATCGGCACCGGTAGGCCGTAAGTGAACCAGATCTGGGCCAGATCTGTTTGCCAGATTTGGCCCAGTTTTGGATGTGTGCAATCGGCCCGATTTTGGCCAACTTCTGGCAGATTGGCACATAAAAATAATAGATTTAAATAGACTTGATTTCCATTCTCTGTATTAACTAATTGATATTTCCTTCAATATGTTATGTGATATTAATTTTAAAATGGGACAACATAAAAATAAACTGTACATTAGTAAACTATTTATATTTTTGATGTGCAAAATAAAAAATATTTTTTAAACATACTCTCAATTTATTATAATCAACATCATTATTGTTTATCATTTATTCATATTATTATATATTGTTCATACTACTAGTATCGTTATTATCATCATTATTGTTATGAGTATGATTGTGATAATCATCATTATCACACACACACACACACACACACACACACACACACACACACACACACACACACACACACACAGGCGGGATTTGTATCGTATCCATGCGTCATCACGTCAGAGCGTGATGTCAGAGCGTCAGAGCGTCAGCCCAGAGAGCGCGCATTCTGTGTTGCTTGCTGCTAACTGCTAACAAGACGGACGGACATTCGCACGGTAATAATGACTTTAATTCATATCACTCACACAACTTAAGAATTAAACTGAACTGTGGCCGCAGCGTCGGATATCTTATATGCATGCCCCAGTATTTACTGAAATTAAGTTTTTGCAAAGTATTTTAAGGTTCACTTGTTTGACATTTACAGCTGCGTGGATGATGCTAACGCTAGCATTGGCTAGCATAGCTGTTCGCATAGGTAGCTCGAATCACAGAATTTCTGTCTGTAGCACGGCACGGTGCGTGCTGTGAATGAGAACTTGTGTATTAAATTGGTTTAGTGGTGTAGACGTGAGTTGGCTCGTAACTTGTTGTGTGTTGTGATAGTTTTGTTTGTTTAATAGTTTAGTTCCCTGTACAAAGTATTGTAAACGGGGCCTATTTGGTGCTAGACTGTTATTTCCTGTCTAGTATCGGAAACGGAAATAGAATGTGTTCGTGCGTGTATGTGTATGTGAAAATGGGGCCGGATACAGTTCTTGATTACGCGGGCTTTAGACCGGATAGGACGCATTAAAAGTTGAATAGACACAAGGCTTTTCACCAACACAAATCACGTTGTTTGACGAGCTCGCAAATCGTCTCTTTTAGCCCCATATATGTAAGTGTTTCTCCTTTTTATATTAATACACTCATAGTGTTTATGGTTTAAACCATTGGTTCTCAAAGTGGGGTCCGGGGACCCCCAGGGGTACTTGAGGGTGTTCCAGGGGGTACCCAGCAAAATGTGTAAATATAGCATCAGAATAATTATTACTTTTTATACTTTGGCTATTCAAAAATAGCAGATATACAAGCTCATAGCGCGGCACCGAGTGCCGCACTATGAGCTTGTAGATCTGCTATTTTTGAAAAATCGTGTACATTTGTGCAAATCTTTGAATATATATATATATATATTTTTTTTTTTAAAGCAAACATTTGTAACTCAAATCTTTGCTTCTGGGGGTCCCTGGAACAAAATATTTTTAGATGGGGGTCCGCGGCCAAATACATATCATTTTGGGGGTCCTTGACATGAAAAAGTTTGAGAACCACTGGTTTAAACCTAATGGCATAATGTGGTGTTATAGCCTACAATGTCAAACTATCAGAGTGTGTAAGCTTGTAGATGGCTAGTTCTTACGTTTTGTTTTCTTTTAATAGCAGATTTACAGTGCTTTGTGAGGTTACTATTTGTCATGAAGTGTGTAGGACTTAAATTTAACAACTGCTTTTGGTAGTGACAAACGATTGAATGTTGAACAGAGTTTCAACACCAACCATTGACAGCCCATACATCCAAACAGAAAAGTCCTATCTTATTGTATTAAACAGCATTGTAGCTGTATGAAAGCTTAAATGGTCCTCTTTCTATCTGCAAAGTGTTTCGATAAAAAGAAAAAGAAAAAAATGAGCTACTTTCTGTCAAATGAATAGAATACAATAGAATAGACTTTGCTGTGCATGTGATTTTGTTTGGAAGTGTCCTGTGTACCACCTGTTTCTAAATTGCATATAATGCTGGAGGTAGCAGGTTGCAATTAGCAGCCAGGCTGATTGCTGCTGTGTTCATTGTGAAGTCACCCTTCACAAGTCACCCTTCACAATGATGACTTTAGATGTTTACAGATGGTATACTTTGAATGTCATAGAATCAATTCTATTTTTTTAATGGCAGATCTACAGTGTGCTAGTGAGTGTTGTGAGCTTGTAGATGCTTGCTAGGTATTTGGGGGGCGTGTTATAGAGACGTTTTATTAACCACAGACCTTATTTTATGCATTTAAGCAAAAAGGCCATGTTAAATCTCATAGGTGACATTTTCAAATGCTAGCCAACATGGCAAAATTTACTTTACCCAATGATATGCAACAGTTCAGTAATTCACTAAAATACATTTGCAAAATCATGTTAATTTGGTTTTCTGTCTGTTTAATCAATGTTAACCTAGCTTGTTCTAATCTCTCCCTCTTTCCAGGTCCACTTCTGGTGGGGAATGCACCTGATCCTGGGCCCATTTTGGCTGGTATGTATGTACACATTTAGATTTCAATGTACCCTTTGATCCTAGGTTTAGATTTTTCTTGCAGTGAAGTGAGAAGGGTCTATGGATTTTATCTGATTTGCACTGTTCATACTAGTGGTGACTGCATGGGGCAGCATCTGTGTGCCAATGGGCCGTGGTGCGACAGTCTGCAGTGCCGATGGCTCGCTACCTTGGGCAGACAAACCCCTCATCCTAAACCTAACCTCCCAGGTGGCAGAGCCTCACCTCTACCCCCTACCCTCAGCCTAAACCTAACTTCACGGGCAGCGGTCTTGAGTGGATCCTAACCCTGCATCACAGGCTCTCTAAGCGGACCCCGTCGGCACCGCAGGCTGTCGGTACAGCGGGTGGACCCCGACTGCACATGTCGCAGCCATCGTGTGCTAGTCTACAATTCACCCCAGTGGGACTGGTTTCACAAAGATTTTAAACTGGTCTGTATGAGGGGGTGTTTTGGAAGCATGGAAATGGTGATCACACTGGCCAGTTTGAATGCCTAAAAAAAAAACATTGTTACCTACTTGTGGTGTATTTGAATGTTTTCATTGCAACGTATGTCAGTCCATTTTTCCATGTTTACAGTGTTTTCCCGGGAGTGGTGATCTGAGGGACTTCTGCAGATTTTCGGGGTCTTAAATTCGGGGTCTGTTCCGTACCTGTCAGCCATAATGACTGAGCGTTACTCGGAGTACAGTAAGTCATCAAATCGGAGAAAAAAGGCGAGATCTGCAGTCAATTCACGTCTACAACCACATTCTGCAAATATTCACACCTCTATAGATGAACCGGCTGAATGTGCTGATCCTGTGGAAAGTGGTCATCAACTTCCTAATTTAGTTGAACAAGGTGCCGAGTGTGGTGATCAAGTTGAAAATGGGGATCACAGTGGTCAGGATTCAGAGGAAGTGGATTTTATGGACACTGAATGGACAGCAGAGGTTTATCCTGAGACAGTGGGGGACTTTGAAAATGGGGTTGAGAGCGATGATGATGAAATTCAACAGCCGACTCTAGCTACTAGCTTGATGAACTGGGCCGTGGAATATAGTATCACTCTGGTTGCATTGACTGCCTTGTTGTCAGTGTTGAGGCATCACCACCCATCCCTTCCTAAGGATGCTAAAACACTCCTCCGTACCAGCAGGAATTATGTGATCAAACAAGTTGCGGGTGGTACCTACTTTTACTTTGGGATTGTAAATGCTCTGTCATGTTTCTTGAACAAGACTTGGTCGAAAATTCCAGATCGGCACACAATCAAACTACAACTAAATTTTGATGGGCTCCCTCTTTTTAAGAGTTCGGGTATCCAGTTATGGCCAATTTTGGGGTTAGTGCAGGGATTTGGTGTAAACAAACCTTGCTTGATTGGCTTGTTTAGTGGAAGATCAAAACCACATCCTCTGCGAGAATACTTGAGAGATCTAGTGACAGAGATACAAATCGTAGCAGCCGGCTTTACATTTAAAGGAAAAACACTGTTCATAAAAATTGCATCAGTAATGTGTGATGCTCCTGCACGAGCATATATAAAAGCTATAAAATCTCATACTGGATATGCAGGCTGTGACAAGTGCACAATACATGGGCTTTATGTAGCTGGCAGAATGACTTTTCCAGACACCAAAAGCTCTGCTAGAACAGATGAAAGTTTCAGACTTCAATTGGATGAGGAACATCACAGAGGCATCTCCCCACTTACAGAGACTGGCATCGGAATGGTTTCTATGTTTCCCCATGATTATATGCATCTTGTCTGCCTCGGAGTCACAAGAAAGCTCTTAGAGCTGTGGGCAGGCAGCAAGGGCCGTCTTAGTTACCGCTTGCCATCCGTGAAAGTAAATCTGTTGTCAGAAAGACTTTTGTCTTTCAAAGTCACATGCCCAATGAATTTGCTCGAAAGCCCAGATCTGTTGAAGAGAGACATAGATGGAAGGCAACTGAATACAGACAATTTCTATTGTATACTGGGCCAGTTGCACTACTTGATGTCGTTAGCACACCAGTCTACAACAATTTCATGTTGTTATATGTTGCCATATCGCTATTGGCATGTCCAAAGCTGTGTGTGCTCTTCAGTGATTTTGCTCAAACTTTGCTTGTGTCTTTTGCAGAACACTTTGGACAGCTTTATGGCAGGGAAAATCTTGTGTACAATGTGCACGGCCTTACACATCTCAGCGATGATGTAAAAGAGCATGGGGAATGTTTGGACAACATATCCGGGTTTCCCTTTGAGAATTATCTTGGTCAAATAAAGAAAATGGTCCGCAGCCCCCAGTTCCCAGTTGCGCAAGTTGTGAGGCGAATGTCAGAGTCTGACAATGCAGTTTGTTACTCAGATAAAAATGAAAGCAAATTCAGAAAGCCACACAGTGAGGGTCCGCTGCCATCGCACATCACATGTGCAGCCATGCAGTACAAAGAAATTAGTCTTCCACAATTTTGTGTCAAGGTATTCACGGGTGATAACTGCATATGTTCTAACGGTACAGTTGGCATCGTCCGGAATATCTTTGTGGTTGATGAGGATCCATATTTGGTGTATAATGAGTTTACCCATTGTTCAAGCTTCTTTGACTACCCGATAAATTCATGCCAACTGGGAGTGTTCCTTCTTGCAGACCTGTCTCAGGAACTCAAATGCATTAGGATGGATGAGACTGTGACAAAGTATGTACTCCTTCCATTCCGAAACAAATTTGTGGGCATGCCATTTCTCCATTTGTCATAAAAGATTAATTTGAGCACGTCTTCAATCCTTTTGGGCCATATGAAATCTGTTTGAATTGTTTCCAAATGTTTTTATTTTTTCCAAATTGAGCCTTTTCCATTTTAATTGTAATTTTTTGTGTTTTTGAGACTGACATGTTTTTCAAAGTGATAGATTTGCCTCTGGTCAATCACATGTAATGTATTAATTATTATTTTACGACACCTTTGATTATTTACTTGGCACTGAGAAAAATATTTCATTCAAGTGCCAGCATAGTCTGGCTGCCAATGACTACAGCTGGTGAGACTAATTCACAGAGACACTGAGCCAACATGGTACAGCTGCCATGAACTAATGCAGATGCCTGGACGATGAATACACTGGATTATATGTAACACGCGTGGAGCTGTTAGAAAGCGAAGAGGCACCTAACCTTTTTCCTGGATATTGCTAGGTGGACAATGCTAGTTGCTAGCTACAAGCCCACAGTGAACGTTTTTTTCCATAACAAGATATCAGACCTTATTATCATCACTGAAAATGAGAGTCTTTCATATCCTTTGAACTGCAGAATCAGAACCTGGACCAAGCTTGAAGTGTTCCAAGCCGAAAGCCACGCAACAGAACTGAGTGGAGCGAGTGTCCCATATCTCGGCTTGAACGCCCACGCCAAGCAGCGGGAGGTTAACAAGAAGACAACTAACTGTGAGTTACCCGTCATGAAGAGTCAGGTGAAATGGCAGGACACATAGGTAATGTTTCAAAAGGTTTAATCCGACACAGCAGTATAAAACGGATGTTTCAGCCTTCTGCTTCAATGTTAAAGCCTTAAAGCTGCAGTAGGCTATTTTTAGGATTTTATGTGTTACAATAAGTGTTAAATGGCTCTATATTCTCGTAGAGACTCAAGGGTGTCTGCGTTGCATTCAGGGTGAAGACAATATATTGTCCTTTATAGGTATCATGATCTGACCTTTAGTTTCCCAGAAAATGTCAATGTCAGGGCTGTGGAAATTTTGGCTGATACCGATAACCAATATTAACAATGCAGCACCAATGCTAAAATGACTGACCTCGGCTAGGGGTGTCACGATTCTCCAAATTCAATTTGACTTTACATTTTAAGGTCACTGCGATTATCGATTATTTACTGTATTCGTGTTTTTTTGGAATATATATAGAAGTGTTTGTTTGGATTTCGCCTTCGTGTAAGTGGGGTGGAAAGGCAGAAATAACACTGGTCTGGGAGAATCGCGATCCTGTTTTTAAGTACAACGTTCGAAATCGAATGCTCCTTTCGAACGAATTTCGATTGAGAATCTAAATCGTGACACCCCCCAGCATGGGCTGATACAATATGGTTGTCGATATATCCCTAGTTCCCAGTATATACAATAATACTGTCAAAATGTGTTTTCTGTAAACGTTAAATTTCTGTATTTTTTATCCCTTTCAATTTGAAGATAATATTCCACAATGTGGTACATTGTGGAATTCCTGGACGGAGGTTGTTCCAGCCTCATGGGTGCAAGATGGAAAAAGCTTTTGGCCTCCCTACGATTCCAGGGACAGATGCAACCGGGCCATAGTGAGAGAAGACCCTCCAGAGGAATCTTGGACAACTTACAGGGTCAGGATCAGGGCGTCAAAAGGTATGCTTTAATTATAATTTCATGGTTGGCAACCACAAATCACATTCAATTTATGGGTAACCATAAACAGAGAAAAGTATTGATTTCAGCGTTTAGTAAATTAAATGTTAACTTTTATTTTCAGATACATATAACGAGGCACGGCTGCTGCTCCCAAGGGCCCTGCTTACTTCGGATCTCACTGACGATGAGCACGACGATCGCCCAGCCCATAAAAAAAGGAAGCGAAGGTAATCTAACTTTGTCAGAATCCATATTTTGTTTGGATATTGTTTATTGCAAGCACAACCGAATGAGTGGGAGAAGTAGAACAGATCCTTTTTTCAGCAGGGAATACATTTGCAGGAACACCGCACTTTGAAAAAAAGACAACTTCCGGGAAAATTCACACGGCGGAAGCCCCACCTCTCTAGCCACTCTCTGCCTTAGGTCGTGACCAGGCTTTTCTCTTTGCAGATGAGTAAGCCAGGCTACGTGAGGTTAAGTAGAGGATGGGTCAAATGCAGAGGATGATTTTCCCTGTGGGGATAAATAACGGATAACTTAACTTAGAATTTGTGCACTTCTGTGTATTGGATAAAACATTTCTGAAGTAGAGACTTGTCTTAGTACTGCTTGCTTGTATAGCTAGTAATGAAAACACAATTTTTGTTAATAGAGCTGCAAGCAGACTCCTTGACTCGAGTAGTGAAGAAGAGCAACCCAGCAGTCATGAGCAACCCAGAGGGAGAGCTACCAGAGGTCAATCTCCTTTGGCACCTGCACCAGTCATTGCTGCTCCAGTCGCCATCAGACAAGCCATCCCTGCGCAACCCAGAAGTCATGAGAAACCCAGAGGGAGAGCTACCAGAGGTC
This sequence comes from Gymnoscopelus microlampas, assembly GCF_963454915.1. Lineage (NCBI taxonomy): Eukaryota > Metazoa > Chordata > Actinopteri > Myctophiformes > Myctophidae > Gymnoscopelus > Gymnoscopelus microlampas. The sequence goes on along the minus strand of NW_028155725.1, from coordinate 1,173,319 downwards.
AATCTCCTTTTGCACTTGCACCAGTCATTGCTGCTCCAGTCGCCATCAGACAAGCCATCCCTGCTCCGGCTGCCACCGTGACCAGACCCTTCCATCTGTCTGACATTTCTCCAGGTTTCCGCAGACCTAACCCGGGGATGACTGTGCCTAGCCGTCCTAACCCGGGGATGACAACTCCTCGCCGTCCTAACCTGGGGATGACTACGCCTAGCCGTCCTAACTCTGCCATGCCAGCCGCTAGCCATCACAGGCCCCCGCCCGTGTGTGATTGTAAGTGTCTGACAGCAATTATGACCATTATTTCTGTCTGTGACCAAATACCTCCAGCCTTAACTTTGTGTTTAGTGCTTTGTAGGCTTTTTTATTGTAGTGATGTCACTGTGTTTCCACATCTCAGATATTAACTTGATAAGTGTGTCGTGTTGTATTTTACAGCAGTTCTACGTGAGGTTTTAACGTCCCTTGAGATTCTAAAGCAAAACCAGCAAACGATTTTGCTACATTTACAACGGTCTTCTAATCAGCCAACCGTGGTGCCAGAGGTTTTTGGCATTCCTTTGAAATCACTGGATGATCTGAGGACCCTTGAGGAGAGCATTGCTACACAGGAAAACAAAGAAAGACTGGTAGGCGAAATTGTCGCACAATGTCACTTCTTTTTTTTTTTTTACTATCTTTCTATCTTTCCACTGATCTTGTTTGTGATATTCATGGCCAGGATTTTGAGGCATAGTGGGCGATAAACTACAGTGAAAAGTACAATTGTATTTTATACTTTATATAATTACCTTTTATAGATTGATTTTCACTTTGGGCCTTTTTAGCCTGATCAGTGTAAAAAAAAAAGAAAAAAACGGCAGTGACATTTGCAATAGTGACATTTGCGATGAACAATTTTGTCTTTCAGATCACGTTTCTTGGGCTGGCTGGCGGTTTGACCGTAATGGAAACCGTGTGGAGAATCATGGCAAAACTATTGACCAATGACCTGGCCAAGACTATGAACTGGAGAGGGGTCAATGGGAAGTCTGGCTTTGAGCCACTTGCCATCAAGGATGTTCTCCTGAGTAAGTTGTTTTAGTATATAATATAGTAATATAGTTTATTAATTTTCTAAAGCATTTGCTTTCTTAATAATATAATAATAATAAACTATTTGTATAGCACCTTTCATGACATGAAAATGCAGCGCAAAGTGCTTTACAGAGCAGAAAAAGAAAAACATGAAAACATTAAAAACATTTAAAACCTCAGCATGAAAACGACCAAAAAAAGGCGTATGTGTAATGGGAGTTTATTCCAAGCCGGTCCGTATAAGCAGAATGCTGTTTCACCATATTTTTTATGTCATTGTAGGCACATTGAGCAGGGCAGCACTAGAAGACCTGAGGGTGCGGTTTGGAACAAATCTAGACAGACAGTCATAGAGATACGAAGGTGCTAGACCATTGAGAGCTTTATAAACAAGTAAAATAATTTTAAAATCAATCCTAAAAACAACTCTGAGCCAGTGTAGTGAAGCTAAGAATGGAGTAATGTGTTCTCTCATCTTAGTTGTAGTTAAAAAGAGAAGACAAATGCGTGGATCAGCGTTTTTGCATCTTTCAGCGACAGATAGTCTCTCATTTGCGCAATATTTCTAAGGTGGAAGAAGGCAATCTTGGTGACATGATTAATGTGTCTATTAATATTCAATTCAGAATCAATTATCACCCCAAGGTTCTTGACTGAGGTGTTACTTTCTTCAGCCAGGTTACCGAGTCTACTTATTATTGATTCTCTCTGCTCACTAGAACCGATTATAAGAACCTCTGTCTTATTCTCATTTAGTTTGAGAAAGTTCTCACTCATCCAGCATGGGAGTTACGGTGCCAACAGGAAACGTATCCGATGCAGTGCATCATGGAAGCGTCAGATGTTTTGATCTGCGACGGTCACAAATTGACTTCATCCCTGGCTGCACACAAACGCTCGCAGCGATAACAATTGCCATAACCTGCCTATTCTTTGGTGTGTGTGTTCTTTAAGGAGCTGTGCGGCGCAATCCAAGCACCGCAAATGCATCGGATGGCGAAATCGAGGCGTATGTCAAAAGGTGGCTGCAGCTTGCATCAGACCGAAACGGTGGAAGGAGTCGCCGGGCCGCGAGACAAGCCGAGAGACAAGCCGAGAGACGCTAATTAAGTAAGTCGTGTTCCAAAAGTGCTTGTCTGAAGTGCCCGTCTGTCTATGTGACGGTCTGTCAATCTGACTATGTATCTGTCGGACCGTCTAAAGCTGATACACTAAAAGATAATTCCCCTGATTTTATTGGACAGAGTCTGTCCTAGTCTACACTAGTCCACAGTAGTTGTGGGCAGTTGGGCACGATATTGGCTTATTCATGACGATACGATTCCATCATTTAAAATCGATATAGTAACTATTTAGCAAAGAAATGAAATCTGTGAGTCTGTGTGTATAGACCAAATTCAAATAACTGACGAGTTGTACCTGTCTTATTTCACAGGACACTATTGGAGGGGGGTTCGTGCCACACAGGCATTCGTTGGTGAAACAGCTGCAACAGCAAGGAGGAGCATGGAGGATATTGGAGCCCTCAACTGAACTTTTTTTTTTTTTGAAGCTGTCTTCATTTGAGACAATATGACCTTTATTTGTCTAAGCTTAAATCCGGGGTTTAAAGTGATGTTTGATGCGGTACAGCTCCCAGACCTTCCCCGCTCTCCCGGATCTTGCACTTTGACTGACGAGAAAGGAAAAGCCAGACGAGGAGGCTGTGTTGAAGGACTTGCAAAGTCGACTGTGTTGAAGGACTTGCAAAGTCGACTGTGGTACAATTCACTTTGTAATTGTTCGCTTTAAAGGACAACTTTAGTTTTTTACAACCAAGGTTTATGTTTTAGATTGTAATTAAAGTAAATAAAAGATGAGTGTTAAAAATTTTAAATGTACTGCTTTCTATAGTTTGAGCAATTTTCGCAGTCTTTTTTTACAGTGGGCGGGGGCATTCTGTCCGGTGGCTAAATATGTATTTTTTTACATAATAACCTGCTGTTTTCTTTATTATTATTTACAGTAGCTCTTCTAGCCCCCAATAACTCACATCTGGCCATCAAAGACCACAGGACCTTTTTTATTGTGTAAAAAAATGCATATTTAGCCACCGGACAGAATGCCCCCGCCCACTGTAAAAAATATCATGAAAATTGCTAAAACTATAAAAAACAGTAAATGAAATAAAATAACACGCATCTTTTATTTACTTTAATTACAAGCTAAAATATAAACCTTGGTTGTAAAAAACCGAAGTTGTCCTTTAGTTTAAGTGTTTCTGTAAGAATGTTAACATGCCAACATGCTACAAAGCCTGGGTAGTATTCATGTTTTCGGGTTGGAACTGAGTTTCTTGTTAAATGTTACACATTTGTTTGGTTATGTGACATGATGTGTTTTGGCAGGCATTAATAACGTTACAGTATCTGTATAGTAACAGCATGAATGTCAATGCTGTGAAAGCCTCGTTTTGGCAGGCGTTAACCTTTTAAGACCTGGTGCCGCGTGGAAAAAGTTTGAAAGTTTATTTGTAATAAACTGATACAAATGTTATAGTTGAGTGTCACTTGTTTTATTGATGTTTGAGCTTCACTTCAATATTTGCCTATGGCTGAGCTTGGAACAAGCTTATCCATAGGCAGATATTGGAGTAGCTCTGGCTTACATATGGGCTAGTTATGGCAAAAATTGCACGGCCCAGTTATGGCAATATTATTGGGGTGATTCCGGCCCAATACTGGCAATGCTGGTTCAGTTTCGGCAGCCGGACTCGGCCCAGTGTACTCGGGCCGATTCTGGGGCGTCATTCCAAACAGATCTGGCCCAAGTCCGGCAACCGGACCCGGGCCGAGTGATTTCTTCCGGCCTGCCGGATCTGTGCCGGAATTGGGCCAAACAATTTTGGCTACCTGGGTGTGTATTTGGCCACGGAACCCCATCTGAAAAGATTTTGTGCCAAGGACCCTATACAAGTGTTATGTCAAGGTTTTTCTTTTTTGGGGCGGTGTAGCCGCCCCCTATAAGTGAGTTTTGGACACAAACCAAAAGATTTGTATAGCCCCTAACCCTTCCATTGTTAATGCAAATCGATACTTTTGCAGCCAAACATAGCCCTCAAGGACCCCTGAAACCTGTAATTTCCCCCTGTATCTAACCCATTATAATTATTTGACGCATTAGTCCCACCTCCGAGCCAGGAGGTGAAGATTAGATGCGAGTCCGGAGGAAGCAAGCAGGTTAGACTGACGACCACATTCCAATTCCTCACACTCCTGCTCGCTCGCTCCTCCATGTCATGTCATGCTATATTTCTCATATATGAGCTGTTTGACATGCAAGCCCTCACCATGCACAACAAACAGCATGATTGTATAAATTAAATATCAACTCATTATTTAATGTGTTCACTGGTATTCATGATATTGTTGTGAAACCTTGTATCTCCATAATTCAACTTTTTGTTTTTTCGTAAATGAATGCCCTATTTCATCGTTACAAAAGAAATGAAAATAACCGATCTACAAGCTCACCACGTCTTGCATTGCGACATGTTGTGAGCATGTAGATCAGCAATTTTCAAATGGTTGATGTATGCATGGTTAAACTGATTTGTCCCTCTTGCTTGTAATTTCTTAATACATTTTGCTAGGAATGCTCTGGAACCCCCTCAAGGACCCATGGGGGTCCCCGGAACTCCATTTTGAGAACTACTGCTTAAAGTTAGTTTTTTATGTTTGCTAAAATGTATGTTTTTAACTGAATGTAGGCCACCGCAAAAACAGAGGGAGGCGCTCACGAGTGAGGAGGAATCGGAAGCTTGCGATGATGACGAAGTACCACCTACACCTCCCCGTGCACTGTCCAGGAAAGTGAGCCGCCCGCCCGCCCCCAAAAGACACAGGAGCCGCAGTCCGAGTCCGAGCAGCAGTCCGAGCAGCAGCCCTGGTGTATCTCCCTCTTCTCAGACAAGTATGTAAAGTATGGAATTAGATTTTATTATTTTTTATAAAATATACAGAGAATTTAACATCTTGAAATGTTACATTATGTTTAGGAACCCCGAGTCCCAGAAGAACCCCCAGTCCTGTTGGATTCCAGAGTGTGGACACCCCAGTTGGAAGACCAAGAGCAAGCCGCCCAACTGCAAACCTGATCAGCCGCCCCACTGAACCCACAAACGTGAGCACCCCAATAAACTCCCATTACACCTAAGGCAGGCAGCCTCTGTGAATAGCTTTAAAGCACAGCTGAAGACCTATTTCTTCACTCTAGCTTTTGGTTGATTTTTAAATGCTGTTTTATGCTTTTGCTTTTCTTTTTTTGCTTTATCGTTAAATTAGTTTTACTTTACTGTAATTGTAAGCACCTTGAGCTGCATGTCATGTCATGAAAGGTGCTTTACAAATAAAGTTTATTATTATCAACTGTGACACAGCGCCGCCCCACTGGGACCCAGATGAGCCACCGCACTGGAACTCCTATGAGTCAACCCACAGCTAGCACCCCAATGAGCCAACCCACTGGAACCCTGAGTCAACCCATAGCCGCAACCCCAATAAGACGACCCACAGCTGGAACCCCTAGTCAACCCACAGCCGGACCCCCAATAAGACGACCCACAGCTGGAACCCCTAGTCAACCCACAGCCGGACCCCCAATAAGACGACCCACAGCTGGAACCCCTAGTCAACCCACAGCCGGACCCCCAATAAGACGACCCACAGCTGGAACCCCAATGAGCAGCCAGAGTCCAGCACCAGGCATGGGAGAACACATGTTCACCCAGCTCGTGAAACTCCTAGAGCAAGTAAAGAGCACTCAGAAGGTCCATGGGCAGATGCTGAACATGCTGATGAAGGAGAAAGAATCTCTGCCAGCGCTCGAGCTGCCTGAAGGAGCTGTGTTCCCGCTGGACACGGTGGCAGATCTCGATTCCATGAACTTAAAGCTGGGTGACCCTGACTTTAAGTCTGCAGTTGTAAGTTCTAATCTATTATTCACTTCAAAATGTACTTGTATTTTCTAATCACATTGGTAGTCTGTTAACCTGCCCTTTGAGTGCATGCACACAACGGGCATTGACATCTTAGCTGTTCACTTAATACACAATTTCCTTCCTGTGACTTTTATCATACTCAGATTGCCATGGTTGCAGACATTGGGGGGACTTCCGTGGACCGTTGTGTCAGGAGGATGATGGGGTTCCTCCTGACCAATAAGCTGGCACTCGAGTATAACCTTTGCGGGCGCAATGGCAAGAAGGAGTTCCGAGGACTGGGAATTTTTGACGTTCTATATGGTAAATTAGATTTTGTGCTATTTCCATAACATATTATGGTGCCACCTGAACTTTGTTGTTCTACATGAAAACTAAATTGCCACCATAGCTCAAGACATTTAAAATTATTGTTCCGTTTTCTTTTTCTGTTCAGCAAAGAATCCTCAATAATGCATCAGAACATCTTAACCACCTTAGCTGTCAGGTTCTATACATAATCCTGCATTTTTCCTGTAGCACTTGGCCGTGTGAATAGCTTGGAGTACAACTCATGAACTGTTCTCAGATTTGACTCGGTTGTTTTTAAAAGGCATACACATTTCTCAGCGATATAAAACTTTTGAAAAGGTGTCATAATGTAAAAATCAAGCCAGCATTACCAAGTTGGCTTCTTGTCATTTATTTTTAGGGGCAATAAAGAAGAACGCCGCCACGCAGCATATAAACCAGAAGGATGCAGAGGTGGCGGTGTCCAAATGGTTCACCGGAGCTCGGGACCGTGGTGGAAACCGGACCCTACGAGCTCGGAGATCCCTCGAAAACTCAGTGAACACACAGGACAACTCAGTGAACACACAGGACAATGAGGCCCAATAGGCCACACACACACACACACACACACACACACACACACACACACACACACACACACACACACACACACACACACACACACACACACGTTTACAGAAGTCAAACAAGAAAATTCCTTATGTTGTAATTGCTGTGAACCTCTCCTCTCCTCCTTCGCACAGTCATTTCTTGGTTTCACTCCTCCAGATGTTAAAGGCTCCAAGACCAGTCTATAATTATATTCCACAACACACACACACACACACACACACACACACACACACACACACACACACACACACACACACACACACACACACACACAGTTTGTGGTGTGTTTCTCATTCAGGATTTGTTGGCTGAAATAGCCCTCTGCTGGAATATTTAACTACCTCATGAGAAGAACCCTCCTTTTGTTGAAGTTGTTAAGAGATATTGGTTCCTCATTAGTTTGTGTCCAGAACATTTAAGTTGATTGTTATTAAGAGTTTGCACTGTTATTTCTCAATTGTTATTAAGAGTTTGCACTGTGATTACACTGATTGTTTACACGAGTTCTATTTTGATAATTTACGAGAGTTAGGGATTGTTTACCTTTGAAAGTTTAAGATGCACATTAGCCGAAAACTATTGTCTACACTTTATTTTCATTTATATATATATTTTATTAGTTTTTGTTTTATTTTTACAATTTCTGAAAGCTTTTGCACTTTATTTTCATTTATACATTTTATATTTTAGTTTTAAAAATACCGAAGCATTTTGTATTTGTTTTTTTGTTTTTACAATTAAAAACCAGTAGGCCTCAAAAGATATATTGTCTGATATTGTTTTTTCACCCTGGTAAAACTTAAATTTGCTAAAAATAAATAAATTACATCTTAAGTTGTGTTTGCAGTAGTTAAACATGGTTCTTGTCAATATACTGCTAAATTCTCCTATTTTAATCCCTTCAGGACCAACTTGAAACCCATGTTGGCAAAGGCCCCGGATGTTACCCACTTGGGCTGCTAGAAGTGGGATCTACATGGGTCTCAATTCAGATCCCACTTCAAGCCCATATGGGCAAACACAGGTGATGCCTAGATGGGTGTGATATACAATTGGCCATTTGCACCCCACCTAAGACCCAGTCAGGACCAACTTAAGCCCATATGGGCTAACACAGGTGAGGCTTACATGGGTTTGACATAGAATTGCCTATTTGGACCACACCTAAGACCCAGTTAGAAACCCAGGTAAGCCCATATGGGCTAACACAGGTGGGTGCTTTGTGGAACCCGAGTACAAAACAACTTGTAGCCCTAAATGGGCCAACACAAGTGTGGCCTATATGGGTCACATGTAATTCGCCCAGCTGGAACCCACCTGCGGCCTATTCAGATCCCAGTTCAAGCCCATATAGGCAAACACAGGTGGCGCCCACATGGTTCCGACATAAATTTGCCCATTTGGACCCCACCTCAGACCCAGTTAGAAACCCACTTAAGCCCATATGGGCTAACACATGTGGGTGCTTGGTGGAACCCAGGAGCAAAACCAGATGGAGCCCTAAATGGGCCAACACAAGTGTGGCCTACATGGGTTGCATGTCATTTGCCCAGCTGGAACCCACTTAACACTTCCGTGACTAAGCAATCAATGGGACCGATTTTGAGAATTGAAAGTGGCTTAACTTCTCTCAGGAATCTCTGAGAAAGTTCCCCTTTCATGACTTTTCCTAAATATATGTTTCAAACCATCTCCGTTTTTTTTTATTTTTTAAACTCATTATAAATATGAAATACATACCATGTATCCCATCCCAGCCGTTTTATTTTGGCTAAATTGATCGCTCTCCCCCTCCCTAGAGCACTTTACACCTCGAGACCCCCCACAGAGCGGCCCGTAGACAGCAGACTTGCTGCTGCGCAACTATTCTATGTTGCCATGTCTGCTTATTATAAGCGACTTTGGGCGTCTTTCTATTATTATTATTATTATTATTATAATGATATATATAATTACATTATAATGGTAATACTTTTCTACTCCACTACAACTCAGAGGCAAATCTTGCACTTTTACTCCACTACAATTATTTGAAAACTTTAGTTAGGCTACTAGTTACTTTGCAGATATAAATATCTTTTCATACTTGTTTAGATTAGAGCTTCATGCATGTCCTTTAGTAGATAATTTTTATTAGGTCAATATTTATATAGAAAGGTCTAACCAGGGACTGGGGTTGCAAATTTGCCTCGGATATAAACCCCATTTACAATGCAATGGTTTCATGCCTCACTGTTTTCTTAGGGCACAATGCATGCAGTAACATTTTCATAGACCTGAGTGCTTATTTTTCTCGCAAAATTTGGCAACCCTTTCACTGCAGTGTTTGCTACTGGATCGCGCTGTTTTAAAATGCTGTGCCAACAGATGTGATCTACAAGCATATGGCTCGGCAGGCAGCGATTGTTTCATGTTTTAGGATCAGATATTTAGCGCAGGAATGAGCACATTTGTGGAACATATAGCGATGTGTTCACTTGTTACGCTGACAAGGAGATGAGAGGAACAGGAGAGGAGACGCTTTCTCATCAGCGTGAACAGCTGATAGAATGAGAGCTTTACGCTCAGACAATAATGTGAATATTATATAATATAATATTGGTTTGTCAAGAGATATCCATGTGTTTTGCACAATGGAGATCACGTAATCTAACCCTAACCCTAACCCTGGAGTCACGTAATTAGACAGTGGCTTCAGTGGTTCATATAGGCTCCATGTTTCACTGAAGACTTTAATGTGTGACGCTACAGATCGCGCTGTTTTATACGCTTTTTTTTAAAGAAAAATTTTACATACAGAATCTGCAGTTACCATTACAAGTTAGCCTAATTTTATAATGTTTGTGTCTGCCTACAACAACAACATTATGTGGGCTCACTGACTGCGCAGAGTGCAATTGAGATGTTAATGGCTATTTAGAAGACAATGGAACCCCCCACTGTGTGGGTGAGAAGGTGTCAGCTAGTCTGGAGCACAGAGGTGAGACAGTAACGAATAGGAGAGCTTGATTTCTTGTTCAAAATGACCGTTTTGCAGGCTGTGTGTTGGATAATGTAACCTCAGTCATGCCAGTGTTAAGGCCCATTCAGATCCCAGTTCAAGCCCATATAGGCAAACACAGGTGGCGCCCACATGGTTCCGACATAAATTTGCCCATTTGGACCCCACCTCAGACCCAGTTAGAAACCCACTTAAGCCCATATGGGCTAACACATGTGGGTGCTTGGTGGAACCCAGGAGCAAAACCAGATGGAGCCCTAAATGGGCCAACACAAGTGTGGCCTACATGGGTTGCATGTAATTTGCCCAGCTGGAACCCACTTAAGGCCCATTCAAATCCCAGTTCAAGCCCATATAGGCAAACACAAGTGGCACCCACATGGTTCCGACATAAATTTGCCCATTTGGACCCCACCTCAGACCCAGTTAGAAACCCACTTAAGCCCATATGGGCTAACACATGTGGGTGCTTGGTGGAACCCAGGAGCAAAACCAGATGTAACCCATGCCCATCTGCCCATGTTAAAACCCACATGGGGCCCAGATGGACATGTTGGCTGGGTATAGTCATACACTAGAGACAGAAGATTCAAGTGTTAGAATTCAGTATTCAACTCAATTTTAGGATTCCATAACTCCAAATAACCAGATTATCGTTAATAATCTTTATTCTGTACTATCTAAGTTTTTTTTGTTATCAATTGTTTTTATTGTCAAATTGACAATACAATTATATTCACATGAATACATTTTTCAACAAAAACAAGATACAAACAACTTAAAACAAAATAATAATAAAAATAAACCGACCCACCCCTCCCCGGACCAACAATTTCTCGAAATGTAAGTGCCAAACACCATGCCTATACCTGTGCAAGGTCAAAACACTGTGTACAACACTTAAACCAAATCTTTAAGCTTATCTGCAACATTAGACCACATATCAATGTTCCTCTCACTTGCTCCATGTAACCTCGCCGTTGACAGTTCTAAATAAACAATATCCAAAAACGTTAAAACCCATTGGCGAAATGTTAGTGTATGAGGAGGTTTCCACCTTGTAGCTACCTTTTTCTTTGCAGCTGTTAAGCCGGCGAAGAAGATGCGCTTGTATGTGCAGTTCAGGTGTAGCAGGGACACATCATTTAAGATAAATACAGATGGAGAAGGTGTAATATCAGCTCCCAAAAGTAATGACAATTTAGCAGCAACCACAACCCAAAAAGAGGAAACCATTGGACATTCTCAAACCATGTGAAAAAAAGGTACCAATAACATTTGGAGTACAAAATGTGCAGTTGGGGCCATTTATAAACCTCATAGCACATAATCTACGGGAAGTCAAATATGTACGGTGAACAAAATTTAAATGAATCTGTTGATGATCTGGATTCCTAGAAGACAGCAATATATTAGACCAAACTGAGTCCCAATCAAAATCAGGATCCAAATTCCCTATATCGTTCCTCCACAAAGTATCCACAGCTAGGGACCCATAATTAGATTCTAATAAAAATGCATACAATACGGAAACGAGGCCTCTTGATCTACTAACGTCACAGATGAGTCTATGTAAAGGGTGCATTGTAAGGGAAATCTGCCACGGAACTCCATAAGTCCTCATGGTTGTTCTCAGTTGTAAATAAAAGAAAAATGAGTTCCCTGGCAAATTAAATGAGTCACATAAATTCTGAAACGAACACAAACCATTCTCATCAAATAGATCACCCAACGTATGAATCCCCTTTGAACTCCATCTAGGAAAGCGAATGGGACGTCCCTCCAGCAAAAGTCCTTGATTATTAAACACTGGGGAAAATAGATTCCATTTCAAGTCAATCCTGCACGTTTTTTCTGCTGCCCTCCACACTGCCACCAGCTGAGATATTATTGGCCCAAAGCGAACTTTGCATTGATTAGTAGTTATATTTGAATAGATAAGATCTCTCAACCCAATAGGATGTACTAAACTCTCCTCAAGCTCTCGCCATGAAACAGTAGTTGCCGAGTCAAACAATTTTAAGAGGGGACGAAGGGTGAAGGCTCAATAATATCATTTGAAATCGGGCAATGAAAGACCACCATCAGCCCTGGCTCGCTGCAATAAAGAAAGTTTAAGACGTGGACGTTTCCCATTCCATACAAATTTAGATACAGCTGAGTGAAGCTTAGTCCAATACTGTGGTGGCGGTGGCAATGGAAGCATAGAACTTACAAAATTTACCCTAGGGAGAACGTTCATCTTTATGATTGATACTCGAGCTTGAAGAGAGTTGGGCAGTGATGACCATCTGCCCAGATCAAATCAAATCAAATCAAACTTTATTTGTATAGCACATTTACATCTTCCAAGGTCGAACCAAAGTGCTTCACATTACAGAGCAGAATAACATAGACATTACATTACTACAATATATAAAAGAGCAACATGTTAAATACAATAAACAATACATGGGAACATCATCTACGTCATAGGCTACAAATTAAATTGAATTGAAAGCGATAGAGTAAAAATGAGTCTTTAATAGGGATTTAAAAGTCGTCAGAGAGCGGGCAGAACGAACATGGAACGGCAGGGCATTCCAGAGGTTGGGACCGGCCGCGGCAAACACACGATCTCCTCTGGTCCTGAAATGTGTGTCGGGCACAATCAGGAGAGAGTGATTGGCCGATCTAAGGGCTCTTGTTGGGACGTGCGGAGAAATCAATGTAGCTAAATACGGAGGGGACAGGTCATGTTGGGCTTTAAAAGCAAACACTAAAATCTTAAAATCAATTCTAAAGCGGACAGGGAGCCAGTGAAGGGAGGCGAGGACTGGGGTGATATGGTCCCGCCTATTAGTGCTGGTGAGGAGGCGAGCGGCGGCGTTCTGGACAAGCTGAAGGCGTCTGATGGCTGACTGGTCAATGCCTGCATAGAGAGAATTACAATAATCTAATCTAGTTGAGATAAAAGCGTGGATGACTCTTTCAAGGTCGATACGGGGTAGATAGGCCTTTGCCCTGGCTAAAAGCCTAAGCTGAAAAAAGTTAGCCTTGACCACAGAACTAATGTGTTTGTCAAATTTGAGGTTGTTATCAAAGATGACACCGAGACTCTTGACTGAAGAACGGATGTTAACGCTGAGGGGGCCGAGTGGGGTCATGGGTAAGCTAGGGTTATTATTGAAAATGATGACTTCGGTCTTGCTTTCGTTCAGGGTGAGAAAGTTTGTGTTCATCCAGGATTTAATTTCAGAGAGGCATTTCAACAGTGGCTGAGCAGGGTCGGTGCTGGTCGTGTTTAGCGGTAAGTAAAGCTGGATGTCATCAGCGTAGAAATGAAATGATAGATTGTGTTGTTTAATGAGTGAGCCTAATGGGAGCATATAGAGCAGAAAGAGGATGGGACCAAGGATGGAGCCCTGAGGGACGCCGCAGGTTAGAGGGGCCACGCTGGAGTTAAAATCGCCTAGTCTAACTTTAAAACTGCGGTCGGTGAGATAAGACCTGAACCAAATTAAAGCAGTGCCAGAAATGCCAACGTGGTGCTCCAGTCTGGACAGCAGGATCCGATGATCCACTGTGTCGAAAGCAGCTGACAGATCAAGGAGCACCAGGGCTGCAGGACAGCCTGTATCAGTAATTAGACGGATGTCATTTAGGACTCTTAGGAGTGCAGTTTCTGTGCTATGTCCAGGTCTGAAACCGGACTGAAACATGTCATGAATACCGTGAGTGGTTAAAAAAAAACTTGCAGCTGAAGGTATACTACCTTTTCCAGGGCTTTGGAAAGAAACGGGAGTTGTGAAATTGGCCCAAAATTGGAAAGGGAGGAGGGATCTAAATTTGCCTTTTTGAGGAGAGGCTGCACAATGGCTTGTTTGAAGGCAGCTGGAACTGAGCCTGTGCGGAGGCAGGTATTGAAAAGCAGCAAGATACTTGGACCAACAGTGTCAAACGCATCCTTGAGGAGACTAGAGGGAATGCTGTCAGAGGGGCTATTTGTAGTGCGCAGGTGCGAGATAACTTCAGCGAGCTGGGCTAGAGAGACAGGGTCAAATTGGCTGAGGGTGGCGATGGGAGGAGATAGATGGGGGGGGCGTAGAGGCTGTATAGTTAGGGAATTTTAGCAATATGTGTGGACCATCTGTGAAAAAATTTACTACCAATAGCTTTCTTCACCAATGTGTTCTTATAGGTGTCTAGAATCACCTCTCAATTAATGCAAACCCAAATCCTTGTGGAAAATCCTGGAGAGCCAATCAAAGTTAAGGAGCCCAGAGGGCTTGGGTGAAAGATATTTTAAAAAATTAAAATCTAAAATGAACTTGTGAGGTGTCTAACTAGGGGTTTTCAGGGGTGCTGAATCCATTCCAACCATTATTTTTGAGTAAAAATGTCTCCCTGGCCATCTAATATTGGTATATTGGTTATTGTTAGTGTATAATCAGTGTATAATCAATGATAGGGGGTTGGGGTGTTGTTGAATTGATTCTATTCTGAAAAATAAAATAAGAAAATATTGCTAAACACTTGATAAGAGTGTACACCTACTGTGCACATGCTCAGTGGGATACATTGTCTGCATGTGGTGAAGGAGCGGGAGTGTTGCATCCTGGCAAATATGTCTGGACGATTTTAAGGTACGGTAGTTTGTCTACTTTTTGGCATTTATTTTCCTCTGCTGGCAAAACTTTTGATTACTGTGAATTTAGATGTCAATTTTCTCTAGCCTATTGCTTACATTGAACAACCATTAGTTAAACAATCATGACACTTGTCTTTTAGTAGACAGCATGGAAGAGGATTCTGTAGCTTGTGGCTTAAGGTGCTTCATCTGTGGTGGTCCTGAGACTGAGATTCAAAAGTCACCCAAAAAGGCTATGCACATTTTTTGTCTTATTCTGAGAATGTGGATGATGCAGCATTAATCAGAAGACTTCATGAGGACTGGAAAAACTGATTTGACCCCAAACTAAGATACCATTTGGAATGCAAAACCGAGCTATACAGTCGTGCAAGAAGTACAGTATATCCACTGGATATCGTAAGTTTTTTTTCATTGTGATGAAAGTTGCCACTTGCAGATTTCAATCCTATTCTATGTTGTGAGTGACATCATAATTTAATAAAAACTTTAAACATAATCTATTCTTTAGAGCAAGATGAGAAAGTCCAACGGCCATACAGGAAGAAAAGACGCAGGGCATTGTCTGGGTCAAGTAGTTCAAGTGCTAGCTGGCACACTTGATCTACCATAATACTTGCATCCTTTGCAATGAAGGTATCAATGTTGGCACATTGAAAAGAAACCCTGGTAAGTCTTTTGTATGTAAGATTCAAATGAATTTTGATAATTGTTTTTCTTGCTCCTCATTGTAGGCTGCCACTCAAAGTCAAATAATTTAATCATGCACATACTGTATGTGGCTACCTTTTATCCAGACAGAGCTTGGCAGTTGTATCGTGCACCTTATAATGTCTACCAGGGCCGACTGAAAAGGAGTTTGATGCAGAGAGCAAAGCGACGAGGTGATGACTGGGGACTTGAAGTCGCTGGTCGCCTGGTGGCAGAAGAGGCAGTATATCATATTCGATGCAGAAGAGACTTTGAGAACCCTGTTACAAAGTCTAAGGTAACATTATATGGATACACAATACAGCTGTACAATATAACTCACATTTCTTATCCTGAGGGAAGAAATATAATTTTTAATAGTGAAACTTTTGACTTCAAAAGAATTTATTCTGCAAGATTGATATGGGTCCAGGAATGAGGGGGACTAATAAAGGATAAGAAATGTGAGTTGTATTGTACAGCTGTATTGTGTATCCATATAATGTTACCTCAGACTTTGTAACAGGGTTCTCAAAGTCTCTTCTGCATCGAATATGATATACTGCCTCTTCTGCCACCAGGCGACCAGCGACTTCAAGTCCCCAGTCATCACCTCGTCGCTTTGCTCTCTGCATCAAACTCCTTTTCAGTCGGTCCTGGTAGACATTATCAGGTGCACGATACAACTGCCAAGGTCTGTCTGGATAAAAGGTAGCCACATACAGTATGTGCATGATTAAATTATTTGACTTTGAGTGGAAGCCTACAATGAGGAGCAAGAAAAACAATTATCAAAATTCATTTGAATCTTACATACAAAAGACTTACCAGGGTTTCTTTTCAATGTGCCAACATTGATACCTTCATTGCAAAGGATGCAAGTATTATGGTAGATCAAGTGTGCCAGCTAGCACTTGAACTACTTGACCCAGACAATGCCCTGCGTCTTTTCTTCCTGTCTGGCCGTTGGACTTGCTCATCTTGCTCTAAAGAATAGATTATGTTTAAAGTTTTTATTAAATTATGATGTCACTCACAACATAGAATAGGATTGAAATCTGCAAGTGGCAACTTTCATCACAATGAAAAAAAACTTACGATATCCAGTGGATATACTGTACTTCTTGCAATAGCTCGGTTTTGCATTCCAAATGGTATCTTAGTTTGGGGTCATCTCAGTTTTTCCAGTCCTCATGAAGTCTTCTGATTAATGCTGCATCATCCACACTCTCAGAATAAGACAAAACATGTGCATAGCCTTTTTGGGTGACTTTTGAATCTCAGTCTCAGGACCACCACAGATGAAGCACCTTAAGCCACAAGCTACAGAATCCTCTTCCATGCTGTCTACTAAAAGACAAGTGTCATGATTGTTTAACTAATGGTTGTTCAATGTAAGCAATAGGCTAGAGAAAATTGACATCTAAATTCACAGTAATCAAAAGTTTTGCCAGCAGAGGAAAATAAATGCCAAAAAGTAGATAAACTACCGTACCTTAAAATCGTCCAGACATATTTGCCAGGATGCAACACTCCCGCTCCTTCCCCACATGCAGACAGTGTATCCCACTGAGCATGTGCACAGTAGGTGTACACTCTTATCAAGTGTTTAGCAATATTTTCTTATCTTATTTTTCAGAATAGAATCAATTCAACAACACCCCAATCCCTTACCATTGATTATACACTAACAATAACCAATATACCAATATTAGATGGCCAGGGAGACATTTTTACTCAAAAATAATGGTTGGAATGGATTCAGCACCCCTGAAAACCCCTAGTTAGACACCTCACAGGTTCATTTTAGACTTTTATTTTTTTAAAATATTTTTCACCCAAGCCCTCTGGGCTCCTTAACTTTGATTGGCTCTCCAGGATTTTCCACGAGGATTTGGGTTTGCATTAATTGAGAGGTGATTCTAGACACCTATAAGAACACATTGGTGAAGAAAGCTATTGGTAGTAAATTTTTTCACAGATGGTCCACACATATTGCTAAAATTCCCTAACTAGTAGGGGTGTGAGCTGACCTGAGGGTGATGATTTTAGCAGTGAAGAAAGTGAGGAAATCTTCACAAAGGGCGAGTGAGGGCACAACAGGAGAGGGCTCACTGGGATTGATGATGATATTGAAGTTGAGAATATTAAATAGAACCTGGGGTTTATGGCTATTTTTGGAGACTAATGCGGAGATATGGTTGGTCTTGGCCAATGTAACTGCATTCTGGTAGTCAACGAGACAGCCACGTAGGATTTCAACCGAGATCTGAAGCCTATCCTTTTTCCATTTTCTCTCAGCACGCCGGCAGGCGCATCTGAGAGAGCGAGTGGAGCTATTGAGCCAAGGCTCTGAAAGTGCTTTGGTGCTTTTTGTCTTTAATTTGAAAGGAGCGACGGAATCCAGTGTTGTGGAGCATGTGGCAACAAAGAGGCGATACAGTTCCTCGGCACTATGAGTGCTGTCGGACGGGTAAGGAGGGGATTTAATAAAAGTGAGGGAAAACTGGGAGGCCGTTGTGGACGTTATGACACGCTGACGGCGAGCAGGGGCACAAGGTTTGAGTGGTAAACAGGGGACTGAAACCGAAAATAAAATTGGGAAGTGGTCTGATACCCTGAATGAAGAGCAGATATCATTGACAGCGATGGATAGTCCATGGGATATAATCAAGTCTAAAGTATGGCCCAAATCATGCGTGGGGCCGGCCACTGACTGAGTTAGGTTAAAAGAGTCTAAAAGGTTAAAAAAGTCCTTGACTAGTGGCTTAGACGGGCAGCATGCATGCACATTCAGATCGCCCGAGATTAATACATAATCATATTTAATCATAATTATGCAAAGAAAATTGCCAAAGTCCTGAATAAACGCTGTGTTAAACTGTGGGGGACGGTAGATCACAGCACAGAACACAGGTGAGGACAGGTTCAACTGAAACTGTTGGAGCTCAAAACTGGAGTAACTGGTGGAACCTTGGATCAATTGACAGTGTAAATTGGATTTAAACACTGATGCCAGACCCCCACCAGAACCAGTAGTACGAGGGGAACTGAAAAAAGTGCAGTCGGCAGGGAGAAGTTCGGAAAATGCTGTACACTCATATTTTGAAATAGGACATATCTCCAGATCAAGACCTATTTTATTAAGAGTGTCACCATAGTTGTTTCTCACAATAGCTTGTAGAGATGGGAAAATATCTATGCCAAGGTACTTAAATTGGCTCACTACTGGGTTTACGGCCGGCAAAGTGGCAGTTCTCATCTCATCATTCAGCGGTAGAAGGGCAGATTTTGTCAAATTAATTTTGTAGCCTGAAATGGCACTAAACAGATCAAAAACTTTAAGAACATGCGTAATTGACCTTGGGGCATTTTCAATATACAGAAGAATGTCATCAGCATATAAAGAAATGCGATGCTGTGTGTTTTTGATTGAAATAGGACATATCTCCCTAGACTGTCGAATCGTCTGAGCCAAGGTTCGAGAGAAATGGCGAAAAGGAGTGGACTAAGGGGGCATCCTTGCCTGGACGACCTGCCAATCGTAAATAGCGGAGAACAAAGTTTGCCTGTCAGTACCATCGCTATCGGATTTGAATACAGCACTTTAATCAAATTGATGAATGTAGCCCCAAATCCCATTTTACCTAATACAGCCCATAAATAGGACCATTCTAAACGGTCAAACGCCTTAAGCGCATCGAGCGATAGCACAGCAGCAGGGGTCCTCAGTTCCTCAGATAGTACATTGATAGAGCTAAGTTGAAAGCAGATAAGACCTATAGATTCAAGTAGAGAGATACAAATCGTGATTAACATTAATAGTAATTATTCTGTATTCTGTACCCCCTTTTTTGATCCCATTAGAGTGACTAAATCACCCCCCACAACCAGCTACTGTACCTATAATTAAGCTTCAGAACACACACAGCTAGAAGCACGCACGCACGTGCGCATGCACACACACACACACACACACACACACACACACACACACACACACACACACACACACACACACACACACACACACACACACACACACATACACACACACAATTAATATCAGTTAGAATAGCTGTTGTCCTCTTCTTTCTTCCCTTGGTGTTGGCTTTTCTGTCTCCAGCCTTTGGGAAAGGGCGAACGGCAACAAGACTGAAAGCCTCAGCTGTCTCCTCCTGAATCAGAATCACAATCACAGGTTTACAGGTGTGAAACAGAGGGTGAAATTGTTTTTTTGCAAGCTTCATCGTGTAGGCCTATTTCCATAAGGGGGAGCAAGGGGAAGAGATAGAAAGATCAATTAATAAAAAAAACAAAGTAGGCCTAGCCTATCTAAATAGTTACACATAGTAGGCTAGGCTATACTGTATGTATCCAGTGCGGTATGTAGACCTACAGTACCTGAATTGGAGACAAATTCTCCACCGCAGGAATGGCAGGAGAACCAGTGGGATGCGCAGAACTTGGGCCAGGAGAGACCAGACTCACAGGGTAGAGAGTTGGAGATGGAGCTTCAGCTGCCTGCTCCTGAGTGGCAGGAGAGCCAGGAGGTGGGGCATTATTTGCAAGAGGGACAACACTCACTGAACTGGAGGGATCAGGCCTGTCGGTAACAGAAGAAGGTGAATACTCTTGGTCCGTGAAGACTTGCGGGTTGAAGGTATGACCTCCGGAACATCTGAACCCGGACATTATGTTAGATGGGGTCGCGGCAAATGGCAGAGCAGTTGCCACGGTTCCTGGGACATCATATATACCAAACGTCTTGCTTGCAAAACAAAACATTTAAATCAAGTTTTTCAGTTGCATTTTAACATAGGCTGCACAGGACACACACACACACACACACACACACACACACACACACACACACACACACACACACACACACACACACACACACACATATATAGCCTACATACATAATCATTACCTGGATTGTTCTTCATCCAGCAGTCGATGGCAGCGGTGACGTATCTCTTCAAAGTCCCATATACGGTTCTGTTAAGTGGTTGGAGTTTGTAGGAACAGTGGGGTGGGAAGACAAGAGCACTACTCCATTTTCCTTACAGAAATTGATCCCATCGAGCAACAGGTGTGAGCCGTGGTTGTCAAGGAGGAGGATGACCTTGTTCTCTGGTGATGGACGGCTGTGTTTCACAACGTGCCGGAGAAACACGAGGAAATCCTCCCCTTGCATCCAGCCTGACCCATTGGCTCTGCCAATACAACGAGGAGGTCCGCCGTTGATCATGAATGGCTTGAATTTTATTCGGGGAAAGATGAACATCGGAGGTGTGCTGTTGCCTTGGGCGTTCACAGCAAAGGCCATGGTGGTGAGTGTCAAGACTTTTAGGTAAGGATAAGGATAGGATAATTCTTTTAACAGGTCCATTCATGAAAGTCCTTGCGGTCTTGTTTCCAATGAGGGCCTGTGAGCAATTAGGGGTTAAGTGTCTTGCTCAGGGACAAATTACATTTCATCGACACATTTGCTGGCCTGGCCTGGAATCGTACCTGGGGCAACCAGGGCCTCTGGTTCCCTAGGCGGGCTCACCTGTTGCCCAGACTGAAACAGCTGTGTAAACATCTTATCAACACACTTTATGAACGTTAGTGTGGTAAATGTTATCAATGCTACTCAGTAGTCCATTGAAGAGTGTTGTTTTGGTGTGTTTTGTGGATTTTGTGTCTTGTAACTTGGACACTGTAACTTAATGGCAGCCCAACGCTGCACACACTTTTAGGGTGCATTAAGTTCAATTCCAACGCCGAAATGAATACTGTGTGAAAGAATGAAGCAGTGTAAAAGCTAAAATAGGCCTGGTTAGCTCAGTCGGTAGAGCATGAGACTCTTAATCTCAGGGTCGTGGGTTCGGGCCCCACATCGGGCGCAGACAATGGCTATTTGATTGACTGGGAGTGTTAGTTAAACAATGAGACACCTATAATTTCAATACTGTGGCTTAGCTGGTGAAAGTACCTGTTACCCAGGGGGCAAAGGGGGGTGTGCTGCATTTGCCCTGCCATCAAAGGTTGGCCACCAGAAATAATATCTATGACCCAGTAGGATCACAACCTATATGGACAACCCGGTCAATTTTTTGCTGGAAATCCAATATGGCCGCCTCAATATTGGCCCCTATCAGAAAATAGCTTTGGCGATAACTTTTGAACCAGATGGGCTAGAAATGCAAACTTGGTGTCTATTTCATGGTTTCAGAGCATGAGAAACTCAACGGAATACTTATTTTTATGATTAGGTGTGTCTGGACCTTTACTTTGCATATTTCCAAGATGGACGCCACCCGAAAATGAGGTTTACTATGACTTTTACAGTGACAGCTAACTGTTATGGCAAAAAGTCTGCTTTTTAAGCAATATGAACACATTTGGTCAGTTTCAGCTTTCATTTCTATGTTGTCAATATGGCTGCAGTCATAAATAATGTATGGTATTACATTTTTGCTCAGATTCTATCTATAGTTGTGGGGATGATTGCAGTGAAAAATCTGAGAAAAAGCCCACAATGTATCTTATGTATCATTTTAATAAACTAACTACAATATAAACAGACACATGCACACTCCAAGACTTGCCAAAAACTTCAACTTTAGGGCTATACAAATTAACATAGTGGTATGCATTCAAGTAACATAACAAAATATAGACTACTTAGTGACAAACAGAGTAAAAGCGGATTTGAGGTTGCCTACAAAAGGTTCATTTTGACCTCTATGGTGCTGTCTTGCCTGCTTCTAAAGCCAATGATACTATGGTACAATGCTATTCACTGTCACTGTTGTCACGTGTTGCACTGATCCTGCTGCATCGTGTCTCCAGTCCCTGGCAACGGCATCCTAAGTAGCATGGAATTTCCTTCTTTGCACAGGAACAGTTTTTCTGGCAGCCTTTGATACAGCTGCATGATATTGCCTTGTTCATTGACACAGGCCAGGCTGGCTCGGTAGATGCGAGGGGGACTGCATTGCTATCCAGGCGAGGCGTCCAGAGATGGCAGTCCTAGGAGAGCAGCTGCTGCTTTTTCAGGAATCATTGAATGGGCAACCAACTGCAGTCCTCTGGGCAACCTTCCTGGAGATGTCAGATATTCTCCAAAGGTTTATCTACTACGATCGCGAAGGTGACTCGACAGGACATCTCTGTGAATCAGCAAGAATGCTACCCTACCTCACTGCAGCAGGCGGGGTCATGCCTATGTTCCCTCAGCCCTATGTTCCCTCAGCCCTATGTTCCCTCAATCCCTAACAAATTTATTTTATCCAAATTAGTCCCTATGTTCCCTCAGCCCTATGTTCCCTCAACCCTATGTTCCCTCATCCCAAATTATACCCTATGTTCCCTCAGCCCTATGTTCCCTCATCCCAAATCATACCCTATGTTCCCTCAGCCCTATGTTCCCTCATCCCAAATTAGACCCTATCTTCCCTCATCCGTATGTTCCTTCAGCGTCACATATGGCCCTTCCATAATGTGCTGTTGGGGTCACCTGTTGGGTTCCCCCGGGCTCCCCAAGGTATCCCCCAAAGGTATAAGACTATATATAGATATATTATTAGTAAGTTATAAGTTATAAGACTTCATAAAGTTTTCTTTACACCGATGATGATGGTGACCACAACATTAAATTGTGGCTACGTGGTGCAGCTCCGACGGCCCGCTGCTCCGAAAGCCCACCAGTCCGACAGCCGTCCCTGGGCGCGGAGGTGGACCGGGGACCCCCGGGGGTCCCTGGCTCCGGAGGCTTAACCCGACCGGTCTGTCGGTCGGGTCAGGCCTCTACAGCCAGGGACCCCTGGGGACCCCCGGGGAGGCCTCGACGGACACCCGGCTCTCCAGGCGGTCCCGTGGACCCACTCTTAACACATCGGGTGCCAGCGTTTTTTCATAACAACTTACGTTGGGTGCCAGCATTCTCCCCATTGACTGCGCTTTACTGTTTAAATCTGTAGACTCCGCGATGAGCAAATCCACACGAAAAAAAGCATCGATTCATGTTGAGCCATGAGCCTGGCTACAGCCTGGAACCATAACATTACCCTTGCGAGTGACAACGGGGGGGGATCGCGCATCGCGCATGACCGGTTTTCCCCACAGGAAACAGATTCGGAGATATAGGCGTTTCAAAGTAGGAAATAGACAGGAAGCGGATGTGAATTTTTGTTTTGTTTCCGGTGAGCGATCTGGCACTTCCTTCGCAGGATTACAATGGGTGCTCCCAGAGCTGCTCTAGCCCCGCCCGCGCGGAGAAAAACGAAAAAAACTAAAAGACCAAACTCACGGTTCAGACCGTGTTCGGCACCGAACCGCCACTATGTAAACACACGGTTCAGACCGTGTTTGGCACCCGATGTGTTAAGCACCCCTCAGCGGGCGTTAAGTGAAGTTACAGACCGTGGCCCAAGCACCGCGGGGACCTGGTGGTACAAACCAGAATAGTCGCCCCTGGGACTATTCTGAACTTAGCGCGTCGGGCCCGGCTCACCGGCCGGTCCCGCGTACCCACGATTAAGCACCCCTCGGCGGGCGATAAGTCGGGGGGGGGGGGGGTCCCGCGGCCTACAGACCGCAGGTACCTGGTGGTACAAGGGGTGCCGCAATAGTTATCACGCCCATTAGCAGGGTCTTGTTTCCTCGCTGAAGATTGTCTTCTTTCCTCTATGGTCTGAGCTGATTTCATTTCTCTTGGCTATGGTTTCGCTAGGTAGCTGGTAGGGACAGTGGGAATCTCGTTCGATTAACTCGGGTGCAGCCACTGCTGAGTTGCGGGACAACCGCGGCGCCGGGCACAACCCACATAGATACGTAGCTGCTCGCAGGTTCATGTCAAGTTCCCCCGCCCCCAACCCCATCAAGGTAACTTGCCTTGTGGGTCCACAATCGGGAACTTTGGTTTACTCAACTCCTGCGTGCGCCACCTATTTTGTCTACACCCATATCAGTTACTGTCCCGGCGTGGTCACTTGGCAGTGACTGCGCGCCCAACTCAGACGAGTCTGCAGCGCCCTTTAAGACAAGCATATGCTACAGGATCAACCAGGTAGGCCTCCTGTTCCACCACAGAGACAGCGCGCCCAGGTGAGGCGCGCACCGTGGGGTTGCCGGTCCGTGGAGACTTTTTCACAGGAGGGAGGCAGGGACGAGCGGGACGCCTCCTGGGCCACGGGGAGGGGACAGGGAGGTACGACGCGGAGATCCACAGGCGGAGCCTCACGTCGGGCGAGGCTCCGTCGCCCTAGCTATCCTATGGCACCAGTCGGCCCTTGTCCGTAGCTTCCCCCTCTCCACCAGGGGAGAGCCAGGGCGACCTGAGGCTGCAACACTTCAGGCTGCAACCTCCAGGATCCATGGCCCTGCGAGGCACGGGGACGCACCCGAATATGGTGCACCATGGCCATGGTCTCTAGCTACCCTATGGCACAAGTGGCCACTTTCCCCCCAATGCGAAATTTCACGCATGGGAGAGGCAGCGAGCCCTAAAGCTCCTGAGCCTTCCGGAGCTTTCTTCGGGTTTTTCGGCCACCGTTTGCCCGGGCAGCCACCCAGGGGCCCGGGGGGGGGGGGGGGGGGTACCGACACGTGCGCACCCCCGGCCCAGATCCAACGAGCCCTCCGCCGGCCCCGAGCGACCCACGGACCGGGAGGTACGGGCCGTTTTAGCCCGAAAAAGCGCAGATCGACAAGCCGAAAAAAAGTTGGAATTTTAGGCCGGGGGTCCTCCAGTGGGTCCCCGGGGACCTCTGGAGCCATGCGGACACTTAGGAAAAAAATCGAAATTTTTCAAAGAACCATGATTTTGGGGTCTTCGCCGCCCCGTCGCTACCCCAGGAACTGGAAGGTGCCTCTTCCTGGGCATGATCCCTAGCTATCTTATGGCACGAGTCGGCCCTTCTCCCTGGCTTCCCCCTTCCAGCAGGGGAGAGGCCAGGAGCCCTGGGCCTCCCGGCAGACTGCCGGGTTCACACTCGGTTGCTCTACCCGCTCCGGGAGCCACCGTCCCTGGGCGCGGAGGTGGGCCGGGGACTAGTGATGAGCGGGTCGGGTTTTTTCATGACCCGCCCCGCCCCGCCCCGCGACGGAACCCAACCCGCCTCAACCCGCCCCGCGAACCCATATATAAATCTATGGCTCAACCCGCCCCGCGACCCGCGATGTTTTTTTAATTCTGTAAAATCATGGTTAGAAAATAATCCCCAAGTGTATTCAAACTGTTTTATTGTTATTATTCTTATTCTTATTAGGAATAAAGACAAAACAAGAGCATGTGATCATTTTATTTTTTTTTGCGTGTGAGAGCGGCTGACCCGCTCACCCACAGCCCGCATAATTGCCTCTGAAATTCTGACTCGACCCACCCGCGCCGCGGGTTGACCCGCGGGTTACGGGTCGACCCGCTCATCACTACCGGGGACCATGGACTGGGGTGGGCGCCGCCTTGTGGACACGGCCGGTATTGCGCCCCGCGGCCACCACAGGCCTATCCAGGCTTGTGGATCTGCTCTTTTTCCACGGCAGGACTTTGTCCCTTTTCCAGACCCACGACCGGGGACCCCCGGGGGTCCGCGCCGGCCGCCCTTACCCGCCTCGGGAGCCACCGTCTCTGGGCATGGAGGTGGACCGGGGACCCCCGGGGGTCCCTGGCTCCATGTGGACACTTAGCCCCATCGCTTCCCCCAGGAAGGTGCCTCTTTCTGGGCATGGTCCCTACCTATCCGATGGCACCAGTCGGCCCTTCTCCCTGGCTTCCCCCTTCACACAGGGGAAAGGCCAGGGAGCCCAGTGCCTCCCGGCATAGTGCCGGGTTCACACTCGCCCGCTCTACCCGCCCCGGGAGACACCGTCCCGGGCACTGAGGTGGTCCATGGACCCCTGGGGGACCATGGACCAGGGACAGCGGTGGTACTGCGCCCCACGACAACAGGCTTTTACAGGCTTTTACAAGCTTGTGGATCTGCTCTTTTTCCACCCTTTTTGAGCCCGGTTTTCGGCTTTCGGACCCGCGGGGCGTCGGAGCCGCGCCGCGTAACCTTAAATTGTACGTGTTGAAAGCATGTTCTGGGGGTACGTATACGTGTACATTATGTCACAAGGAAAACTTGACCATGATGACCATGACCATGACTGACCATGATGCTGACCATGCTACTGACCATGATACTGACCATGATACTGACATGATACTGACATGATACTGACCATGATACTGACATGATACTGACATGATACTGACCATGATACTGACATGATACTGACATGATACTGACCATGATACTGACATGATACTGACATGATACTGACAGACAGACAGACAGACAAGACAAAACATTAGAATATTACATGGGCTGATGGAACATAAGGCTGAAGGAACATAGGGCTGAGGGAACATAGGGCTGAGGAAACATAGGGTCTATTTTGGGATGAGGGAACATAGGGCTGAGGGAACATAGGGTCTAATTTGGGATGAGGGAACATAGGGCTGAGGGAACATAGGGATGAGGGAACATAGGGCTGAGGGAACATAGGGCTGAGGGAACATAGGGTTGAGGGAACTTGAGTACGCTCCCCAGCAGGCCACTACAAGTACGGGCAGCAATCATTACCTCTGTATTTGGCTGAGATGAAGAAACTACCAGAAACAGCTTCAGAGGTACATGAAGCACTGATGGCAGGTGTATTTGTTGGCAGACGAGCAGATGGCAGCCACAACAGTGTTGCTCTTGACATGCTACTGGAGCAGACCTACAATGCTGATGCCAAGGAAGCAAGCGGTCTGGATGGCATTACACTCAGCCCTGCTGCCCGGACAAAATGGGTCTACACAAAACCACTCACTGCAGCTGTCTCTGCAGAGCTCAAGTCTATGCTCCACCTCCACTCCATGAGTCTGGTCAGAGTCGTGTAACCCGGGATGCAGAGATGGTAGTCAAGGTCATGGCAGCAGTGGAGACTAACCCATTTACAGTGAGCACATCATCCATGATCAACATATCTACAGGACAGTGTGCTGATTCCACAGTCAAGGACGACTTGATGAGTGTGAAAGAACTGGGTCTGAAGGCACTGTGTGAATCACTGTCCAGTGATCAGAAGAAGACAAGCATAATGAAGCTTAACACTTTCCACACTCAAAACACAAAATCCAAAAAATCGAAGGGGAAAACCTCAGCACCTGGCAAGAGCAATGAAATTACTGCCCTCCTGCGCATGACACAAATCATAGCCAGTGGTGGAGAACTCAACCTTGTTGACTTTATAGGCAACCACGAGTGCAGTGACTTCCCCCCCTTCCCTCTTCCAGGAAGATGGCAGGATGAGAACAGGTACCAAGGCAAGCCTTTTGAAGGTCCTGAAAGAGGAGACCAAAGTTGCATGCATCCCTGACCTGCCTACAGAAGACAGAAAAACAGCAGTAGTTATTGATGCCATGTATGCCATACGCCATTGGTCGTTCCTGAAAGGTGAAGCATTTGGAACAATCGCTGAACGATACCAACGTCTGCTGTTGAATGATGTGCCTGCTGGCACAGAGATCATTCACTTCTGTTGTGACCGGTACAGTGGACCTAGTCTTAAGACAGCTGAGCAAGAACACAGATATGCTCGACCAAAACCATCCAAGGAATATGAAGTCAGTATGCATTACACAGCTCCAGATCCTCAGGGGTTTGTTGCTGTGTCAGCTAACAAGGCAAACCTATTGAGTTTCCTCTGTGACGAATGGTGTGAAAATGAGAAACTTAAGTCGGCCCTTGGTCCAACACATCTTTACCTGGGTGGGGGGGTTTAAAGAAGAGACAATGAGTGTGGTGATCAAGTAGGGGTCTATTGAAGATGTCCCTGCACTAGAATCCACACAACAGGAGGCTGATACAAGAATAATACTCCACACCCTGTACAGTGTCCAGAATGACAAAGTTGACAGAGTTGTCATCCATGCCAATGACACAGACATCACCATCATGTGCCTTTACTATAAAGCAACCCATCTCAGATGCCTTCCAGAGCTGTGGGTGAGAACAGAGCAAAATTCATACCTTCCTATCCATCAAATGGTATCAGCACTGGGGTTCTCACGGTGTCGTGCCCTGCCCTTTATCCATAGTTTAAGTGGCAGAGATACCACCAGCTATCCCTTCTTCACTGGGAAGAAGGCATGGTTCAAGGCCAGCATGTGTCTGGATCTCCTTGCACTTGAGGAGTTTGGTGAAAACTCTTCTGATTCCCTCTCAGATGACGTCATCAATCAGGCACAAGACCTCACAATTGCTGTATATACATCCAAAGCGGACCACCCGGAGGATTTTGACCTGAGTAAGCTTAGAGTGTACAAGTTCCTCAATAATAGATCAACCCTCTTAAAGCTGCTGCCCCCGACAGAGAATGCCTTTGACCGACACCTGAGAAGAGCTGCTCTAGCAACCATAATAGATAAATGTGCACACATCGCCAAGCCGGATATTCCTTCTTTCACAGAGTATGGATGGTCTCTCAGTGCTAGCAATGCAGTCCCCCTTACCGAGCCAGCCTGGCCAGTGTCAATGAACAAGGCAATATCATGCAGCTGTATCAAAGGCTGCCAGAAAAACTGTTCCTGTGCAAAGAAGGAAATTCCATGCTACTTAGGATGCCGTTGCCAGGGACTGGAGACACGATGCAGCAGGATCAGTGCAACACGTGACAACAGTGACAGTGAATAGCATTGTACCATAGTATCATTGGCTTTAGAAGCAGGCAAGACAGCACCATAGAGGTCAAAATGAACCTTTTGTAGGCAACCTCAAATCCGCTTTTACTCTGTTTGTCACTAAGTAGTCTATATTTTGTTATGTTACTTGAATGCATACCACTATGTTAATTTGTATAGCCCTAAAGTTGAAGTTTTTGGCAAGTCTTGGAGTGTGTCTGTTTATATTGTAGTTAGTTTATTAAAATGATACATAGGATACATTGTGGGCTTTTTCTCAGATTTTTCACTGCAATCATCCCCACAACTATAGATAGAATCTGAGCAAAAATGTAATACCATACATTATTTATGACTGCAGCCATATTGACAACATAGAAATGAAAGCTGAAACTGACCAAATGTGTTCATATTGCTTAAAAAGCAGACTTTTTGCCATAACAGTTAGCTGTCACTGTAAAAGTCATAGTAAAACTCATTTTCGGGTGGCGTCCATCTTGGAAATATGCAAAGCAAAGGTCCAGACACACCTAATCATAAAGATAAGTATTCCATTGAGTTTCTCATGCTCTGAAACCATGAAATAGACATCAAGTTTGCATTTCTAGCCCATCTGGTTCAAAAGTTATCGCCAAAGCTATTTTCTGATAGGGGCCAATATTGAGGCGGCCATATTGGATTTCCAGCAAAAAATTGACCGGGTTGTCCATATAGGTTGTGATCCTAGAGGGTCATAGATATTATTTCTGGTGGCCAACCTTTGATGGCAGGGCAAATGCAGGTTTCCAAAAAAAGGGGGGGTTTGCCCCCTGGGTATGTCTTGTAAACAGGAGATCCTGGGTTCAAATCCCAGCAGTACCTCTAAAATCAAGTACTAAACAACATTATTCTTGTTTATTTCTTTCATAAACCTCTTGAAATGATTCTGGTCAAACAATGAAGCTGTGTAAAAGCTAAAGTAGGCCTGGTTAGCTCTACCCAGCCCCTGGTGGACTGTAAGGAAGTTTCATCTTCTGACCATTCACAGAGCTCCTGGCTTCAATTGCTGCAAATGAAAACCAACGGCCTTCATTTTCCAGCCACTAAAAAGTCCCCCTTCTTTTCCCTTCATTTTCTCTTCCGCATTTTCTGGCCAATACAATCTTCCCCTCTCCCACCAGTTGCCAATCAAAACGGCACATTCAGTCCTCATAAGCTACCAATTGAAACCCCCCTCCTTCCACAATTCTAGCCTATCATTGGCACTTTACCTGCAGGGCGCCAGCCCTCAAATTGAAGATGGCTTTTCACTTCTCACTCAGTTGTTTCCTGCACAGCCACAGCGTGTGGAAAATGTGTTTGGTGGGATGAAGAGCAGCTTTCTTTTCCTTCGAGAAATCAACCTCCTTCTAGGGTAAGAGGCCAAAATGATGGCGATGTATTAAACTACTTTAAAATGGATCGTTTTTGCATTGTGCATTGCACCGTTAAATCTGTATCAACAGCACAGTGATGCTGCTCGTTCATACACCTTTGATGTCTTGTTGGCTTGAAACCATGACATTTTATGGACAATGTCATGCTGTTTAGTACAACGTTTTATTTTAATTGAATTGTTAAATAATTGCATGTACGTTATAGCCATGGCTAGATGTGTCGCTCGTCCGCCACGAGGGTCATGGCTGAACTTCAGCCTGGTGTTTGCACGTTTTCGATTTACAGCCTGTACATCTACATATACGTTCAGATTTCAAATATAAAGTGCTTAACCCATGGCTACAGATGTTACAATTCTGGACGGGCCCTCAAAAGTACCCCTATTCTCCGGATTGTTAAATAAAAAGCATTTTAATCCGATCGATGGCCATTTTCTCTAGCTTTCAACTGTGTGAGACCTATCGGTTGGGAGGTGTATTGCACCCTTATACATTATAACTCTATGATTAAAATGGCCACCGATCGGATTAAAATGATTATTATTGAACAATACTCCTGCACCTGCTCATCAAAGAACTGCTGTAACATTTCCCTTTGAACATGGAGTTGGTCCTCTGGCTCTTTCTCTGTCTCTGAGTCAGGCTCAGGCTCAGCCTCAAGCTTAGCCTGACCCTGCACCATGTCCTCAGCCTTCCTCTTGTTGATTTCCTCCATTTTGTAGGGAATGTCGGAGTGGAGCTTATTGACCCTTACTCCAACCAGGTCCCTGCAGAGGCTGGATGCATCGAGGATTTTTAATCGTTCCAGTTCCCTCAATGGAATGAGCCCGCGCCTCAGGTACTCCTTGAGGGCGGGATATTTAACGAACCCGTTGTTCATCAGCATGCCGATCCCGCTGATTAGGCAAAGGGAGCTGAGTAGTTTCAGCTGGTCATCCTCCTTGGCCTGCAGGACACGCCTCGGAATCCTGCTCAGGACTTTAGGAATCCATGGTAGCCCCTTTTCCTGATAGTATTTCAGGCGTGATTCAAATATACAGTCGGAGGCTACCATGGATTCCAGGATCTTTGTGGTCCAGGTCTGGGCCTCCTTTACATTCAAGCAGGGCCTTTCTCCCACGCCATGTATCACCAGGAATGCTGGGTTGTCCCAGTAAGCGGTCCTCCCGCGCCCTCGGGTCCAGTACTTTATGTATGGAAACCACACTAGCTCCAACTCCTCCATGCCACTAACCAACAGTTTGTTTGGATCACGCCCGGCCTTCTGCACCATTTGGACTGCTCTTCCAAAGGTTAGATCCTGGTCGAAGTGCCGGACGTGACCCAACACCTCTCTGGCAAGTTCATCGTATGTCAAGGAGTTCTTGATCGACTCAAGTGGCCTGGTGGTGTTAGGACTTTTCAGTCCTAACAGGTCCAGTGTGTTGGTCTTGTGAAGGTCCTTTAGGAGGACCTTCAGAAGTTCGGCCCCGAGGACGCGGTCCGTTGCCCCCATGTAATCTGACAGACGCCAGATCCTCCTCACCTTCTCCATCTGGCTTGGTGTTGTTAGCCAGTTGTCCAGGGGCGGTGGGGAGGATCCGGCGCTGGCGGAATTACATGGGGACAACGCCAGGAAGCCCCTCAACCTGGTTGAGCTGTTCTTTCCGACTGACGAGGTACCCAGGGAGCTGGAATAGTACTTGTCCCCTGGGCACCTCGGCATTCCATGGAAAAGTTCTTCCAGGGCGATTTCCAGCTGGTAAGCCGTCCATACAGGCTGGAAGCCACCTATCCACTTGTTGGATTCAAGCAGATCCCTTAGAGTCTGAAGTATGTGCCTGGCAGCGATTTCGGCAACCGATGTGATCCCCTCCCCCTGCACGTTCTGGAAGGGGACCAGCATCGGTTTTGCTGCCAGGAGTGCCTTCAATCTAACAAGGTCCACCAGGTCCAGGGCGGCAAGGCCATCGGGGATGTGTCCCCTCTCCAGGCGTACCACCCCCTCCAGCCTTGCTGCCATCTGGGTCCCCAGCTTGTTTGTCAGGTCTGTGAAATGCAGTATATAATCGTTTGCCCTGGTGAGGAGGCACCGGTCTCTGGGCCCCTGTTTGAGGCCCATGGAGATCAGCACCCCGCTCACCGGGTGCTTGTAGAACGGCGACTGGTGCTGGTGTGGGCTGTCTGTGTAGAGTTGAACAAAGTTCAACTCTCCACCAGCACCAGCCGCCCTAAAGACAGTCCACAGTAGTGGGTGGTGTTCTGGCCTGTGGTGGTCCAGGGGTGACTGGTAATTTGCCGCCTCGTGGATGGTCAGGGCAGTGTAGATCTTGCCCTGTTCACCCACGAGGGCGTGTATGCCGTCCCTGGACCACAGCAGATCCACGTTCTCGTCCCTATCTGTAACTGATACCGCCACGTGGACCGAGAGGGCCTCCACGTCCTCAAGGTTTGAGAACACGCCGTCTTGCAGGACCAAGGGGGCGTTCTCTTTTTGACCCATTCGGGTCATGGTTATCATGAGCTTAAGTCCCCTGGGGGTAGGCGTCTCAAGCACCACATCGTCGAGGAGTCTCAGGATGCACTCCTGGTCCTCCCCGACGATGTGGAGCTTGGCCGTGTTGTACAAATTGTTTTTCAACACGGTTGGCCTTTTTTCTGCCCGAGGTATGGCACGGAGCTTTTCTCCAAATGCCTTCCCTAAGGCAGCCTGAACCCCCTTGCACATGACCACTGCTGCCCTGTGGTCAGTGAGCAACCCCGACGGTTGCTTTGCGTCTTTTGGCACCAGAGACCAGTGTAGCGTGAACCCCCCATCCACATAGCCGAGAGTGGACCCATGGACGTGTGTCCACTCTTTGATGACAGCCTGGCTAAAGTTTTTGAGGGGTATATGCTTCTTGAGGAAGTACCAATGGCAGTGATGCCCCACCCGCACCCACTCGGGTAAGTACAAATAATGTACCCGGGCCTTAAGGGACTGCATGCGGCCTAGCTGGAACACAACCCCATCAATGTCCGGTTTGAACAGCAAGCGCTCATTTTGCAGTTGCACCGGGACATTGATGGGGTTGACCGGCATACAGTCCCCCTCAGCCCTGAGGAACCCCTCCACATTCCCCACGAAAGGGGAGAATAGGGTGAGGGCCTCAATGGTGTTGTCACGCGCCGTTTCAATGTACTCGGATTGGTCCATTGGGTTAGGGTAGTAACACTAGTATGGCCTACTTCCTCTTGATTTATGACGAGATGTCAAACAAACTCTCCCGGAACTCTCTCCCCAGTTGACTTAAGTATGCAGGATTTTTGTGTGTGGGGTTGGGATAATTAGCTGGGATTCAGCGTTTGTAGTGGGGATTGGAGCGGGTGCGTGGTGTAAAAATGTGCTTTTTGAAACAGAAAATGTCAAACTGGGCGAAATGAAATGAAGAAAAAAAAATGAAGGGCTCCCACAGTGCAATTGATTTTTTTAAATAATTTTCAACAAAATTAGAACGGTTTGAAAAAAAAAACGGACAGGGCTTCGCCGTATCTTTTCGTTTTTTTAAAAAAATCCAAAGAAACACTGTCAAAATCTGAAAAACAAACAAAGTCCCTAAAGAATAAAAAAAAAACGGACAGGGCTTCGCCGTATCTTTTCGTTTTTTTAAAAAAATCCAAAGAAACACTGTCAAAATCTGAAAAACAAACAAAGTTTGCTGGACTGTCAACCGGGACAAAGGGTAGCTAGATGAGAGCTGTGCACAGCACGATGGTTTGAGAGAGAATGAGAGAAAAGTGGGCGTCTGCCTTTTATACCTGCCCGGAAAGTCATAAATTCAGAAATTGCTTAAAAAAAAAGTAATTATTTCTTAATATTTGATTGACTATTCCCCTTATTTCGGGCACGGGGAACAAGAATATGTACTCGGTTTCGTTGAAATAATTTTCTAAATTGATGAAAAAGCTGTTTGAAGTTCGCCAAAACACCTTAAAACGACATCAAAATTAAAAAAACAGCGAAACTCTTCGTGTCATTTTGTAGCCCTTGTCGCCCTGAGTCCGAATCCGTTGTCCGTTTTGAAATCGGACCACGGGAAGTGCCCGAAAATAAATAAAAGAATATTCGCGGGGATGACCGTTTATAAATTGTGACCGCAAATAAATTGTTTTGGAACCCAAAACGATGTTTTCATGATCTGAGACTTGGTCTACCCCCCTAAAATCGACCCTTGCGCATCTCGTGGTGGTCTTGTTTTTTTTTTAGGACCACGGGAAGTGCCCGAAAAAAGCGTACTAAGATCGCAAAAATTGCGCTTTTTGGTTTTGGGGTTTTGGGGTTCAAAATGATTTTTGCAAGGGCTGACATTTCGGCTACCCCCCCTAATTGGACCACGGAAAATTTAATGGTGATAGTCCGCGCTGTCTAAACAACCGTTAACTGGGTGAAATTGCTGTTTTAAAGTTTAAAAAATTCACCATTTCATGAATTTTAGTCATTTTGCTCCCAAACTTTTTCTACCCCCACTAATTCAATAGCGCTGAATCCGAATATGTCAATAATATTGCAATCCAATAAGTAGAAGTACCTTAATTTGCTCCTCATTGGCTAAAACTCGACTTCCTGTAGGAATGTCGCACAGTAATGAAACTTATATCAAAATGTTCGTCCTGATGAGTTATACAACATATCCGAAGATGGGCTTCTAACACCCCTCCCCCATGGAGTTAGAGTCCCTAGAAGCTAAAACTAACAGATCTACAAGTTCTGTAGTCAAACATGACCGAAAGACCCCCAAACTCTGCCTACCCCCCCAAAATAGGGCATTGTGAACAACGTTCCCATTGGAAAATATTGTCTATAATGCTTCCAAAGGCCCTAAACCAAGACCCCAGAGACACCCAGAAAACATATTTTGAAAAAAAAGGAAAACTCTTTTGGCCGTAGATTTGTAGTTTATGGCTCAATATTGTCATGGGTGGTACCATTGGAACCGCTCAAGGGTCCAGTTTACTAATCAACTGTCATCTCAACCTCAGCCGTATAGTTTAGGAGTTACAGCCTGTTGACCGAGGTAACGTCATTTTCACATTATTTGGCCTGGAAAAGTCCCTTTGACTTGTTTTTTTTGAGGGCCTGTATATAATTGTAACATCCGTGGCCATGGGTTAAGCACTTTTTATTTGATATCTGAACGTTTATGTAGATGTACGGGCTGTATGTAAATGTTGAGAGTCCAAAAAACGGGTTGAAGTTTCGTCATGACTGTCATGATATGACGGTCATGTTTCTGGGCTAGTCTAAAGAACTGACGTTGTTGGCTTGACACCTTGACATTTTAGGGACAATATGCTGTTTAGTTCAACAACATTATTTTAATAGATTGGACATTGGCAAAGAGCTTTTTAGCTAAATTATTTAACCAATGATAGAAAATAAAGTTTTCAGAAAGCTTAATGAGCTGTCCAACACATGTTTTCAGATGTCATATTTCAAGCCCAAGAAACACAAGGCCATGGGGGGCGATGAATGGCTGGCTCGGATGAAGACGTTTGCTAATACAGGTGCCTGGCCTAGTCAACTAGGAAACAAGCCATCTGTCAAGCAAAAACAATGGTATGACTTGTATCAGAGGGTAAGCTTTTGCATGCATCTGTAAAGGAATTGTTTCAACCAACAATGCTCTAGTATGTGTTGGTGAATTTCAGTGGTGTAAACTTAAAGTAACTAAGTACATTTACTCAAGTGATGTACTCGAGTACAATTTGTTGAGGTACTTTTTTTTTAAGGTATTTTCAATACTTTTACTTCTACTCCATTACATCTCTGAGATAAATATTGTACTTTTACTCCACTACAATTATTTGGAAACTTTAGTTACTTTGCAGATATAAATTATTCAATATAAAACATACTTTAACCACTTTAGGTGCTTTAACCACTTTAGCCTTATTTTATACAGGCTATTTGAAAATAGCCGATCTACAAGCTCACAACGCATGTACGCAAGTACATTTTGATACCAATACTTTTGTACTTTACAAGTAAATAGGACATTTAGAATTCCAGACTTTTACTTGTAACAGTACTTCTACATTGCAGTATTGATACACTTACTTAAGTAAAACATTTGATTACTTTTTCCACCACCGGTGAATTTGGAATATGGTTGTGTAATGCCCTGCAGGGCAGCAGTTAAGAATATAATTAATGTGTGTGTAAATATTTGGATTTTGGTCACAGATAGAGAAATGCCCACTGCATAAACAGGGGCAGAGGACTCTGTTTGGGGGGCCACAGATCTGCAATTGTGGATTTCACACTAAGAAAGTGAGTTTAACTGTTAATTAAATAACAGACTTCTATAAAGCTGTATTGCTATACATTAATTATTCTGTCATTTTATTAACATTTGTTTAATGTTCAGCCAGCTGATCTTGTTCCACGGGAACGGCCTACACCAAACCTGGCAGCAGATCCTGTTCCGAAGGAACGGCCTAAACCGAACCTGGCAATGGTAATTCTGCCTACTAAACTCAAGCTTGGCCGTGATGCAGTTCCAAATAAGTATGACATAACTTGTTGGGGCTTATTGACCGGTGCTGTACTGACACTGTTTACTTCCACAGTTTGACAAGCAAAGGTTTGGTGGCTCACATTGTGCCGCAGCCAAACCTAACGTCGATTTGGCCAGGCCTAGGAAACCTGCAGAGGTATGAGGCTTAATGTTGGATATAATGGTTCATATAATAGTTTGCTTATATAATGATGACCAGTCTCTGTTGACCTGTCGGTATGTTGCTCTTTTCCTGGATGTATAATTTCTTTATATTTGACAGTATGCTTATCAACTATCCCCACTCGTAGTCTGTTTCCAGCACTGTCGCCACCTCACCTAGTGCAGCATCTCCTATGGTCTCCATGATTACCTCTTCTCCCGTCTCAAGGCCTCTGAGCAGCACCAGGTCCTTCATAAGGACCATCTCGCCTTTCTCTCTCCCTCCTTCCTCTTCGACCGCTGTGAGGACTGCCACAGCCCCTGTAGAGGGTCATTCCAGGTATCACTGAAACCAATCTTACTCCAATTGGTCAAAGGGGGGCACTATAGCAATTTTTTTTAAATGCAAACTTTAAACAGGCAAAAGTCATGCCTCGTTTGGCCGACAGCCATTAAACCTGCTTAAACATGTGCCTTGACTCATGAGGAACATATCTATCACTTTGACCAGTAAGCTCCGCCCTTAGATTGTCTGCAATTTTGAGCAGTTTGAAAAACATTTAAACCAAGGATTTCTGAGCAATTCGCGTGAAACTGTCAACTAAATGTGTGAGGACCTTTTTCACAGGTTCAGATCTGTTGGTCCAATAGCTTGATCGCTTAATCATCTGCCTTGAAACCACAGGGTCGCCGGTTCGAATCCCACCTCATGTAGACTTCATTATAATTGCATTGCACACAACATGACTGTATCAATGAATACATGTGCAATTGTTAAAAGATAACGTGAAATGCTTATTTGAAAGTAGTTATTTTCAACGTATGACATACTTCATTCGCCCTTTTGTTTTGTTGGATTCTCCTTTCTCACAGTCTGAGGCTGTGGATTGAATAGCTCGATCAGTAGAGTGTGAGCCTAATGTGCCGAAGGTCCCCAGTTCAAACCCCACTCATTACAGTTTAAATTTAAATTGCATTGTACAAAACATGACCCTGTTAATTCAGACATGTGCAATTTTTAAACAATAACAAGAAATGCTTTTTTGAGAGTAGTTGTCTCCGCCAGGAGACTATGTTTTCACTTTCCGCCCCCTCCCCCCCCCCCCCCCCCCCCCCCTCCCTCCTCGGCCAAGCTAACATTCGTCAAGCCTCACGTGACACGTGACAATACGTTGAAAGAGTGTGCTCTGATTGGCTAGTGAGACGCATGACGTATAGCGGCCTATAAATAGATGTGTCACTTTGAAAGAGACTTGGTCTCTTTCAAAGTGAGGTAAGACAGGAATAATCACGAAATGGCTGAGAAATGGCGGAGTAACACTTAAGACAGGATTAATCAAGTAACACTTAAGACAGGATTAATCAGGAACAGTACTGGCGGAGACCTGTGCTCCGAGGAGCACATTTTCTAGTTGTTTTTTATGTATGACATACTTTCATGTGAAAATAGCCGATCTACAATCTCACAACTTTT
This sequence comes from Gymnoscopelus microlampas, assembly GCF_963454915.1. Classification (NCBI taxonomy): domain Eukaryota; kingdom Metazoa; phylum Chordata; class Actinopteri; order Myctophiformes; family Myctophidae; genus Gymnoscopelus; species Gymnoscopelus microlampas. The sequence continues at coordinate 1,134,766 of NW_028155725.1, read as the reverse complement.
CAGATAGCAACGCGTTGTGAGCTTGTAGATCGACTATTTTCACTAGTTTCCATTCCGAGGAGACAAAAAAAAACATTATTGGTAAATGTTTTGTGAACCAGTGATCTACAGTAGTTAGCGAAACAGAGGCTTGGTTCATAACGGACGGAAAAACCTATAGATATCAACAGACACCATCAGGGAGGCCATATCTTTACCTCAATGAGAAGAGAGGCAGTCTGTGAATCCATACAGTAGGTCGCTGGTTCGATCCCTGTCCCCAACAATGCGTTGAGGTGATCATCATTTGGAATTCCCCCTATTCCCATGGATTGGATCCACCCCTCTCACTCATCACCAATCACACCTGTCACATGCACAGTACAATTTTTAGGTACTTTTACTTTACTACTCTACTCTACTACAATTACAGCAGATGACAGCTTTAGTTACGTGTTACTTTGCAGATGTAATTATTAATACAACACCTACAGTAACCACATACAGCCGATCTACAATGTGACGCGTTATGAGCTTGTATATATATAATAAGCAACCCATGCTGTATGATAACTTACCACATATGAAATCCAATTCTGTCTATCCAATGGCTCAGTCGGTACTGCGGCCATAGCTGAGTGGTTAGTGAGCCCGCCTAGGGAGCCAGAGACCCTGGTTGCCCCAGGTACGATTCCAGGCCAGGCCAGCAAATGTGTCGATGAAATGAAATTTGTCCCTGAGCAAGACTCTTAACCCGTAATTGCTCACAGGCCCTCATTGGAAACAAGACCGCAAGGACTTTCATGAACGGACCTGGAATTATCCTTATCCTTTACACTGTCTACCCGCAAGTCTATAGGTCCCTTGTTCAAATCCCAATTTAACCAGCCCAAATATAATTTACTGAACAAAAATCATGACTTTGTTAATTAATGCATGTTCACTTCTTCTCTCACTGCCTCTCTTTCTCACTGCCTCTCTCTCTCTCTCTCGCTCTCTCTCTCTCTCTCTCTCTCTCTCTCTCTCTCTCTCTCTCTCTCTCTCTCTCTTTCTTTCTCTCTCTCTCTCTCTCTAACTGCCTCTCTTTCTCTTTTCTCCGCTTATTGCTGCTTGCAGCTATATTCTGTCTTTATTTTTATATTTTCACATTTTGGGAAATGTAAGGTCATTTTCAACATGATGTAACCTTACAGTATATCAGCATACACATAATTTAAAATGTACATGCAGATTACCATTAGGTTGGTAGGATCAATATTGATTCCTAGCATGATTCAGTATAATTTATAAATGAAATCAGTGTTCTATTCCTGATGTTGATTCAACATAAAATCAACTAAAATGTGCATGCAGATTACCATTTAGATGATGGTTGAATCAATGTTGATTCCTAATGTTGATTCAACATTAAATCAACTAAAATGTGCATGCAGATTACCATTTAGATGGTTGATTATTGATTCATAACGTTGATTCCAAATAAAATAAAATAAAATCAGCATGCAGAATACCATTTAAATGATGGTTGAATCAACGTTGATATAGTGTTAGTTAGTGGTTGAAACCCAACGTTGAATCAATAAGGAATTCCTTTGCGATTTCTGTACAGTTTCAACGTTGGGATTGAACATTGAATCAACCGTTATGGCCGACTATTTTTCAACGTTGATTGACCCATATTTTGCTATCTGGGGACCCCCCCTTCCCTATACAGTGATTTGAAGGGTTAAGTGGGAGCAGTAATTGGCAGTTTTGTTCTATTGTTGGTGTGTCCCACCCCCTCATTCTTTTTGGGCCATCAGTGCCCTCTGTTAGTATTTAACAAGAGTTTGTTCTGCTTGGTACCACTTCAATCTCTGCTAGTTGTTAAGAGCTGAACTTCTCTTTCCTGCACTAGCTGAAGCAGTCAGATATTTAGTTGTGGTTCTAGTTTTGTGCTTAATTGTACTAGATGTTCTGGCTCTAAGTCAGTTAACCAACATCTGTCTAGTTTCTTTTCAGTCTACTTTGAAGAAAGTTTGGAGTTATGGCTTTACTACAAACAATGAAGTCCTTGATCAACCAGAGACTATCTGCAGCTGCGGAAGAGATATTTGGGATCGTTGGAGGAATTCTAAAAGAGTACGAGGGTGAAGCTTTCCAAATCAAGCAAGAAACTGACCGCCAACGTAAACTACTAACTGGATATGTTTTTAAAACCAATTATCAAATTACACAGAGCAGGTTGGTAAACCACAATCTGATTGTTAAACCTTTTCTAAATATGTGGTTCAACTGTCCTTGTATGGCTCATTTTTTCAGCATGCTATTTTGAGTCATAATTTTGTGAGGTTGAATGGCAATACTTAATAGTAAACTGGAATACTCATTAAGCACTGAGCTTGTTTAAGATGAGATCCCCATGCACACAAATCATGATGACATATAAGAGACAGACAGATATACACAACTACTATAGAATGTCATACCATCAGTTTACAGGTTACTGGTATGAAGAGTGAGAAATATGTACAAAAGAAGAAAGAGAGAGGGGGGGGGGGGGGTAGGTTAGGTTAGGACTTAGACAGGGGCCATTTTCCAATTGCAGCCTCCTGAAGGTGTATCTTTAGGGCAGTTTTGAAAGAGAGTAGGGTTTTACACTCCTTTCCACATTTTTGATGAATAGCATGAGAACGAGTTACTTCCCTTTGTTGAGCCAAAAAGGGTTGGACAAGGTTTGTGGAGCTGCCTCTGGTATTGTGATCATGGACATCATTAACATTTTGGAAGTATTTTGACAAATACAGGGGGATCCCAATGTTGTGGTGTATCTTGAAGACCAGCCCCATAGCAAGTTGCTGTACTCTGTCCTCAACCCTAAGCCATCCAATCCTAGCAAAATGATCAGGGGTTAGATGGGTTTTGTAATTGAGGCCAAGAAGTAGCCTTACAAGTTTGTTTTGGTATGTTTGGAGCCTTGTTTTTAAGGCCTTGGAGGTGTTGTGATACCACGAAGTGCATGCATAATCATAATGACCTTGTATGAGGGCCACTGCAAGAGTCTTCAGAGTATTCTTGCTGACTAGACGATCAATCCTCCACAAATAGCTTGTTATTTTGTGGACCGTTTTGATCGTTTTTTCTGCATTTTTGTCACCAGAGAGGTCAGCCTCCAAGGTAGAGCCCAGGTAGGTAATTTCGTTTTTTCTTTTGATGACATCATCACCCGCTTTGATCGTGAAACTCTCTGCCTTTCTAATGTTAGGAGTGGACCCAAAGAGGATGCATTCCGTTTTACCCAGGTGTAATGAAAGTTTGTTGTCGGAGAGACAGATGCAGATCTTGTTGAGTTCCGAGCTGAGAGTTTTCTCAACCTGCAGCCTGTCCCTGTCCGAGACTAGCAGGGCCGAGTCATCTGCGAACAGGAACAGGTTGCAGTCGCAGGCTGAAGACATGTCATTCACATATATCAGGAACAGTAAGGGTCCTAGTATACTTCCTTGAGGAACACCACAAGTCACTGGGAGGGGGGGGGGGGGGACTGGGTGCCGTTTACTTCCACCACTTGCTCCCTCCCTTCCAGGTAGCCCTCATGAAAAACTGCTAATGAATTACTACACAAAAGCTACTTGTGTAGTAGTGGCTGTATAGTCACCTGTAGCAATTGTGTAGTAAATCTGTAATTTATTCACTATTCACAATACATCAGTAGAGTTTCTTAGTGAGACAGTAGTGTTCCCAGTAGTAATCAAGCCGAGTAGTGAAAAAGCTGTTAGAACATTACTGCTTTACTACAAGGGCATTTAAATAGAGATTGTGTAGAGATTTTACTACTGGCTTGTGTAGTGAATATGCAGTAACTACTATACAGAATCACTACAAATATTTTAAAAAGTGATCAAGTAGAGTTTTTACTACCTGCTAGTGTAGTGCATGTGTAGTAACAACACTACAGAATCCACTACAGTAGCCGAGTAGTGAAAAAGCTGTTAAAACATTACTGCTTTACTACAAGGGCATTCAAATAGTGATTATGTAGAGTTTTTACTACTAGGTTGTGTAGTGAATGTGTAGTAAAAACACTATATAATACTCTACAGAAGCTGAGTAGTGAAAAAGCTGTTAAACATTACTGCTTTACTACAAGGGCATTCAAATAGTGATTATGTAGAGTTTTTACTACTTGATTGTGTAGTGAAGATATAGTAAAAACACGACAATCCTCTACAGAAGCCGAGTAGTGAAAAAGCTATTAAAACATTACTGCTTTACTACGAAGCCATGTAATTGATCAAGTAGAGTTCTTACTACATGCTAGTGTAGTGAATATGTAATAATACCACCAGTAGCATGGTCTCTGACACTCTGTATAGATGAACCTCTTATTGTAGTATCAATCAATATTAAACACTTTGTCTTTGTTACAATTAAATAAAATTAAATATAGGATATATGTGGCAGGATAAGAGATTGCATTTAAATCATTTATTTCCTGAGTTTACAGGCTAAAGGACCGCCATTAGCAAAATCAGTAAAACAACAACACCTGGGAGTCTAACTCCATCGACACATACAGTACTGTCAGTGGCGGTTCCAGCCTTTATGGCACCCTGGGTGAACCAGTAGTAGGGCTCTGTACTCATGTCTCAATACACAATTTCCCCATACCTGAAATACATCTTTACATTTCTCAAAATTGGTTCATCCCTTCAGACGGACACCTGCGTCGCAAGTTGATGCAATTTGGTGATGTGTGGCACAGATACTCCCTTTAATTGGCGTGTTGCCCAGTTAGTGGCAAACCCTAACTAAAAATCACACCTGTGTGAAGGTAGCGGCACCTTTGATATATTTTGTCATAGATATGTGTTTCAATATTAATATCTAATATATAATATCAATATTAGTTTATACCCCAGTTAATAAGAATACAGAGGACGAACACAAGGATGGACATACACCTGGACATAGACACGGACACACAGAGAAATACTAGAGAAACAATATTAAATCTCTGTAAATTTATTTCAAGGCTTCCAGTGGCACTAAATAGTGCCATTGGAAGCGAATCACCAAATGCATTCCAAGGTAAGTGGCAAAAACTGATCTGTCATAGCTGATAGAGTGGGTACCTAAAAAATAAACTTTGTGTGTCCGTGTGTATACATGTGGTACCAGAAAGATATGTAGTATGTGTTATGAAATAATCTATACAATTTATAAGCCGTACCCAGAGTGTTTATGTTCCGGACTTTTACAGTTTATATAAACCATCTAATTTTGTATTCATGATATAATATTGATGTCATGAATAGTTCCCTTGCCTGACCAATCAGAACGTCGACGGGCCTGACCAACCAGAACCTTGACGGGCCTGACCAATCAGAACGTTGACGGACCTGACCAATCAGAACCTCGACGGGCCTGACCAATCAGAACGTTGACGGACCTGACCAATCAGAACCTCGACGGGCCTGACCAATCAGAACGTTGACGGACCTGACCAATCAGAACCTCGACGGGCCTGACCAATCAGAACGTTGACGGACCTGACCAATCAGAACCTTGGCGGGCCTGACCAATCAGAACGTTGACGGACCTGACCAATCAGAACCTTGGCGAGCCTGACCAATCAGAACGTTGACGCAAAAGCCAGGTATAGAGGGCTAATATCTGCGCGCCGCTAAAAAACAAAAACATAAACCTAACCTCAACCCTAAACTTGGGTTGTCTAACCCTAACCTTAAACCTAACCTCTCAGAAAAGAAAAGAAACCTAACACTCAAACCGATACTCCCCCTTCCCTATGTGTTTTCCCTGGTGGGCGTGGATATACATCTAACCCTGACCAGAACCCTAACCTAAACACCATCCCCAGCCCTAATCTGAACCTAACACTATCCCTAACCTGATAACCATGCCCACCAGGGCGTAACACTAGGGAAAGAGGGATTCTCGTCACAACCACTAATTGGGTGAAAACACTGGAAGTATCTGTGCCACACATCACCAAATTACATCAACTTGCGACAGAGGTGTCAGTCTGAAGGGATGAACCAATTTTGAGAAATGTAAAGATGTACATTTCAGGTATGGGGAAAATGATGTATCGAGGCAAAGAAGTACAGAGCCCTACTACTGGTTCACCCAGGGTGCCATAAAGGCTGGAACAAGAGTGTCAATTTGGGGGTCCTCAGCATGAAATAGTTTGAACCACTGAACAGACACAAATAATAAAGAACATACAATAAATAAATGAGTACTGTACAAAACAGATGTTTTTTAAGACTCAATCTGTTTCTTGGTGATTTGGCAGTGGAATGACATAGAGTCTCGTTTGACTTTTGAGGAGCACACATGTCCAACTGGATTCCTAGATCATAATGTCGACAGGTAGTTGTGGGTTTGAGAGACAATTTTCGAACCACTAGACAGGTTTTCAGCTCACAGTCACACTTGCTGGTTGCACATCTACAGTGGACACAAACCAGTTTTTCTAATACACCAAATGTACCATCTCTAACCAGAACTACCGAGTTGTCTCTTCGTGATTCTCTTGAGTAGTGTGCTGTGGTAAAAATGGAACCGTCAAAAGAAAACCTGTCATAAGCAGACACCTGACTGTCCTCTATGTGAAACCCAAACAGTGTCTCTATGGGCTTCTTCAGGTGTGTCAGGGGTGGACAATGCTGCCTTGTCATAACATAAAGGTCAGGAGCTAGAGACTCTCTCTTTTTCAAGGTCACCTTTTTGGTAGTCAGGGTCTCATATAATGATTTGCACTTACTGCTTGGTTGCAGCAGATGAGATGCTCGTTTTACAAGTGCTCTTTGAAGATACAGCGACTTAAATATTTGTTTGGGAATGTGTCTTGTGCCATGGAATGCACTTAAGAGGACAGCATTGTTTCCCTCAAAAGAAAAGGTGGACGTTGCCCACAGTGGCCCAAGATTTAGCACACCTTTGGGGACATGTAGAAGCTGGTGAACATTGTAAGTGGTATGTTCTTTACCATAGAGTACTGTCATTTTCTTCACAAACTTGGTCAACATCTTTTCAGCTTCTTCAACTGCAGACTGTGTAACAGTCTCCTGTAACAGCAGATGAATGGCAAACGAGAGTAGAAAGAACTGTCTGAGATAATCAGTTGGCAGGATGCCCTCCAAGGCAACATAACCATAATACAAAAGAAAAGCTCTCCATTCTGACCCTTTCCAATGTGTCCGCTCAGACATAGCTCTTGGTTGGTTGGCGTGTTATCTCGGATGGTGGAGAAAAACTCTCCCAAGTGCTTATCTATAGCCTTGATCTGTTTGCCAATGCACCATGGTTTTCGGTGGTGAGTAGTGTCAAACCAAAGGGCAGCCAACTGCCGCATAACACCGAGTAACACACAATGAAGATAGTCTGGAACAAAACCATCGACCACATTAAATAGGGGAAGAGTCATTAAGGACGTTGGACCTTTAGTGCCACATACAGACTTTTGAGTCTGGTGAGCTTCCATTGCATAGTTAACTTGTTGCTGGTGGGTTCGTAACCTGGGTACGTCTTTTGAACTATATGATCTCATAAAACCTGCTCCCTTGGGTACAATTTCACCTGGTGTTAAGCACCAATCACACCCATACATGCCATTGAATTGAGTTGTATTTTTGAGAAGCGGTCTAGCAACAGCGTCGGCAGTACAAATAAGGTTGAAAACTTTGGAAATCAGTTTTTTACCCGTGATGGGATTTGTCCACTCAAAACCATCTTTAGCCAGTTTAGTACATTCAGCAATGTATGGAGCTAAGAAGGTTTCCATTTTTGGCTTACTCGGTCCAAACCAAAGGGCTGTCACCATTATATGTTGTTTCCGCAGTTTGGGCGGCAGCTCAATTAGTTGTGTTTGTAAAGGCCAAATAGAGTATTTGGACGAACGAAAAACTGGGACACCATCACAATTCCAAATGACAGACAGAGCATTGTCATCAAGTTTCCCCTCAGACAATAATTGCTGGTAAAGAGCACCATCCATTATATCACCAATAGTAGTGTCTTTTCTTGTTTTTTTCCCCTCAAGATGTTTAGAAACGTCCGACATACTGAGAAGATCTCCTAAGTGTTCAACCAGAGGCATGTATAGAAAGAAACACCCATTCTTTAAATTACGTTCAGCATTGAAGGGGTGTGAACACTTATGGCAATAATTTTTTATGTACTCAAAGCAGTTACTACACTAGTGATGTATTTCACTTATTCCATCTTTTGAGTCAATGAATGCCTTTTGGAAGACATACTTTGTGGCTGGTAGCATACTTGGGAAGAATAAATTAAAAACTGATAGCAGATCCTGCAGAGCAACCCCATTCACACAATGTCTTAGACAGAATGCCAAAAGTATTAGAAGACTTTCACCGATGGTGACTTGGGAACCGGGATACAGTGGCTCGTTGTCATTGGTCTCGACGGTGGCATTGTCCTGGCTGTCTTCCTCTTGCCCATCTTCCTCCACCTATGAAGTTGGAGGAATAACATTATACATGGTTGAAAATGGAGTGGAATGGAGGTCCTTTGATTAAGCCCTTTATTAATCAACCCTTCATAGACCAAGACAATTGGTTCAGCTGGCTACAGTACCATTACATTACGTTCACAGCCACAATGTGGCTGTGAACTGATTTTACTCCATTTAGGTCTGTAGGTTACGGTTTAGTAAGTACAGACCCTGCCCACTCGAAGTCAGTCTGAAATCAGGCTTAAGACGGTAAAAGTACAGTAGGGTACACTGCAGTACAGTAAGGTTCATAAGTAGGCATAGGAGGATACAGTTAGTAGTATCCAAGTACATTAGGGTACAGTAAAGTGTGTAGTCTATTTGTGGGATATGGTAGGCGCCACTGTAGCCCACAAACAGACTACATACTTAATTGTACTGTACCCTACTGTTCAATAATCTATCCCTACTTAAAATGCAGTTTTATTAGTTATCATTTACCTCATCATCATCTGTAGACACATAGTCCTCCACTTCAGATGCATGTTGCTCTATCTGTAGGAAGAAATTAAGAGAAGATTCAAAACCATGTAACCATTTCAATTCTTTCATAATATATTATATTATTATTTATTTTAAACTGTTTGACTACCACAGATTGGCACTCAAATATATCAAAACCTCCAGGATATATAGGGTACAGAAAAAGAATAAGATTTGCAACAATTCATACCGTTTCATCAGTAATCTGTAGGTAGTCCATGTGCTGGTATATCTGGTCGTCGTCGTCAGTCATTCGCTGGTCTATCGGAGGGTCATCAGCAATTTGCGGTTCCATGAGCAGGCGATTTCCATCAAACGTCTGATGATAACAAAATCATTCAGATCAGCTTTAACACAAACTTTAAACATGCCCCAGCAAGGGTTGAGAAGAAAGTAGAATAAAAATGTAGTCCATTGATTTGTGGGCTATGGTAGGCCTCATTCTAGCCCACAAAGAAGACTACAGATTAATTGCACCGTACCCCAAGGGTTCCCAAAGTTTTTAGGCTGTGACCCCCCCAAATAAACATTTGAACTGGGATAAATAGCAGCTCCACAAGCTTACAACGCGTCGCGTTATAAGCTTGTCAAGCGGCTATTTTCAGCAAAAAGCTTTCCCCAGAATAATATAAGATCGAAAATACTCTAGTATGGAGCCTTGATGGACCAACCATATGGGGTTCAAGTGGTTAAGCTAACTACTTTTTTATGTTCCACTGCATTTGTTCACTTATGTATCCTAAAATAATAAGAGGAAAATAGTCTATTCTCTGTTACAAGGAACTTAGTGCATTACCATATATGTTAGTCAAGTGCTTTAGCATCTTACCATACTTTATTTTGTCGCCTCACTCTGCAAGGCGTTGTGATATTGTAGATCAGCTATTTTCATAATGTTCACCTCTTTCTTACTTAATATTTGACAGTTTGGTATTTAAGGGTGTATAAAGTCCTTAATTTTATGTTGAATTATTTGTGAGAAGTGAGAGAGAAAAAAATATATGCTGACCCCACAAAATCTAGGAACCCCACTTGGGGTCCTGACCCAAAGTTTGGGGACCACCTGTATCCTACTGTTCAGTAATCTAATCCTATTTAAAATGCGGTTTTATTACAGTTAACACTTACCTCATCATCGTCTGTACGCCAGGAGTCTTCTTCTTCAGCACTATGATGCTCTCTCTGTAGGACGAGAACAAATAATAATTAAAATAAAGTGCCAAACGCCCACAAGTCAGAGTAAATTCTCCAATTTGAAGAGATATATCTGAAGACTACCTGCCACTCTGGCAGCTAAATGTTTTATTTTTTTTATCAATAGTCACATAAACATAAATTATTAAGAGATTAGGAGCCTACCTCAATGTGTTGACTTTCCATTTCTTGATCTACTGCTGCTGCTGCTGCTGCTGCTGCTGCTGCTCCATCAAAGGTCTGCTGATCCACCTGCACGAGGTAAGGAATAGAAATCATGGAAATCAAAGGAATTAGCTATTGGCAATATTTTACCACTATAATGCAGGCAGTTATGAAAAGTGTAAATGCAAAGCACTGATATAAGCTACTTACATTTGTGGAGACAGAGCTAACGTCAAGGTTTGTCGTCGTTCCTCTACTTGCTTTCTCCACCTGTACCTTGTTCGTCGTGACGGTTTGGATTTCCCCAACTTGTAATGGTCAGACATAATGTCCTCCTTTATGTGCGCCTTTAGGTTAAAAACGAAATATTTTAGAACAGCTTTCTAGCAGAGTTTATTTTCGCCGGCTTGGTTTGTCGTGGTTGTATGCCATGTCATGTGCTGAATGACTGAGTCTGCGACGCTTTTGAGCTGAGAGAGCTGTCTCAGAATGATGACGTCGCCTGGGAAAACAAACTCACAAGCTCCAACACAGGCGCCAGCGAAAACAAATATATAGTTTTAATTTCGTTTCACTTTTATTATTTATTAACCAGCTCAAGTCTGAAAATGACGAGTCTTGTAAGCGAATACGAGTCGTCCCAATCTGACAGCGAGGCTACGACGATTGTAAGTAACTTTAGCTGGCGCAGTTAGCTATTAGCAACTGTGCTAACATTAGCTATCGTCGTTAGCGTTAGCTATACAAGCTAACGTTAGCTATTAGAAACACTGTTAGCAACGCTAGCTTCAGCCTCTGCTGGCTTTAGCTTCTCTCCAAGCTCGCAGCGTTAGCTTAGCCCTATAAAGAACCATACCCTCCACCACGTTTTTTACTTATCACGGAGCCAACAACAGAACGTGGCGGAGGTTGAGGTTCTTTATGGGAGTAGCGTAAGCTACACTACTATTAGCTACGCTTGCGTTAGCAGAGGTTCACAAACGTTCCATAAACGTGCCACATGTCCGCGACCGTTGCCCCTATCTAGTCTGGCAGAGACCGGGGCTTTTTTGCCTGGGGTATAGAATTTGGTATATAGTCTGTTTTATTGGCCTAAAATATTGTCCATATATATACAGTCATGAATCCACTCGCTGACCGTTTGTCAGCATTGAGCAATTTATTTTATAGGGGGTAAAAGGTTTGGGCCCATTCACTTATCATTGGGCCAATTATCTATATTATATAGGAAAAACAAATCTGCTTTAAGTAGCATGTTAGGGGTCAAGCTAGGGGTTCTTTATTATTCTGAATCCATTGCAAGCATTTGTTTTGCATGAAAAACATTCCTTGGGCTAAAAACACCCCCCACAAAATTGTGAAAAGTGATGACTCATCACTGAAATATAGTTTTGGCGGGCAGTTTTTAGCCCAAAGAATGGACCAATACTGTAGTTAGGGATGCAGCGATCATGGTTTTTCCATTTCGATACGATATACGTTATGGCAGCATCTAAATCGATACGATACGATATAATTACCGATACGATATGCACTCATGTTAAGTACCTCTATACTGTCTGCTATCTGGCAGGCAGCAAACCTTTATATCATTACTATTTATTTCTAATTTTGCAGTCTGGAGTGTAAAAAAGGGATTAATGATTAAATATGACCCAAACAGAGAACTTAACCTCCCCAGAATTTATCGGCACATTTGATCGGTGATTTCCATCCGATTAGAATCCGATCCAATATCCCTGTTTTTTCTAATATCGTATCCGATCAGCATATCGTATCGTTGCATCACTAACTGTAGTTCTGTTATACTGATTCAGAAATGTCTCAAATGTTTTTTTAATATTTTTTCTGAATTCCTTACCTCAAAATAGAAGCCAATTGAAATATCAAACAAATGAAAACTCAACTCACCATCATTTTACATGTGTTTTTGACAATAATAGTGGCAGTAATATTGGATTGATGCCAATTAAACATATTTGCACAACTTGAATTTCTTAGAACTTTTAGTATGTTGTTCTGATGACTTAATAGAAATATTCTGTGAAGAAAAAAAATCTGCTATGATTACTTAGAGTTTTAGATCCAATATGAGCTAGTTTGCCTGTACTGTACCCCCTGTAAAAAAAAATGCTTAATGCTGACAGACAGAGAAGTGGATTCATGACTGTATATGTATGGACAATATAATTAGGCCAATAAAACAGACTATATACCAAATTCCATACCCGATACAAGGTGCTACCGGACTAATCCATGCCAAACTTTGCATGGTTTCTCACATGGGCCCCCTCTAGCGTCACCACCAGGCAGATTAGTGAAACACATTTTTGGACACTGCTCCAACAGATTTTGTCCTAAAATCCGCAAGATTGAGACAAAGTGCCTGATGATTGATGTGTTTTGGCTTATTTTCAGAGTCAAGCCAGCCCCAGGAGGATGAGCCAGAGGCGACGTCCACAGTCCTCCAGCTCTGCAGCTGGGAGGTCAAATGACCTCATTGGCCAAATTGTCGGCCAACATAGAAAGGTATGAAATATAATCTTTGACTCTGTAAAACTATGTCTGAACCTAAACTACCCTAACCTCACAAATACTATGCCTAACGCTAACAGAAATTATGCCTAAACCTAACATCAAAAACCCGCCCACTTTGCCATAGCACATGCCACATGCTCATTGACTTGACTGCGACTGTCAGGTCACAAGTCACTATGACTAGCTCCACCGGGAGCTAGTCATAGGGTTTGTCCGTCACGTCACACTTTAGGCCCTGCCATATGTCCGTGACCGTTTTTGGACACTGCTCCAACAGCTTTTGTCCTAAAATCCGCAAATCAGTAAACAGTATCTCTAAAGTCTTGTCACTAACATCGGATCTGTCCAATTTTCCATATTCCCTCCTCATTGGCTATGTCTGTCTTCAAAATTTTGTCATTTCTGTTTATTGGTGCCTGTTGGACATATTTTGAAGTTTAAATTATGTGTCTGGGTGTTGCAAAGTAAAATGCATCTAATTTTCTTTATCTTCTCCCAGGAATATGAGGAAACTATGCTCCTTTATTCATCACAAGTAAGTATTTAGATCCAAATTTCCTACATTAGCTTGTTTCAATGGGAGAGGGGAGAGAGAACCCTTTCATTTCATAAATACCCTTTTTTTGTAATTTTGTTTAGATTGTATGTACACAATTCACTGAGATCCTGGATGGCTTGGTTCTGTGCTTAAAATAATTGGTATATATATGTATTTATTAAATAGTCTATGGTCAAACGGTTGAACGGGCTCATGTCTTCCTGCAACAGGAAAACCACTGCTATGCCCTATCGATTTCCTGAGCGCTGCCATGGAGCTGCGGTGTCGCCAAACAGACACACGCACACTGGTGCCGCTCTGAGTAAGCGGTCTATACAATAATAAACAGCATTGTTTACTTTTATTTTTTCTTTAAGGAGACCTCAGATGATGCCGACAGTGCATGCGGCAGAAACTTGCTGCTTGCCAAAATTAAAACCTTAGGGTTGGACAACACCAAACTGAGAAAAGAGAACTCTCAGCTGAGAAACAGTATGCTGCTCTTTGACCGTAAGTTCAAGTTATTTTAGCAATGCAGATTTTCAACAATAGTTCAACTCTTGAGAGCGTATCATTTTAGCATCTTAAGAGTTAAAAGGTATATAAGGGTCCATTAGTTTACCATAACCTTTCATTCACGGTACCCCTGAATTACACTGTTACATTTTTAGGATCTTGTATCATTTTACTACGTAAATATCCCCATCTTTCCACAGCATGAAATGTCCATCAGTTTGCATCAGTACTGACTGCAAATAAATGTATACTTGACGTTCAACCACTTGAACCTTTGCATCCCTATTCTGGGGGAACATTCCCCAAAAAAGCCGATTTACAAGCTCACAATGTGACGCGTTGTGAGCTTGTAGATCTCGTGATCTGGTGTAGATGTCATCAGGTATTTTACTGAGCATTTAGGATCTAAGGTTAAACTTACAGAAGTGATATATATTGTTGAATTCCAAATATTCAGAAATGATTCTGATTTAAATTACATGATTTGTTTTTGTACATCTTTACAGATCTCCCAGAACTTCTGAGCCGAGTTGAAGCTCTCTCGGGGGCTTTAGACACAGGGGTCACCCTGAGGCCCTGTCAAAATCAAGCTGCACAAAAAGAGGTAGTTGTTACACAATATTATATTCACTTATTTATTTCAAGAACCCCCAATTTGATAGAAAATGTCCTAATCTACGTGGTCTAAAGGCAGTATTAATTTGACTGTTTTTGTCACGTGCCACTTCTCAGCTATCCAGCTCTAACCTTAGACATTTGTCAGTGTTGTCGATAACTACTATAACTTCTACCACTTTTTTTGGTCACATGATTGGATACTGGATTCTGATTGACTTGACCTTGCAACACTTTTGTGTTGCAAGGAGACATTCTGATTGGCTTATAGCAGTCACATGGGCAAGCCTACCCTACCATGCTGAGTGTATTCTGAAACAATTAAGGATTGTAACTAGGGTTGTCCGATATTGGCTTTTTTACCGATAACCGATATACCGATATTGTCCAACTCTTAATTACCGATACCGATATCAACCGATACCGATATATGCGGGGATTATTGTGATTAGGGTAAGCTCAAATTTCATATCACACACACCATATACAGTAAAAACTCCTGTAACTTACTTATAAAGCAAAAAAAAAAAAAAAAAAAAAAAAAAAATTTTTTTTTTTTTCAAAAACCGATACCGATATTTTCCCGATATCAATTTTTATGCTAATATCGGCCGATAATATCGGGAGGCCGATAAAATCGGACATCCCTAATTGTAACTCAATAGCCTTGCATGTTTTCTTTCATTTATATGGTCGAAGTGGTAGAAAAGCAATTTACCACTCGAGGGTTGTGTGTTATGGTCTGATAAAGCCACTGTTTCTGGGTTGTTTTGCACTCGCATAACCCACTCTCTCTCGTGGTAAATAGCTTACTAAGTAATATTCAATAATTTCTGAAGTTATTCTGTACACTGTTCTGTTTCTTTTTCAGACTGACATTGGAGGAGGGGTTCTTGTGCCAGAGCACTCCCTCCGGTACATCGACCACTCCAAGCACTCAGCCTTAACAAACGGTCTCCTGACCCTCCTGTTCAGCAGAACTGAACTAGCACAATGCAGCATCACAGGTAGGGGTGTGCTCAATGGTCTCAATGGTTCATTTATATAGCGCCTTTAATCCAAGGCGCTTTACAAATATTGCATTACATTTACCCATTCACACACGCATCCATACACCAATGGCGGAGGAAACCATGCAAGGCACCAACCTGCTCACTGGGAGCTACCAGGGGTTCAGAGTCTTGCTCAAGGACTCTTCGACACTAACTCTGGGGGAGCCCAGGATT
This sequence comes from Gymnoscopelus microlampas, assembly GCF_963454915.1. Lineage (NCBI taxonomy): Eukaryota > Metazoa > Chordata > Actinopteri > Myctophiformes > Myctophidae > Gymnoscopelus > Gymnoscopelus microlampas. Next base: position 1,118,994 of record NW_028155725.1, on the reverse strand, counting down.
GTTTTAATGCCTTTATTGAAACGACAGCATACTGACAGGAAACTGGTAGAGAGAGAGACAAAGGTCGCCCGGATCGGGAGTCGAACCGGCGACATCAGAGACATTTGTGATATGCGCAGTAGGCCAGCGGGAGCACACAAAATGACCTTTTCTATTGATTATTCATGCCACAGAGAATTGAGTTCAATAATATGTTCTTGTATTTGTCGCATGTCTAAAACAATAATTTGACTTCAATTCTGGATGGGGACTATGTAATTAATACACTTTAGTGGAAATTATCTATTAGCAGCATATATCTCATTCCTATACTGAGTCGGCCTGTGTGTATAATTAGTAATCATAAGAGAGAGAGAGAGAGAGAGAGGATTGAAGAGAGAGACATGGAAACGGAATATATTGAAGATAGAAACGGAATAGATTGAAGAGACAGAGAGAGAGCCATGGAAACGGAATAGATTGAGTGATGTTTTTTGCAATTCAACTTAAATGAGTCTGCATCAAGTGAGGCTTGAACCGGCAACCTTGCGATCGTGAGGCACTCTTAGGTAGCTGCAACACTACCTATAGTGCTATAGCTTTATCCAGGCTGATATTGTCTGTTGAGGATCACAAACTCTTGCCTTCTGTCATGACCCAAGCCCCTGTTTCACTAACACAAAGATCACTCGTTCACAAACCATTTACCAATGAAGAAATTGTACATCTCCTCAGAACCAAAACTAGTGAAAGTAGCCGATCTACAAGCTCACAAACCATTAAAAGTTGTCAGATCGGCTATTTTCACAATGAAGTATGTTATACATTGAAAAAACATACTCTCATTGCTATCTGAAAAATTGTGAGATTGTAGATAAGCTATTTTCACAATGAAGTATGTAAAAAACACTCAATTAAGTATTTCATGTTATCTTTAACAATTGCAAATGTATTCATTGATAGTCATGTTGTGTGAAATGCAACTTAGATGAAGTCTGCACCAAGTGAGGCTTGAACCTGTGACCTTGAGGTTGAGAGACATACACTTAAGTGGGACGCTATTGGACCAACAGACAAACCTCTGAAAAAAGAGATCACACTGATCATACAGTTTCACGCAAATAGCTGAAAAATCCTGGGTTTAAGTGTTTTTCAAACTGCTCAAGATTGCGGACAATCTAAGGGCGGTGCTTACTGGTCAACGTGATAGATGTGTTCCTCATTAGTCAAGGCACATGTGTAAGCAGGTCTAATGGCTGTCGGCCAAACGAGGCAGGACTTTTGCCTGTTTAAAGTTTCAATTTTCAAAAAATTGCTATAGCGCCCCCGTTTGACCAATTGGAGTAAGATTGGTTTCAGTGGTATTTGGAATGGCCCTTTACATTTCTGCAAAGTTTCAAAGAATGGTAAGTCTGCATGTATGTGTTAGGGGCAGATGAATAATTGTCATAAAACTGCAATATTAATTGGCTCATTAAAGCTTCATTTTTTCACTTATGGAAAATATTTTGCAAACGTTTTTTGGCATAGGTCCAAAGTTCATGTGTAAAAAGTTTCGTGCAGATTACTCAAAAATCCCAGGAGGAGATAGGTTTTAACTGTTTTTCATATAATTCAAAATGGTGGGAGATCTAAAGGTCAGAGGTCAAAAGTCTGAGTGTGAAAGTTGTTCAGCATGAGGGGACGCATGTGTGCATCGAAGTTTCATGGCTGTAGGTGAAACAGGGCATGAGTTGTACCTGTTCAAAGTTGGCATTTTTCAATTGAGTGCTATAGCGCCACCTTTTGACGAAAGATTATGAGAATTATTTCTTGATCGTTTTTCATGACCATCTATCATATGGCCGAGTTTCATAAAAAGCGACTGCACGGTTCAGCCAGAACTGCCAAAAGTGGCAGAAGAAGAAGAAATGGAAATATAGCTGCAAGCAGCGATAATATGGGGCCAGGAGAGAGAAAGAGAAATGATAATTCCTTTAACAGGTCAGTTCATGAAAGTCCTTGCGGTCTTGTTTCCAATGAGTGCCTGTGAGCAATTAGGGGTTAAGAGTCTTGCTCAGGGACAAATTTCATTTCATCGACACATTTGCTGACCTGGCCTGGAATCGTACCTGGGGCAAGCAGAGTCTCTGGCTCCCTAGGCGGGCTCACTAACCACTCAGCTATGGCCACCCCTCAGAGAGAGAGAGAGAGAGAGAGAGAGAGAGAGAGAGAGAGAGAGAGAGAGAGAGAGAGAGAGAGAGAGAGAGAGAGAGAGAGAGAAGAGAGAGAGAGAGAGAGAGAGAGAGAGAGAGAGAGAGAGAGAGAGAGAGAGAGAGAGAGAGAGAGAGAGAGAGAGAGAGAGAGAGAGAGAGATAGATAGATAGATAGATAGATAGATACGGAATAGATTGAAGAGACATAGAGAGAGACAAATGGAATAGATTGAAGAGACAGAGACATGGAAACGGAATAGATTGAAGAGAAAGACATGGAAATGGAATAGATTGAAGAGAGAGAGAGAGCGCCATGGAAACGGAATAGATTGAGTCATGTTTTTTGCATTTCAACTTAAATGAGTCTGCATCAAGTGAGGCTTGAACCGGCAACCTTACGGTCATGAAGCACTCTTAGGTAGCTGCAACACTACCTATAGTGCTATATCTTTGTCCAGGCTGATATTGTCTGTTGAGGATCACAAACTCTTGCCTTCTGTCATGACCCAAGCCCCTGTTTCAACTAAGATCACTCGTTCACAAACCATTTACCAATGAAGAAATTGTACATCTCCTCAGAACCAAAATTAGTGAAAGTAGCCGATCTACAAGCTCACAAACCATTAAAAGTTGTCAGATTGTACATTGGCTATTTTCACAATGAAGTATGTTATACATTGAAAAAAGATACTCTCATTGCTATCTGAAAAGTTGTGAGATTGTAGATCAGCTGTATGTAAAAAACACTCGATTAAGTATTTCATGTTATCTTTAACAATTGCAGATGTATTCATTGATAGTCATGTTGTGTGAAATGCAACTTAGATGAAGTCTGCACCAAGTGAGGCTTGAACTGGTGACCTTCAGGTTGTGGGGCACACATTTAAGCGAGAAGCCACCAACAGACAAGAACCTGTGAAAAAGGAGATCACACAGATCATACAGTTTCACGCAAATAGCTGAAAAATCCTGGGTTTAAGTGTTTTTCAAACTGCTCAAGATTGCGGACAATCTAAGGGCGGTGCTTACTGGTCAACGTGATAGATGTGTTCCTCATTAGTCAAGGCACATGTGTAAGCAGGTCTAATGGCTGTCGGCCAAACGAGGCATGACTTTTGCCTGTTTAAAGTTTCAATTTTCAAAAAATTGCTATAGCGCCCCCGTTTGACCAATTGGAGTAAGATTGGTTTCAGTGATATTTGGAATGGCCCTTTACATTTCTGCAAAGTTTCAAAGAATGGTAAGTCTGCATGTATGTGTTAGGGGCAGATGAATAATTGTCATAAAACTGCAATATTCATTGGCTCATTAAAGCTTCATTTTTTCACTTATGGAAGATATTTTGCAAACGTTTTTTGGTATAGGTCCAAAGTTCATGTGTAAAAAGTTTCGTGCAGATTACTCAAAAATCCCAGGAGGAGATAGGTTTTAACTGTTTTTCATATAATTCAAAATGGTGGGAGATCTAAAGGTCAGAGGTCAAAAGTGAGAGTGTGAAAGTTGTTCAGCATGAGGAGACGCATGTGTGCATCGAAGTTTCATGGCTGTAGGTGAAACAGGGCATGAGTTGTACCTGTTCAAAGTTGTCATTTTCAACTGAGTGCTATAGCGCCACCTTTTGACGAAAGATTGTGAGATTTATTTTTTGATCGTTTTTCATGACCATCTATCATATGGCCGAGTTTCATAAAAAGCGACTGCACGGTTCAGCCAGAACTGCCAAAAGTGGCAGAAGAAGAAGAAGAAGAAGAAGAAATGGAATAATGCGAATAACAATATGGGTCCATGCTGGAAGCCTGGCCCCATAATAATGCGAATAACAATACGGGTCCATGCTGGAAGCCTGGCCCCGTAATGATGATCATCCTAAAATAATAGCAAAAGTGATTGTGATAATTATGGTTATCCTGATAATTAGCTGAAAATGGTGATACAATGTTTGTCCATATTGCCCACCCCTAATTACAGGCAAGAAGTGCAACATCCAGAAAGACGTTGCCACCCCGAAGCCCATGCTTGACCCGCGGAAGCTTCAAGCTGTTGTTGGTGAGATTTTAAATTATTGTTTCTTGCTTCATGACCTGAAATGTTAACATTTGAGACAACTTTAGGTCGACAGACAAGGGTCTGTCGTGATGTCCCTCCCACCTCACGACAGGAAGGATATAGAGACACAGGGCGAGAGCACACAGTAGGATGGTTTTAAAAATCTTTGGGATCATAATGACTCTACATTAGAGGCATATATATTGGGGCTGTCGCATTAATCGCATACCGCAATATTTCTGTTTCAAACCGCAATGGGGAGATATACCACACAAACCACGGCTCACACGAAATGCTCACAAAGCATTACAAAAGCATACACAGCAATGAAGACTAAGTGAACATTAAAATACAGTAAAAACTCATCTCTGCTGTGCTATTTAAAAAGCAACACTGTAAAGCTTATTCATTGTAGGTTATTTATATATAGTAATTTAAGTTTAAAATTGCTGTTAACCACCTGAACTCCATATGGTTGAGCGAAGTCCCTCAGAGCTCTACTAGTGTATGTTCTGTCTTATATTATTGTGGGGAAAGCTTTTTGCTGAAAATAGCCGCTTGGCAAGCTTACAGTGCTTGTACAAGCTTACAACGCTTTAAACACATTTGCCTTCCCCACAAAAAGGATGAGGTTAAAAAAGGGTGGGGTGGGCCATTGCAATTTTTGTCGCATACCGTACTTCTGAGACACTTAATCACACCACGGTTAAAATTGTGTCATCGCGACAGCCCTAATATCTATGTCTTATGGATCATACTCTCGGAGCCCAAACAATCCTAACCTGACAAAGGTGGGTGTGCTCCAGCGGTTGTTATCTCTCCCATTGGTCATTGAATGGCACTCCTGGGCGATGATGGTTCAGCATTGCTCTAGTCTGTTACCCAGAATTCAATTTTAATCATTAATCTGTTTTCTCTCCCTCATACAGCCTACGTGATGGAGAAATGCGGCGTTCCCAAAAAGAAAGTTCTTCAGGTGGTGACAGCAAAGCTTAACTACGAGGACAAGGTAGGGAAGCCAAAACGTCCCAAGAAGACCGGTGGTCCAAAAAAGAAGACTGACCCTTCACCTCCAAATATACATAATGAAGTCTAGACCTTAGCTGAAAAAAACTAAAAGATAATCAGATCTGGGCCACATCCAGATTGGAATCCAAACGGTATTAACATCACGTGACCATTAAAACCAATCGGATTCCAATCTGGATGTGGCCCAGATCTGATTCAGACTGAGCTTGGCTGCCACTGTAAATGGGGTCCCCGTTTTTTTTTTTTTATATATATGTATTGTTTTTATTTATATTGTTGTTCAAGGGCATGCATCTTGTGTTTTTTTTTGTGTATTTTTGAGAAGCGGTCTTGCAACAGCTTCGGCAGTACAAATAAGGTTGAAAACTTTGGAAATCAGTTTTTTAGCCGTGATGGGATTTGTCCACTCAAAACCATCTTTAGCCAGTTTAGTACATTCAGCAATGTACAGTATGGAGCTAAGAAAGTTTCCATTTTTGGCTTACTCGGTCCAAACCAAAGGGCTGTCACCATTATATGTTTCCGCAGTTTGGGCGGCAGCTCAATTAGTTGTGTTTGTAAAGGCCAAATAGAGTATTTGGACGAACGAAAAACTGGGACACCATCACAAGTCCAAATGACAGACAAAGAATGGTTATCAAGTTTCCCCTCAGAACAATTCTGTGTGTTAATTGTATTGATATTGTTTTTATTTATATTGTTGTTGTTCAAGGGCATGCCTTAGGCCCCATTCACACCTGTAATCAGATCTTGGCCACATCCAGATTGGAATCCGAACGGTATTAACATCACGTGACCATTAAAACCAATCGGATTCCAATCTGGATGTGGCCCAGATCTGATTCAGACTGAATTTGACCGCCACTGTAAATGGGGTCGCTGTCCTAGTTAAAGTGAGTGCCTGTCTGTGCTCAGTTTGAGTCAGACGTATTATTCACTCCAAACCTGATAAGAAATTAATGCACACTGGCTACAGTGCACCTTTTATTCCTCTTTCGTTAAACATACAGCCTGGATAATCTGATCAGATCTGGACCACATCCAGATTGGAATCCGAACGGTATTAACATCACGTGACCATTAAAACCAATCGGATTCCAATCTGGATGTGGCCCAGATCTGATTCAGACTGAACCTGGCTGCCACTGTAAATGGGGTCCAACTACAGCAATGAATGTACTGCCAGACAGATAATATATTTTGTATTGATATTTGTATTGTTATTGTTGTTATTGTTATAAATTCTCTTGATTGACCTGATTTCATGTCCCCTCGAATAACTGAACCTGAGCATGATTCTGAATTGATAAATGGTAATGTAACCAGTTTCATCATCAGAAATTGCTGGTATGCAGTGGTCAAGTAATGAGTAGATGTTGTCATTACTTAATAGTAAGGCAGAAGTAATTGAATGACAATTGTGTAGAGCTTTAAAAGTGACCCAAAAGGGTTTAAGTAGTAACAAAAAGTAATTTGTTAGTGATCAGTAGTGATAAAACACTACATGAACACTACACACAAGGATGGAGTGATTCAGTAGGGATTTTGAAGAGAAACAGGGGTAAATGTGTAAGCATTCTATAGAGTTTTAGAAGTAATTCAAAAGGGCTTGTTTAATAGTAAGACAGAAGTAATTGAATGATAATTCTGTAATGTTTTAAAAGTGATTCAAAAGGGTTTGTGTAGAAACAAAAAGTAATTCATTAGTGATCAGTAGTGATAGAACACTACATAACACTACACACAAAGATGGAGTGATTCAGTAGGGATTGTGAAGAGAAACAGGGGTAAATGTGTAAGCATTCTATAGAGTTTTAGAAGTAATTCAAAAGGGCTTGTTTAATAGTAAGACAGAAGTAATTGAATGATGATTCTGTAATGTTTTAAAAGTGATTCAAAAGGGTTTGTGTAGAAACAAAAAGTAGTTCATTAGTGAGCAGTAGTGATAGAACACTACATAACACTACACACAAACATGGAGTGATTCAGTAGGGATTGTTAAGAGAAACGGCGGTAAATGTGTGAGCATTCTGTAGAATTTCAGAGGTAATTCAAAAGGGTTTGTTTAATAGTAAGACAGTAGTAACTGAATGATAATTGTGTAATGTTTAAAAAGTGAATCAAAAGGGTTTGTGTAGGAACACAAAGTAATTCATTAGTGATCAGTAGTGATAAAACACTACATGAATATTTTCCATAGGGATTGTGTAGAGCTGCAGCAGTAGATCTGTAAGCATTGTGTAGTAATTCAACAATGAATGTGTAGTGATTGTATAGTTCTTTCCAAAAAGCCTATAGTGAGGCTGAAGTAATTAAGTAGCAGCCAGGCAGTGATTTGAATAGTAATGATGTAGTAATTATCAGTAGTGATTAAGTACTGAAACGGGACATTTCTCCACATTTTACTATTGAAATCACTACATAAATCACTACTAATCGCAATAGCAATTGAGTAATGAAATGGTAGTTTTTGTGTAGACATTTTGTAGTAGTTATGAGTAGTGATTCAATAGTGTTTTTTCACGAGGGAGGATCTCATCCAGTTCACTGACGTGTCATCAAAACCTATTGCTTTGAGCTTATTGATCATAACCCTAACCTAGGGTCTAATTGGTTTCCTTTTTTGTACAGAGGGGTCACCCTTGCTTTTTTGAAATCGTTAGGGACCCGTCCCTGTATGGTGGAGAGGTTTATTTTGTGGGTGATGATTGGAGCAATGGAGGCGGCTGAGTCTTTTAGAAATTTGGGGGGGATATTGTCCGAGGCCTGTGGCTCTGTGTTGATGAAGAGCACTCCATTTTTTAAACACCTCTTCTGTTTTCACAGGGGAGAGTTTAAAATCATCTTTGCAAACACCCTGTTTTTCGTAAAATGAGACAACATACTCCTCACCATAGCACCCAGAGTGAGGAGGAAGTTTTTCAACCAAATCTGAGGCTACGGTCGTGAAGAATATGTTGAGGATTTTACTCACTTCGTGTTTGGATGAAATGAGAGTGTCATTCACCTTGAGGCTTATGTTTGTAAACCTGGTTTTCAATTTCTTGCTGCAGCCTAGAAAATAGTCTATGAACAGGTCGATAAGTATCTAGTAAATCTAATCTACAAATTCCAATCTGGTTTCAGAACAAACCACTCCACTGACACATGCCTTCTCTATTTGAACGACTCTATCAAACAAGAGATCGAAAAGGGCAAATATTGCGGCATGGTCATGCTGGACCTCCAGAAGGCCTTTGACACAGTTAATCACCCAATTATGATCAATAAGCTCAAAGCAATAGGTTTTGATGACACGTCAGTGAACTGGATGAGATCCTACCTGGAAGGGAGGGAGCAAGTGGTGGAAGTAAACGGCACCCAGTCCCCCCCCCCTCCCAGTGACTTGTGGTGTTCCTCAAGGAAGTATACTAGGACCCTTACTGTTCCTGATATATGTGAATGACATGTCTTCAGCCTGCGACTGCAACCTGTTCCTGTTCGCAGATGACTCGGCCCTGCTAGTCTCGGACAGGGACAGGCTGCAGGTTGAGAAAACTCTCAGCTCGGAACTCAACAAGATCTGCATCTGTCTCTCCGACAACAAACTTTCATTACACCTGGGTAAAACGGAATGCATCCTCTTTGGGTGCACTCCTAACATTAGAAAGGCAGAGAGTTTCACGATCAAAGCGGGTGATGATGTCATCAAAAGAAAAAACGAAATTACCTACCTGGGCTCTACCTTGGAGGCTGACCTCTCTGGTGACAAAAATGCAGAAAAAACGATCAAAACGGTCCACAAAATAACACGCTATTTGTGGAGGATTGATCGTCTAGTCAGCAAGAATACTCTGAAGACTCTTGCAGTGGCCCTCATACAAGGTCATTATGATTATGCATGCACTTCATGGTATCACAACACCTCCAAGGCCTTAAAAACAAGGCTCCAAACATCCCAAAACAAACTTGTAAGGCTACTTCTTGGACTCAATTACAAAACCCATCTAACCCCTGATCATTTTGCTAGGATTGGATGGCTTAGGGTTGAGGACAGAGTACAGCAACTTGCTATGGGCCTGGTCTTCAAGATACACCACAACATTGGGATCCCCCTGTATTTGTCAAAATACTTCCAAAATGTTAATGATGTCCATGATCACAATACCAGAGGCAGCTCCACAAACCTTGTCCAACCCTTTTTGGCTCAACAAAGGGAAGTAACTCGTTCTCATGCTATTCATCAAAAATGTGGAAAGGAGTGTAAAACCCTACTCTCTTTCAAAACTGCCCTAAAGATACACCTTCAGGAGGCTGCAATTGGAAAATGGCCCCTGTCTAAGTCCTAACCTAACCTACCCCCCCCCCCCCCTCTCTCTTTCTTCTTTTGTACATATTTCTCACTCTTCATACCAGTAACCTGTAAACTGATTATATGACATTCTATAGTAGTTGTGTATATCTGTCTGTCTCTTATATGTCATCATGATTTGTGTGCATGGGGATCTCATCTTAAACAAGCTCAGTGCTTAATGAGTCTTCCAGTTTAGTAGACCTTGTATTGCGAATTTGTACTTCCATGTACTGCTGTTCTCATGTCTTACTAAATAAAGTACATCAATCAATCAATCAATCACTCCACCATGAGCTCCGAACAGGTATGCAATGTAACCGATATACTTTAAACGCTTAACTACTACGGATAACTGCCAAATAATTAGCCATAGCATGCATTTTTCTGAGCTATAACATTTGCCTAAACAATCTCTGCCATTGTACTTGTAGCTGTTATCTATAATAGAGGGTTAAATTAACTTTAACTAAAAGTTTGATCGCACTCGAACTGCGGTCAATGTTCATCCTATCGGTCTCTTATTATTTGGCTGGCGAAAAATATCCGTATCCCTCAGGTTGAGAGAGCGGCGTTGTCAGCCATATCTCTTTGCAATGCCCTTTGGACACTGAGCAGCAAACCCAACGTTTAAATGTACAGATGTGCCACTTCAAAACTTCACATGTCCTGCCATCGCCAAGACAGTACATTTTCAGGGGATTCCCAGGGCAATAAGAGGGATTTTAAGGGCAGAAAAGGGAGGAAAAACATGCATTTTCAGGCCACTTTCAGGGAAAGAACAGTAACGTGTGAAGTTTTGAAGTGGCACATCTGTATGTTCTCACACACACGCACACATCCGTTTAGGTCACTAGTGTGATGCCTATCCGTCGTGCAGCAGGAACTCCACCCAAGGAGTCGGCCCCCTCTACTGCAGCAGAGCAAGGTGAGCATCACTGTTGTGCATCATCCATGTTAACTTAAACCCCATTATGGGTAACCAGGGTCCCTCAGGGCTCAATACTAAAATAAATATAATAATACTTATTAAGGTTTCGAGGCCAATAGGCTCGAAGCCTTATTACATCTGTAAGAGTTCATTATTCTTCCGCCGGTTTTGCCAGTTCTGGCCTAACCGCGTGGTCACATTTTATGAAATTCGGCAATATGGTAGAGGGCTATGCCAAACGGCGAAAACCCGAAACTCACAACCATTGGCCAAAGGGTGGCGCTGTAGCACTCAATTGAAATATGCCAACTTTGAACAGGTACAACTCATGCCCTGTTTGACCCACAGCCATGAAACTTCGATGCACACATGCGTCTCCTCATGCCTAACAACTTTCACACTCTGACTTTTGACCTCTGACCTTTAGATATCCCACCATTTCGAATTCTATGAAAAGCAGTAAAAAAGACTCTTCCTTCGTACAGATTGAGCAATCTGTACGAAACTGTATACACATGAACTTTGGACCAATGCCGACAGACGTGAGCAAGCGGATTTTCCATGAGTGAAAACGTTAAGCTTTTATAAGCCAATGACAATTGCAGTTTTATGACAATTATTCATCTGCCCCTAACACATACATGCAGACTCACATTTGTTTGACACTTTGCAATATTGTAGAGGGTCATTCCAAGTATCACTGAAACCAATCTTACTCCAATTGGTCAAAGGGGGGCTCTATAGCAATTTTTTGAAAATGCAAACTTTAAACAGGCAAAAGTCATGCCTCGTTTGGCCGACAGCCGTTAAACCTGCTTACAGATGTGCCTTGACTCATGAGGAACACATGTATCACTTTGACCAGTAAGCTCTGCCCTTAGATTGTCTGCAATTTTGAGCAGTTTAAAACATTTAAATCCAGGATTTCTGACTAATTTGCGTGAAAGTGTGTCATGTGTGTGAACTCCCTTTTCACTAGTACAGGTCTGTTTGCCCAATGGCTTAATCATCTGCCTTGATACCGCAGAGTCGCCGGTTCAAATACCACGTCATGCAGACTTCAACTCAATTGCATTGCACACAACATGATTGTATCAATGAATAAACATGCAATTGATAAATGAAATGCTTATTGAGAGTAGTTATTTTCAAGAATGACGTACTTCATTCCCTCTTTTGTTTTGTTTTGTTGGATTCTCCTTTTTCACTGACTAAGGCTGTGCATTGAATAGCTTGATCAATACACTGTTAGTCTCATGTGCCAGAGATCCATGGTTCAAACCCCACTCGTCACAGTTTACATTTAAAGTGCATTGTACAAAACATGACCCTGTTAATTCAGACATGTGCAATTTTTAAACAATAACATGAAATGCTTTTGAGAGTAGTTGTTTTTTATGTATGACATACTTTCTTGTGAAAATAGCTGATCTACAATCTCACACCGGAAGAACCTATGGGACGGAAAAACCTATAGATATCAACAGACACCATCAGGGAGGCCATATCTTTAGCTCAATGAGAAGAGAGGCAGCCTGTGAATCCATAGGTCGCTGGTTCGATCCCTGTCCCCAACAATGCGTTGAGGTGATCATCATTTGGAATTCCCCCTATTCCCATGGATTGGATCCACCCCTCTCACCTGCTCTCACTCATCACCAATCACACCTGCCACATGCACAGTACAATTTTTAGGTACTTTTACTTTACTACTCTACTCTACTACAATTACAGCAGATGACAGCTTTAGTTACTTGTTACTGTGCAGATGTAATTATTAATACAACACCTACAGTAACCACATACAGCCGATCTACAATGTGACACGTTATGAGCTTGTATGTATATAATAAGCAACCCATGCTGTATGATAACTTACCACATATGAAATCCAATTCTGTCTATCCAATGGCTCAGTCTGTACTGTGGCCATAGCTGAGTGGTTAGTGAGCCCACCTAGGGAGCCAGAGGCCCTGGTTGCCCCAGGTACGATTCCAGGCCAGGCCAGCAAATGTGTCGATGAAATGGAATTTTTCCCTGAGCAAGACTCTTAACCCCTAATTGCTCACAGGCCCTCATTGGAAACAAGACCGCAAGGACTCTCATGAACGGACCTGGAATTATCCTTATCCTTTACACTGTCTACCCACAAGTCTATAGGTCCCTGGTTCAAACCCCAATTTAACCGGTCCAAATATAATTTACTGAACAAAAATCATGACTTTGTTAATTAATGCATGTTCACTTCTTCTCTCTCGCTCTCTCTCTTACTGCCTCTCTTTCTCACTGCCTCTCTCTCTCTCTCTCTCTCTCTCTCTCTCTCTCTCTCTCTCTCTCTCTCTCTCTCTCTCTCTCTCTCTCCCTCTCTCTCTCTCTTTCTTTTCTCTCCCTCTCTCTCTCTCTCTCTCTCTCTCTCTCTCTCTCTCTCTCTCTCTCTCTGCCACTCTGTCACTGTCTGTCTGTCTGTCTGTCTGTCTGTCTGTCTGTCTGTCTGTCTGTCTGTCTGTCTGTCTGCCAGTCTGCCACTCTGTCACTGTCTGTCTGTCTACCAGTCTGCCACTCTGTCACTGTCTGTCTGTCTTTCTGCCAGTCTGCCACTCTGTCACTGTCTGCCAGTCTGCCAGTCTGCCACTCTGCCACTCTGTCACTCTGTCACAGTCTGTCTGTCTGTCTGCCAGTCTGCCACTCTGTCACTGTCTGTCTGTCTGCCAGTCTGCCAGTCTGCCACTCTGTCACTGTCTGTCTGTCTGCCAGTCTGCCACTCTGTCACAGTCTGTCTGTCTGCCAGTCTGTCACTGTCTGTCTGTCTGTCTGCCAGTCTGCCACAGTCTGTCTGTCTGCCAGTCTGCCACAGTCTGTCTGTCTGCCAGTCTGCCAGTCTGCCACTCTGTCACTGTCTGTCTGTCTGTCTGTCTGTCTGTCTGTCTGTCTGTCTGTCTGTCTGCCAGTCTGCCACTCTGCCACTCTGTCACAGTCTGTCTGTCTGTCTGTCTGTCTGTCTGTCTGTCTGTCTGTCTGTCTGTCTGTCTGTCTGTCTGTCTGTCTGTCTGTCTGTCTGCCACTCTGTGCCAGTCTGCCAGTCTGCCACTCTGTCACAGTCTGCCAGTCTGCCACTCTGTCACTGTCTGTCTGTCTGCCAGTCTGCCAGTCTGCCACAGTCTGTCTGTCTGCCAGTCTGCCAGTCTGCCACTCTGTCACAGTCTGCCAGTCTGCCACTCTGTCACTATCTGTCTGTCTGCCAGTCTGCCACTCTGTCACAGTCTGCCAGTCTGCCAGTCTGCCACTCTGTCACAGTCTGCCAGTCTGCCACTCTGTCACAGTCTGCCAGTCTGCCACTCTGTCACTGTCTGTCTGTCTGTCTGCCAGTCTGCCAGTCTGCCACAGTCTGTCTGTTTTGCCAGTCTGCCAGTCTGCCACTCTGTCACAGTCTGCCAGTCTGCCACTCTGTCACTGTCTGTCTGTCTGTCTGCCAGTCTGCCAGTCTGCCACTCTGTCACAGTCTGCCAGTCTGCCACTCTGTCACAGTCTGCCAGTCGGCCAGTCTGCCACTCTGTCACAGTCTGCCAGTCTGCCACTCTGTCACAGTCTGCCAGTCTGCCACAGTCTGCCAGTCTGCCACTCTGTCACAGTCTGCCAGTCTGTCACAGTCTGCCAGTCTGCCATTCTGTCACAGTCTGCCAGTCTGCCAGTCTACCACTCTGTCACAGTCTGCCAGTCGGCCAGTCTGCCACTCTGTCAAAGTCTGCCAGTCTGCCACTCTGTCACAGTCTGCCAGTCTGCCAGTCTGCCACTCTGTCACAGTCTGCCAGTCTGCCAGTCTGCCACTCTGTCACAGTCTGCCAGTCTGTCACAGTCTGCAAGTCTGCCACTCTGTCACTGTCTGTCTGTCTGCCAGTCTGCCAGTCTGCCACAGTCTGTTTGTCTGCCAGTCTGCCACAGTCTGTCACAGTCTGCCAGTCTGCCACTCTGTCACAGTCTGCCAGTCTGCCAGTCTGCCACTCTGTCACAGTCTGCCAGTCTGCCACTCTGTCACAGTCTGCCAGTCTGCCAGTCTGCCATTATTCTCGAAACCGCTCATTGCTGCTTGCAGCTATATTTTTAATTATTATTAGAAAATGGCAGATCAACAAGCTCGCAACACGACACATTGTGAGCTTGTCGATCAGGTATTTCCAGCAAAAGCTTTCCCCACAACACTGATAATGGGGTTTAAGTGGTTAACCTCTCCACACAATGCATCCACATTACCCCACCCCCCTCCCAACCAGCTATACACTATCACTGACCTATTAGCCAACAATACTCAATAGTGCTGTATGCAAGTGTTCCAAATCGCTGACTCCTGTAGGCGACCAGTGTTATCCCACCCGGTCAGTAACTTCTGTGCCCCCCTTCTGTGACGCACGCGGAACTGCTTCGCCCGTAGTCATGCTTGTTCTGGAGGACTTCTTAAAGTTCGGCACGGCGACTTGCTAGGCGGTGCCTCTCGTTGCTCAAGTCCGGCAGAAACGGCGCGCTGCTTTTTTTTGGCCAACTACTTCCCAACTTAATATTAGGGGCTGTAGTCTGTTTTCACCAACGGGCCGCCGGGGCCTAGTGGTCCGCCTTGCTGGGGCGTCAAAAACTTTACCTAAACCTAACCTTAATCGTAATAAAATTATTATTGTATAAAAAATAAACAGTGCAATGAGAAGAATTCGATCCCGATGCGCAGGGATGAATAGACTAACGCTTAACATTGACGCCACAGTGCTGTCTGGTATTTCAGGGGTTTTGGGAGTTACTTAACGGCCCACCCATGTGAGAGGCAGTTCGCGTGTGTCTAAGAAGGGGGCGTCGCCAATTGTTGCTGAGACCGGGTGGGATAACACTGCAGGCCTCCTGTAGTGCACATGGGGGTGTCAGCTATTTTGTAGGGTGTTCCAAAGTGTAACAACGGTAGATTTGCCAGCAGGGGGCGCTTGAAACACGGTAAATCCTAAATAATACACGCACAGCGGTGTAGTCAGTGTTTCGAAAATAGTGACCCACAAGCTTGCATCGCTTTCGTGAAGCATTGTGTGCTTGATGATATGGACATGGCGGCGCGCAGCAGTGCAGCGGCTTCTCGGCTACCAGACAATGTTAGAGATAGTGCTGTTAGTAACATAGGGCGCGCGTTAAAGTCGCTAATGTACAGCTTTTCGGAACTGTTTCAACTCGCGAATCCAAGCGTGTTGATCAGATCAGAGATCAAGGCAGTATTAGGCAGATTGAGGCTTTTAAAGACAGCGCGGTGGAGCAGGGAGAAACACCGGACGAGAGAAAGGAGGAAGCGGTGTGTCAGGAAACAGAAGAGGGGGAAGCGAGGTGGTTTGTTGGCTAGGCTAAAAGCCAACAACCGACCGGCTTTGCCGACACTTTTTCTGTCAAATGTCCGCGCGCTGGATAAGGACAAAATGGACTTACTGAGACTCCGGATGGGCAGCTATGCAGAGATGAGGAAATGCTGCGCACTTCTGCTTACTGAGACATGGGCAAAGGAGAACATGCCCGACGCTGCTTTCCAGGTGGACGGGCTGCTTTTCTTCCGTGCCGATCGGGACCGTCAGGTGACGGGGAAGACGCGCGGAGGAGGGCTCGGTGCCTATATCAACAAGCAGTGGTGCACCAACTGTTCCATGGTAAGCAGCCACTGTTCTGATGCTGTGGAATATATGGCGATTCACTCACCACCACGACTGACGTACACACATCCACAGCTTCCACAGTGATCATGGACTCTTGTTTTAATGCCTACATCGCCATTGCGGATTTAGGGAAAAAAAAGAAAAACACATACTTTTTTTATTTTTTATCTGCAGCGGGACGTTACGGTGGTGCTGATTGTGACTGTGTATATACACCCGAAAGCTAACGCTGACATGGCTTTGGAGGAGCTACATGACCACATAGGGGACCTCCTAAATAAACATCCTGGAGCCTTCTGTGTGGTGGCGGGCGACTTTAATCATGTGAAGCTCACTGACACTCTCCCTCAGTTCTATGCACATATTTGCATAGCAACTAGAGGCAATAACACGCTGGACCAAGTGTATACAAACAAACAGGACGCATACAGAGCGGTGCCCCGCCCCCCCAGCTGGGCCTCTCTGATCACATCTCCCTGCTGCTGATTCCTGCTCATCGCCCTGTGCTCAAATATAACAGGCCCACACAGAAGGACATCACTGTGTGGCCGAGCACAGCCGTTCCTATGCTCCAGGACTGCTTCGAGAGAACCAACTGGCAGGTCTTTAAGGAGGCGGTGACCAGGGAAGGCAGGACTGATCTGGAGGAATATGCATCTTCCGTTTGTGGCTTCATCAGTAAATGTATTGATGACATCACAGTCACCAAGACGATCACCATCCACCCAAATCAAAAACCCTGGTTTAATGGAGAGGTGAGGCAGCTCATGAAGAGGCGGGACGCAGCTTTCAGAGCTGGAGATACCTCAGCCCTGAGGGCAGCAAGGAAGGACCTGGAGGCTGGAATAAAAAGAGCAAAAGCAAAGCACGCCCCAAAAAATCCAGGGGCACTTTTCCACAAATAACACCCGGGACATGTGGAGAGGCATTAAAACCATCACCGATTATGGCAAGAGGGATGTTGAATGCTCCTCAGATCCATCTCTCCCAGATGCCCTCAACACGTTCTATGCTCGCTTCGAGGCAACCAACACCTCGCCCAGCTCCAGGCTAGCTGTCCCACAGGACCACCTCCCTCTCACTGTGTCTGAGGCGGATGTAAGGAGGACCCTGCTGCGTATAAACCCCCGGAAAGCCACAGGCCCAGATAAAATCCCTGGAAGAGTGCTGAGAGACTGTGCTCAGGAACTCACTGGGGTGTGGACGGATATCTTCAACATCTCTCTCTCCCAGGCCGTGGTACCGGTGTGCTTGAAAACATCTACCATCATTCCAGTACCCAAAAACGCAGCAGCAAGGAGTATGAATGACTTTCGTCCAGTGGCCCTCACTCCGATAATCATGAAGTGCTTCGAGCAGCTAGTCATGGCCCACATTAAGAACAACATCGATATCAGTGTAGTGGACCCACACCAGTATGCCTACAGGGAGAACCGTTCTACCTCAGATGCAGTGTCGGCTGTCATGTCATGAATAGACTAACGCTTAACATTGACGCCACAGTGCTGTCTGGTATTTCAGGGGTTTTGGGAGTTACTTAACGGCCCACCCATGTGAGAGGCAGTTCGCGTGTGTCTAAGAAGGGGGCGTCGCCAATTGTTGCTGAGACCGGGTGGGATAACACTGCAGGCCTCCTGTAGTGCACATGGGGGTGTCAGCTATTTTGTAGGGTGTTCCAAAGTGTAACAACGGTAGATTTGCCAGCAGGGGGCGCTTGAAACACGGTAAATCCTAAATAATACACGCACAGCGGTGTAGTCAGTGTTTCGAAAATAGTGACCCACAAGCTTGCATCGCTTTCGTGAAGCATTGTGTGCTTGATGATATGGACATGGCGGCGCGCAGCAGTGCAGCGGCTTCTCGGCTACCAGACAATGTTAGAGATAGTGCTGTTAGTAACATAGGGCGCGCGTTAAAGTCGCTAATGTACAGCTTTTCGGAACTGTTTCAACTCGCGAATCCAAGCGTGTTGATCAGATCAGAGATCAAGGCAGTATTAGGCAGATTGAGGCTTTTAAAGACAGCGCGGTGGAGCAGGGAGAAACACCGGACGAGAGAAAGGAGGAAGCGGTGTGTCAGGAAACAGAAGAGGGGGAAGCGAGGTGGTTTGTTGGCTAGGCTAAAAGCCAACAACCGACCGGCTTTGCCGACACTTTTTCTGTCAAATGTCCGCGCGCTGGATAAGGACAAAATGGACTTACTGAGACTCCGGATGGGCAGCTATGCAGAGATGAGGAAATGCTGCGCACTTCTGCTTACTGAGACATGGGCAAAGGAGAACATGCCCGACGCTGCTTTCCAGGTGGACGGGCTGCTTTTCTTCCGTGCCGATCGGGACCGTCAGGTGACGGGGAAGACGCGCGGAGGAGGGCTCGGTGCCTATATCAACAAGCAGTGGTGCACCAACTGTTCCATGGTAAGCAGCCACTGTTCTGATGCTGTGGAATATATGGCGATTCACTCACCACCACGACTGACGTACACACATCCACAGCTTCCACAGTGATCATGGACTCTTGTTTTAATGCCTACATCGCCATTGCGGATTTAGGGAAAAAAAAGAAAAACACATACTTTTTTTATTTTTTATCTGCAGCGGGACGTTACGGTGGTGCTGATTGTGACTGTGTATATACACCCGAAAGCTAACGCTGACATGGCTTTGGAGGAGCTACATGACCACATAGGGGACCTCCTAAATAAACATCCTGGAGCCTTCTGTGTGGTGGCGGGCGACTTTAATCATGTGAAGCTCACTGACACTCTCCCTCAGTTCTATGCACATATTTGCATAGCAACTAGAGGCAATAACACGCTGGACCAAGTGTATACAAACAAACAGGACGCATACAGAGCGGTGCCCCGCCCCCCCAGCTGGGCCTCTCTGATCACATCTCCCTGCTGCTGATTCCTGCTCATCGCCCTGTGCTCAAATATAACAGGCCCACACAGAAGGACATCACTGTGTGGCCGAGCACAGCCGTTCCTATGCTCCAGGACTGCTTCGAGAGAACCAACTGGCAGGTCTTTAAGGAGGCGGTGACCAGGGAAGGCAGGACTGATCTGGAGGAATATGCATCTTCCGTTTGTGGCTTCATCAGTAAATGTATTGATGACATCACAGTCACCAAGACGATCACCATCCACCCAAATCAAAAACCCTGGTTTAATGGAGAGGTGAGGCAGCTCATGAAGAGGCGGGACGCAGCTTTCAGAGCTGGAGATACCTCAGCCCTGAGGGCAGCAAGGAAGGACCTGGAGGCTGGAATAAAAAGAGCAAAAGCAAAGCACGCCCCAAAAAATCCAGGGGCACTTTTCCACAAATAACACCCGGGACATGTGGAGAGGCATTAAAACCATCACCGATTATGGCAAGAGGGATGTTGAATGCTCCTCAGATCCATCTCTCCCAGATGCCCTCAACACGTTCTATGCTCGCTTCGAGGCAACCAACACCTCGCCCAGCTCCAGGCTAGCTGTCCCACAGGACCACCTCCCTCTCACTGTGTCTGAGGCGGATGTAAGGAGGACCCTGCT
Organism: Gymnoscopelus microlampas; assembly: GCF_963454915.1. Classification (NCBI taxonomy): domain Eukaryota; kingdom Metazoa; phylum Chordata; class Actinopteri; order Myctophiformes; family Myctophidae; genus Gymnoscopelus; species Gymnoscopelus microlampas. Next base: position 1,099,278 of record NW_028155725.1, on the reverse strand, counting down.
GCGTATAAACCCCCGGAAAGCCACAGGCCCAGATAAAATCCCTGGAAGAGTGCTGAGAGACTGTGCTCAGGAACTCACTGGGGTGTGGACGGATATCTTCAACATCTCTCTCTCCCAGGCCGTGGTACCGGTGTGCTTGAAAACATCTACCATCATTCCAGTACCCAAAAACGCAGCAGCAAGGAGTATGAATGACTTTCGTCCAGTGGCCCTCACTCCGATAATCATGAAGTGCTTCGAGCAGCTAGTCATGGCCCACATTAAGAACAACATCGATATCAGTGTAGTGGACCCACACCAGTATGCCTACAGGGAGAACCGTTCTACCTCAGATGCAGTGTCGGCTGTCATTCACACTGCTCTCAAACATCTGGAGAAGAAGGACTCGTACGTCAGGCTACTGTTCCTGGACTATAGCTCTGCGTTCAACACGATCATCCCGCAGGCTCTGGTCAACAAGCTGCTGCTGCTTGGACTACCATCTAACCTCTGCAACTGGGTACTGGATTTCCTGACTCACCGGCCACAGTGTGTCAGGATTCACGGCATTACATCCTCCTACATCATCCTCAACACCGGCTCCCCCCAGGGCTGCGTCCTTAGCCCCCTGCTCTACACGCTGCTCACACAGGACTGCTCGGCTAAATATCCGGGTTGCCAGGTGGTGAAATTCGCAGATGACACAGTCGTAGTGGGACAGATATCCCTCAGCGACGAGACATCGTATCGGCAGGAGGTGACAGGCGTAGTGGACTACAGTGGAGAAAACAGTCTCTGCATAAATGTGGAGAAAACAAAGGAGATGATTGTGGACTTTCGGAAAAAGGCTCATGCTCCTCCCTCCGCCCTGTCCATAAATGGAGCCACGGTGGAGAGAGTCTCCACTTTTAAATACCTGGGGGTTCACATTTCGGAGGACTTAAAGTGGACCATCAATGTCTCCAACATCTTGAAAAAGGCCACCAGCGCCTTTACTTTCTCAGAAGGCTGAGACAGGCCGGTCTCAGCTCCCAAGTGCTGGAGGCTTTCTACAGGTGTGTGGTGGAGAGTACCCTCACTTTCTCCATCACCTCCTGGTATGGCAACTGCTCCGCTGCAGAGAGTGGTGAAAACCGCAGGATCACCAACAGCGACCTCCCGGCAGTTAAGGACATTTATGACAGCCGGTGCAGGAGCAGCGCTGCCAGCATCATGGGAGACCCCACTCACCCGGCACATAAAGTGTTTGTCCCACTTTATCCAGAGGCTGTTAGGCTGCTGAACTCTGAGCACTGAACTCTAAATGCACTTTATACTCTATACACTGCACTTTTTCTTGACGCTCTGCCTCTGAATTGCTGCTACTAGGGTTTTTATGTTTTTAATGCTGCTTTTTATTCACTGTAAGATTTTAATGACAACTAGTTTTATTTATGAAATGATAGTTTTTATTTTTACACACTGCTGGTCCTGAGTGCAAATTTCGTTCTCATGTGAAAGCATGTTAATGACAAAATAAAGAAACCTTGAACCTTGAACCTTGTAGTGCGCAGCACAGTCGTTTGACGAAGTAAGAATCGGGTGTGAAATATGGACATATTAAACACATTGCCTGCCAAGTGTCAAGCCACTGTCAGCGATTTCGAGTGTTTTTACTAACCTTTGAAAAATCATAGAATATTATTTTTCATAGCGATCGCCTCATTACACGTACGGGGGTCTCGGAGAATGTGGGGGGGGGGGGGGGGGTACAATCGGGATAATCCATTCCATAGTTATGGGCAGTTGAATGAAAGCAGAGAAAAAATTGCTTTTATAAATCCTATAACACTGAACGAAACCAGCTTAATTTTACTGTGATGATGTGATTTCTGGGTGTACAGTACTCTTCTTGGTTGATCCTGGGATCATTCAGTCATTGTCATTGGCGGTGTAAGCCATTGCAAAATATGACAAGAAATCTCGCAAAGAGTTATTGTGTAGCTCCGGTTGTTCAGAGCCACAGATCTGACCGCTATGCCCATGTATTGTCATGTGCATATGTGACGGTGGCCAGGTTGTCACATGTGACTTGCCACTTCTTTTTTAGAATGCTGGCACATTTTACTCTTCCTTAAATAAATAATAATCCACATTAAACTCATAATAATAAAATATCAATTGCACAATAAAGTGCGGGGTGCGTAATTACTGTGAGAATAATAATTGGAATCAAATACTGCAAGACTACGCCACCTTTTTGTATATGAGGTAAGGTCCTCTATAACACTTTCTTTCCTTAGGCTATTCACAGGTTCGAGTTTGACCCGGGTAAGTATAAACTAAGGCCGGGCCGTTAACGCCGTTACCGGGCTAAGTTAACGGCGGACTCTTATCGCGCGATAAAAAAAATTACCGCCGTTAATCTATTCTCAAAGTTGGGTCTGGGAGCCAATTACATTAGCTTTACTCTGTGTCTGTGTGTGCGTGTGCGTGTGCGTGTGTGTGTGTGTGTCTGGGGGGGGATGACGACTCTGCATGTAGCGTTGATTTCAACTTGTTGAAAGTGGGTGTGGGTGTGGGTGTGGGTGTGTGTGCGCGCGCGAGCGATGTGTTTGTGTGACGAGCATACATGCGTGTGTCAGACTGCTCCTCCTACCTGCTGCTTAGAGTTAGAGGAGCTGCACTCGCTCGCCTCTCATTGAAAATGAATGTCCTTAATGTAACAAGCTGCCTAAAGCCTTTTGTAAGAAAAGCTTGACTGTTTATGTCCATTCGTCGGATTGACGTTCGTTTTATTGAACTCAGTGATTTTCCGCGACTTGTCTTTCACTTAGAATCAAATTCGTCAAGTCAAACGACAGTAACACTTGATTCCGGACGGTTGGCCTTCAAAATAAGAGCGTGTGTCCCGTTTTACTTTAGGTCAGAGAAATTCAAAATAAGAGTGCACTGACTTGCTTTTTTTTCTAAAGAAGAAGAATGCTCAGTTTTCATTGTTGCTACACTTAGAATATCAAATAAAAAGTGTGAACCAAAAAAATAGGTTACTTAAAGTTAAGAGTGATACTGACTTGTTATAGATGAAGAATGCTTAGTTTTCAATGTTGCTACAATTAGAATATCAAATAACAAGTGTGGGAACTCAATAGCACTTAAATAGTGATATTGACAGTTTTTTTTTAAATAATTTGACGTTGCAACACTTAAAATATAGAATATGACATTTTAACGGTAATATCGTATATCGTATCGATATCGCAATATTTGGGGAACCTGATAGCAGAGTTCCTCAGCTTATTTGGAATACTGTAGTGTAGGCTACACAGTATATCATTAACATAACCGGTTTTGCTAGCAGGTTCCCCTCCCCCCTACAGTCTGTCTGTCTGTGTGTGTCACACACACACACACACACACACACACACACACACACACACACACACACACACGCGATGTGCAGTGTTTGAAAACTTTAGTTACTTTGTAGATTTTGATTATTATTACAAAACATACATTAACCATTAACCTTATATAAACGTTGTCTATTTATCTGTTATTGTCGATTTTTGTTTATAAATATTTTTCCTTTACAATTTAACTATATATTTTTAGGGGCATGTCATGTGGTCTACCTGCACAGCCTTTGTGATCTACTGGTAGCAGCTAAGCTAGTGTCCCTTAACAAAGAGAAGAGAGTACATTTCTCTTAACAATGTTACCAGTTAGGTGAAATGTTCTTCTCTTTAATGGGGAAAACCACCCATTTTAACTTTGAACTATGTCATTAATATACCTTAGAGTTGTTGTGTAGAGTTGTATTGTATTTGTATTCTGTGAGTAAAAAAAATATATCAATTCTACCTTTTCATTGTTTATCATTACTATTACTCTTGTTGCTGCCCTTATAATACCTGTGACTGCTTAGCAGTCACATGTATATTCTGCCCTGTTTGTTGTAAAATAAAAGGTAAAACTGATTCTGACTTCCCTAATATTATAGGTGGCCAGTAGCCGCAAATTGCAACACTAGATTATTTTATTTTTTTGACGAATCTAGGGTTGCAATACCTCCCATAAAATCTCTACAGTGGATTTTTAGGAAACAAACACTTGCAGATAGAAAGAGGATAATTCAAGCTTTCCATAGAGCCGCAATGTTGGTGAGTTTAACGTTGTTTAATACAAGCAGATAGCAAACCCCTTTTTTTGCATTGGCTGCCTATGGGAGGTATTGCAACCCTAGATTCAACAAATTTAAAAATCTTGTGTTGCAATTTGCAGTTAGGTGGCCAGTGTCATGAAGAGGTAATCTTGATTTCCTCATTCACACTCTGTTCAAGAGCTGAATCGCTGAAGCAACTTTACATATCAAAAGCCCCCCAAAGAGTTGACTACTGAAAGTTACTGTCAGCCTGCCTGACCCCCCCCCCCCTCTTTGTCTGTCTGCCTGCCCTGTCTGCCCTGTCTTGTCTTCCTTGTCTTGTCTTCCTTGTCTTGTCTTCCTTGTCTTGTCTTCCTTGTCTTGTCTTTCTGTCTTGTCTGTCTGTCTGTCTGTCTGTCTGTCTGTCTGTCTGTCTGTCTGTCTGTCTGTCTGTCTGTCTGCCCCCTGTCTGTCTGTCTGCTTGCCCCTGTCTGTCTGTCTGTCTGTCTGTCTGTCTGTCTGTCTGTCTGTCTGTCTGTCTGTCTGTCTGTCTGTCTGTCTGCTTGGCCCCTCTGTCTGTCTGTCTTATTCTTATATAGCCAAAGCGTTACATACAGTATGACACTAAATAATAATACATATTCAGAATAAGAAAAATAATACAAGGGAACAAGGAAAACATTATCAAAATGATCATTATAGAGAGAGAGAGAACTTGTAAACTTGCTACCCCTTGTGGCAGCAAAGGGAATCATAGATTTCAAAATAATTCAGCATTTTAAATGCCCTTCTTTGTCCCTCTTATTGCCCTGGGAATCCCCTGAAAATGTACTGTATTGCCGATGGCAGGACATGTGAAGTTTTGAAGTGGCACATCTGTATCATGGGGTTCAAAGTCAAATGGCTCGGGGACCGGGGTACAATACGTAGTATGATAAAACATTCAGTGAAAAGAATACATTTAAGATGATGATTTGTTTTAAGTGCATTATACAGGTTTTACGCATCAATAAAATAATACAAAAAATATTACACCACTCATTTTTGACCCTGTCACACATATATGGGACCAACCGACATCAAACTCGGTGCATGCATCGGAAAAGACTCAAAGGCTTTAGGATATGTCGTTGCCCAGAACCGCCACTCCGACCGATATGTCCATATATAGGCATATACTGATGACATCAGGGATCTCCATATATGCAAAATAGACAATCACTGACAGATAAAGAGATCTCATGTGGGCATAAAAGGGACACAGGTAGAGATCTCCATAAATGGGCACTTTTAACACAAGTTAGTACAGCATTGGATCAAAACTAAATAAAAATAAAGCTTATTTTATTAGCTACCGTGCCCTGCCCACTCTTCTATTAAAGTCACCTCAACGTCTCTTCCAGTCCTCCTAAAATATATTATCTTATTCTATTATTCACACATGCTGCTGTTGTTTATGACAACATGCTCCCGACATGCGTCTCTGCTTCGTCGCTTCGTCGCCAGATTTTGTGAGAGAAATTAGCAACCAGGTCTGAGAAAACAAGCCCAAAAGAAGCAACACATACATGATATAGTGTAATTTAAAACCAAAACTAAGGCCTCAGGGTGACTTAAAGACGTGAACATGGTCATTTTTGTTTTATAACATTTTTTATAAAATAAAAAATGTAATCCCAATCCACAATCTTTTTGTCCGATCTTTTGAAAATTACGTGACCGGGCCCCGATCACATGATCGGATCGGGACAACCCTAACTACCATCTTTGGGATTGCAAGACGGAACATACAACTGTTAAATTTAGCTGCTTTATTCTGTCCTTGTTGTTAAATTTAGCTTTATTCTGTCCTAGTGCAAAACTATTGAGTATTGTAGAAAATGCAGATAACTTTAACAACCACCATCTTATGAAAAATTAAGACGGTAAGCCTGCACAATATTAGGAAAGCATGCAATATTCGATAACAATGTTGAAAACCTTGAACGATGTCTCACAATAAGTAAAACAAAAAAAGTATTTTTGCTTAGTTTAAGTTTTGCAAACTAAAGACGTATTAATTCAAGAAATTTAAACAAATATCTAGCCCAACAAAAGGCGATACAATAAACTTTGACTTTCAGCTGCATTATTGCACATAAATGCAATAACAATATTAGGCCTGCTTCCATTCAAGATGGAAAATACAATTGTCCCTTTGATTTTGGAGTGAAGTAGAAGTCAGTTTCATGAGGGGCTACTGGAAAGTACTTGCTATCAACAGAAAACGTTCAGCTGGACACGCACAAACACGCTACACCAAAGACAAACCTTTTACAGCTGCCGTTAATTTCAGCTGATAGTCTGTGAAGTGAAAATGCTCTAAAAAGGCACTTAAAGAGCCATCATTAACATACTGCGATAGGTATATTGCGCATGATACCTCGACGAAGGTACATTTTTGATATATCTTGCAGCCTTAAATCTTATGAAAAAACAGCTAGGCCTAGTGCCAATATTTAAGCATGGGAATTTTAGACACACCTAGCCTAAATGCCTAAGTGTTGCTTACAGCACAGTATACTAAGGTCAGCATGGCATGTTTTAACCTTTAGAGGGCAGTGCACTCACAAATTGAGTAAACAAAGCTAGACTTTTTTTGTTGCAGTTGTATGATCTTAATCTAGACCGTAGCTCACATATACAAAACACAAAAATGCAAGATACAGAATTGAAAATAAAAGTGAAATTTAAACAGAATTTTCCATAAACCGCATATGTAGTGCTTCTCTCCTAATACACAGAGCCTGATGCAGTATCTGAGGAGCCACCTTCAGCTGAGGAGGAGGAGGACACTGCTCCCTCATCTCCAGCAACCAAGGACACAGGAGATGGTGAAGAGGCCAGTGACCCAGAACCAAAAGAGAATGGAGAGGAAGCTGACAAAGCAGCTGCAGGAAAGAAAGGAGATGAGGCTGAGGGGGAAGAGTGAGTTTGATGAAGCCAAATAAGCTCTACAAATGAAAATTGCGATATTTCACTTGGGAAAGCACTTTTATCTGTTTTATTATCCTTGCCTCCAGTGGATTACAATTTATTCACGCAGTGACCATTTTGGTTTCATACTTGGGGGGTGCGGGGTTGAGGTAAGACCAAAATGGCCAGTGCTGCAGTTCCCGGAGACCTGTCACACGCATATATCCTATTTTGTCTTCTCCATTTATCAAGTAAATGTACCCATCTCTGTGTCCACAATGTTGTAGGATCTAGAGAAGGACTCATTGGCAGATATTGTGTTTATTTGTTTGGCCTGGAAATAATACTTTTAAGACTTGCTGTGTCGATTATAGTACCACTTACTTATGGGCTCAAGACGACATTCAGCATACGATTTCAAATCAAATTGGTTTCCATTTTAAACATCACAATATTCCACATTCACATGTGGAAATAATCATCATGTTATTATATTTCAGGTATTCTGATGTTCAGGAAAATTGTGTATGATAAAATAAAAAAAATGTGATTTGGTAGAAACTTAATTAAGGATGAGTATAGGATCTGTAGACGAGCTCCACATTGTTTTAGAGGATACCACCAGTGTGTTTTGCATCACTTTTGGTTCCACCAATGCAATCCATCGTAGTCAAAATGTGGTCACAGAAAACATACAAAAACAATACTTTTTAATGGTTAAAATACATATGCCTCTAATAGTTTACTGCATTAAAGAAGTTACTTGATATTGTTTTGTATATTTCATGTAACATGTACTAACGGTGGAAACAAACATGAACTGACACCGGCGATATCCACCGCAAAACAATAGTGTAAACAGGCGCGACTGTAAGGCTAATAGAGTGTTCTCTAGTCTAATATAAACGCAGCAATAGCTGTTGGAAATTAAGGGGAATAAATACAACTCAACACCACTGACCACGTGGTAAACCACAATACAGGAGACATTATTCATTCAGGATGAATTTGCATGTTTGGCGGACAACACCCTGCAGGAGGAAGCACGTTGTTGATAACTAACAGCGAATACCAAAGTGCTCGTCCCAAAACACAGTCGCCCCGGGGCAATTCCGGCGACCTCGGAACAGTCACCACCTGGTATTCCTAAACGTAAACTATGCCTAAAACCTAACCTTATTCTTAAACGTAACCTCAGTAAAACTATGCCTAAACCTAACCTTATTCCTAAACCTAACCTCAGTAAACTATGCCTAAACCTAACCTCAGTAGCCTAAACTATGCCTAAACCTAACCTCAGGCTCAGCAGCCTAAACTATGCCTAAACCTAACCTTATTCCTAAACGTAATCTCAGTAAACTATGCCTAAACCTAACCATATTCCTAAACGTAACCTCTATTAAACTATGCCTAAAACGTAACCTTATTCCTAAACTTAACCTCAGTAAAACTATGCCTAACCCTAAACTTATTTCAAACCTTCAGTAAAACAAATACAAGAATACAAGAACCGCTAGGGGCAAGCGGTCCGCGAATTTCTTTGGAGGGCGAGCGTGTTTTGGGGCGAGTTTTCCGGTTACCATACACCCTGCAGGAGAAAGCACGTTGTTGATAACTAACAGCCCCATCATAACTTCATTATGTATTGGCTAAAACATAAGAAAGAAAATGTGAACGATTAAAACAATAATTACATGTTAAACGTGTAATTAATTACCACTTACATAGAGCCGTAAACTCTAAATATAAACCAAATAATGTGTCCCCCATTTTTTTTGTTTTATTAATAATTCAAAAAATATATAAATGTAAGCTGATTCCAGGCAACAGCTATCCGAGATCAATACAGATTAGGGCCGATCACAAGAGATCACTGAGGAAAAGAGAGAGCCTACCTTGTGAATAGTTGGGGACAGACAGCTGCAGCGGTGGGCAGGGAGGCGGATCACTGAAGTGATCGTTGGAGCCCCTCCCATTTAACAAGCAAGGCGACTCAGTGGAAATTTCCACCATGTGATGGTAACTCTTGAAAGCATCATGTTACACTACTACCAGTACCAAGACAGACCGCTCGCACAACACAAATACCTTATAACACTAGGCTAGTAAGGTATAATATGATAATAAAAATGCGTGCGTTGCGATAGCGAATTAAGTGCGAGCGTGGTGCACATTTTGAGAAGGGATTTTGAAGCAAAAGACTACATACAAGCATCATATTAGTGTGTGATTGCAGTCTTTTGTTGACATTCCGTCTGAACACATTGTAGCAACATGCGCTCCACACGCTCCAATTCCGCGCGCGTCCTTAAAGGGAAAGGACAGAAATGCTGTCACATCGAATTTATCGATTGATTAAATAGAAACACACAAACACACAAAATCAACTTTTTGTTCTCGGCTCAGCTTTGCATAATTCTGTCACTGAATTGTGGATTTTACTTTTACATTCAGTAACATACACCAGTCGATTCTGTAAATAATTTAGTGTAATTATTATTATTATTATGTATGTCTCGCTAGGACGTGCCTCACTAGCCAACACACAAGAGGAGGTTGAATGAACTGAAACCAGCGCACCCCGAAACAATATGTTGGGAATTGATTGCATGAAACAATCACCTGTGCATCCAGTCTCAATGTTGGTAAACAAATAATTGGTCTATAACCCCAACAAAAATGTACTGGATAAATGGATAAATGAATAGATTAATACATGAATAAATTAATACGTTAATACTTTAATACATTAATCATCATCATCATCTTTTGACTTTGCCTTGTGTAGAGGCCCATGTGATTCAAATTTGGGGTTGCAATGATGTTTGGCTTTTTTTTAACTCCTCCCACAAACTTTGGAAGACAATTATAGCCTATATCATATCATATCATATAATTTCATATTATAATAATAATAATAAACCTGCAGTTCAAGAGTTATAGGCCAAAGCATAAAATGGGCTGGTATTGTGCCACCATGAGGATGGAGTGATTTCCTACTGGCAGCCTGCTTTAGAAATCTGGTACAGATCGGTGGAGAACTTTCTGAGATTAGCTCCAGATTCACACACATAAAACATAACCTCTCCCTCCCGGCTGTTCTGGCCTGGCATGAGATAAAACAGGAAACATAGATTAAAAGGAAGAAAACAATATTCAAAACAAAACAAGAAAAACTTGAATTTACCCAATCATCATACAGTAGGCTAAAGGTCCCTAGTCTACATTACAACTGGAGTCATTTTTAAAACAATCAACTCAAAATCATTTTCAACTAGCCATTAATTTAAAGTTATACTGTGAACATTAATTATAGTAGTAGTCTTTTTGTCAATGTCTATGAAGCTTTGTCATTCATTGTTTACGTCTGTTGGACTGTACTGTTTTGCTGAGAGACTACAGTAAAAGTTATTGAGAATAACCTTTACAGTTTCGAACTGAGTATATTCTTCACCCACACCCTGGTCACTTACACTAGGCTGGGATGGCTCAAAGTGGAAGACAGTTAGCAACTTGCAATGGGTCTAATAGTCAGAGGAACAGTCCCCATTTAACTGTAACATTATTTCTCTAGAGTGAGAGACGCCCATGGGCACCACAACAGAGGGAGCCTCTGATTTAGTTCCCCCTAAATTCGGCACAAACATTGTGGAAAATGCATTCTACTACTGCCACCAAAATATGGAATGCCCTACCAACAGTCATAAAACTTCTCAATGGCCCATCCACATTTAAAACTGACCTATAAAAACAAGCAGTCCTCAAATTACAATTGGACTTCGACAATTTTATCCCCCTCTACAATAGATACAATAGATTGTTGGGATAGATTGTTTATGTACACTTTGACAATTTGACTGTATTAATACCATAGGCCTATATTTCTACTGTTAATATGCTATTAGTGCACTTTGACTACATTAATGATACCTGTTAGCTCATACAAAATTGCAAATCCCGGGCGGTCCAAGGGCAGAGGGCCAAGCAAGAGTACTGTAAATCTCTTCTTATCTTTGGTTCTGGTACTTTATTCCTAATCCCTATTACTACCTGTTTACAAATGTTATTATCTTATATTTTACTCCTATAGCTGCATATCTTTTTCTGTATCTGTCCTGTTTAATAACTGCAGTACTGCCATGACGACTGAATTCAACCCCCACATCAATCAATATCTACAAATATGCCATGTGCTTATCCAAATTCATAGGTTGATATTCCTCCATCAGAGGAAAGGAAGGGAAGTCCGCACGCTGTAGCTCCCAGTAGAAATTTTATTAAATAAGTTAAACAACAACGTTTCGACCGCTGTGGGTCTTCATCAGGTCTGATATTCCTCCATTACCATAATGGGATGGGTTGTTGACACGTGCTACATGAGATGAGCTGTCTTATGCTTCTGGATATGACAATAGATAGCCAGTAAAGGGTTTCACATGTAGCCTGCTTTCTCCCAGCTGACAGTGATTAAACACACCACTGATCTGGATAATCATGCTTCCAAACTACAGTTAAGTAGATCTCGAGAGTATTTGAGGTCAGAAGTCCAATTTACGAACCATAATTTGAGCACATACATAAATATAAGTACAACACTGTGGAATAAAGTATGTACAGCACACCAACGTTAACTACACGTATACAAATTCACATACAGTATAGAAGCTGTATGATTACGTTTGACATGACAGTGATAGGCCTGATCAATGACAATGACAAGATGGCATACAGGAGCGAGATCAACAACCTGACACAATGGTGCCAGTAGAACAACCTATTTTCCAACGTTGACAAGGAGCTGAACGTGGACAACTGGAAAATCGGGGATCGAGGGAGGCTGGACCACATTGGCTATCATGGGGTCTGCTGTCGAGGGGTTTAAAAGCAAATATGAATTCCCTCACACACTGATTACCTCTGCATTGAATTTATTGGGAAAAAAAAGGGGATTTATTCAAAACAGAGCAAGGTTTTAGACGCACAGACCTTGATTTTCATTCCCTTATCAGCTCTATCAGACCTGATTGCCTCAACATACAATAGTCTAGTCATACACATTTAAAATTATTTTGGATATACCTTTTTTTTCCATGGTTAAAGGTATGAATGCAGTATACATCAGACATATCCCAAGGATAATGTCCCATGGGGTCCTGTATCTTCTGAATGAGCCATGTACAAATTTACAAAATATATTTTGGGAGGAATACTGTATTATAGAGAGTCAGCAGCTTCAAGTTCCTCTCCATTCACATCACAAATTACCTCTCCTGAGATGGCCACACGCATCAGTCATGTAGTGAAAAAGGTACAGCAATGCCACTTTCACCTGTAGGTGGCCAAAGAAGTTCATGTCATTTTAAATTAAGCTAAGACTAAAGAAATTGAGAATGGGGCCCAAGATACTACATGCAGGCCTGAGGCACCATCGAGCACATACTGACTGGATGCATCAGTGCCTGACAGAGGAACTTAACTGCCCTCAACTGCAAAGCACAGTGGATGTCAGCTTCCGTCCATCCAGGATATATACACTGGAAGATGTGGCAGAAAAGCCCATGGACGGTTTCAGCTGCTAACATCTGGCAAGCGGTATATCAGCAAGCTTTGGGGCAGCTTTTTCCACCAGGCAACCAGGCTATTATGAATAGACACTAACGGCGTATAGGCCTGTCAGTCACGCACGCGCGTGTGTGTGCGCACGCACGCACGCACGCACGCACACACACACACACACACACACGCAGCTGTGCATACATACACAGCACATAACACACAACACACATTATTGTATTACTGTAGTTAAACACATCCCCCACACACAGCACCCGTCACTACATTTAGACACACACACACACACACACACACACACACACACACACACACACACACACACACACACACACACAGAGTATGGTCAACATATTGGTCAATAGAGCAGTTCAATAATACTGACGTACTGTTTGTAGACGGAATGACCTGACCTCAACTGAACTCACGTGAGTTAACATGAGACTGCATGGCTGACTTTACAGTCAGTTAATTACCCCCTTGTATGATAAAGATAAACTATTGAGATATAACCTATAACCTACAACGTCTGACAATATTGAGTATGTCAGGCTTTATGACCCCCCTGTCAGGCTGCATGACCCCTTACGGTCCATTTATCAGCTGCAGCTTGTACAGCACCTGTTAGAATGCTGTCCATTCTGTATAATTCTGTGATTTCATTTAGAATACTTTGAAAAACCAGCACCATCAAATTTGCTCAACTCACACAAGTCTTGGATTTTAATTACTGTAGCTTCACAGTGTTCTTACTGGCAGGGAGGAGCAAGGTGTGAAAAGGAGAGAGAGCTGTCAGAGGGTGCGGACGCAGTTAGCGTCGCTCCAAGCTGATCATCTCAAAACCGCCAGATAATCGGGTTTTTATACTCATATAGTCTACTGATCACTCGAGCCTTTAGTATTTTATAATTGTATGCCATGTTAAGTGACAACAGTACACTTTTATTGGAAGAGAACCATGTAGTTCCAACGCATGAGTACTGGTTGGACGCTACTCAACAGAACTAGCCCGTCGGGCTACAACAGAACTAGCCCGTACGGCTACAACTTTAACTCCAGAACGACCCACTTCTACATCACCGAACCCGGCGGTACAATAGAATCGCCGATCCAACTCACAGGCCCAGTCTCTGGGCCTCGTTGGTAAGTCTCGTTCTCAGCCTTACCTCCCCTGTGTTCCGGTCCTGGTACTAAGGTCTACTTTCCGCTGTGGGCACCCGTTGGTGCCCTCGCGTGTAAGTATTGTCCCGAGACGCGACCTGCCTAGGCCCGCTACAAACACTGCTGTACCTAGCCTTCATCTCTCCCTGTTTCAATACACCTTTACTGGCCACAGTCTGTTTCCCTCCTCAGCAACCGCCAACATGTCGACACTCACCTGTGACAGCTGTCTTCACCTGACGCAGAGAGTATCCGAGCTGGAGGGAAGAATCACCTCGCTGCATCAAATAAAGGATGATGAACTGCTCCTCGACTCCCTATATTCCTTCTGCCACGATCCCATTCCAGCAGCTCCGGACCCCGACGCGACAGACGACGTGATCTCCATCGGCCACCCCAAAGTGGCTGAGCTGGATGCAACAGTCGCCGCCGCTGTGGACAAAATGTGGCCGGCTTTCCGCCCTGCTAGGAGGGGCGAGCTGGACGCGACCGTCCCCGCTGAAAGGTCCTTGACGGCTCCGGTCGCTGCTGCTCCGAGACGCTGGGCTCAGGAGGATGCCAGGCCCAGGATCACACCCTCGGCCAGCTCCACACCGGGCCCCTGGACAACGGTCCCTCGAAGCAAACCTCGACGACCCCCCCCACCGACACTAAAACAACCCCCGCTCCCCACCAGAAATAAATTCTGTCTGTGGATGATTTCCCCCCACTCACCGCTCTCACGCCCCCCCCCCCCCCCGTGAACCTGGGCCCCCCAACGGACGGTTCAATTCCGGGTGTTCTATCGAGCGGTCCACTGTCCTCGACCAGGTCCAAGTTGTCCACCAATAGCCACAAACACGACCGCCGTGAGACACTCAAAAAGGCTGTTAGTCGCAGATCGGTGGCCCTCACCGGTCACCAGTGCTCCCCCCACTCTGGTGGTCTCCAGCCCACCACTGTCCCCCCCGTCGCATCCTGGTGTCGCCATTCCATCACCTCTCTTTCCACCCACTGCAGTAATCATCGGTGATTCCATAGTAAAGCACATTCGATTTGCAAATGCAATAACACACTGTTTTCCAGGCGCAACCACTGCACACATCGTCAACAATCTCCCCGCTATCCTGGCTTCTATACCGTCCACAGTAAAGAAAATCATTGTTCATTCCGGAGCAAATGATCGTTATTCCGAAGAAAGTCGGATCCAGTTTATTCATCTCCTGAATCTCCTCAGTAGTTGTGGAAAGTCTGTGTTTTTGTCCGGTCCGCTCCCCACGCGGAACCGCGGAGGTGTTTCCCTCAGCAGACTAATGGCCCTCCACTATTGGCTCCAGTCTGTCTGTTGCACCTATGGCGTTGGGTATATCCAGAACTTTTTTCTGTTCTGGGACCACCCCTCCTTCTATGCCGAGGATGGTCTCCACCCGAGTCACCGTGGATGCAAGATGTTGCTTAACAATCTACGTCGCTCCACTGCCGATCAGACGATGCCCAAACATAACAATCTGCGTCGCTCCTATACTGATCAACCACTACTCAAAACACATGATCGACCCCGCCCACTCCCGCCCCCCTGCCTTCAACTCTATGGGAAAAGACAACGCGCTTGTTGTTTACACTCCCGTTGTAACTACTTCCGGTATCATTCAAAATACTTCCGGTTTCCAGCAAGTGACCTGTCCCGCTCATAACCACTCCAGCCCCCCCCTGTGGCCAGGTGGACTCACAAATCCTACCACTTTTTACATTCCTACAATAATCTCTGATAGACACTATTCCCAACACTCAGATCGCACTGCCATAGCCTCTAATTTAATCTTTATGCCAATTCACCCCACTATGACTGCCCCTCTTTCAACTACCTCATCTCATGGCAAAATAAAAATTGCTCTCCTAAACATTAGATCACTCAACCATAAAATAAATCAGGTATTTGCAATGATTTTATTACTTCCAATGATATTGACATTTTTATCCTCACTGAAATGTGGCTGAAACGTGGCCTTCTCAATGCAGCCTCCCCCCCCGCCTTTTCTTATCTGCAGAAACCTAGGCTCTCAGGCCGTGTTGGAGGTGGCTTAGCTGCAATTTTTAATATTGAGTATATTTGCTCTCCCGTCCTATTTGGTGAGTTCTCATCTTTTGAATATTTAGCCTTTTCCATAAACAAAAAACAGCCTACCCTGTTTATTGCAGTCTATCGTCCCCCAAAATCGAATGCTTCTTTTATTCCAGAATTCTCTGATCTATTATCTATAGTTATGACAAAGAAGAATAGTAGAATAATTCTTATTGGTGATCTGAATGGCCATGTATGTTGTCCTAATAACCCCTTAGCCAAGGAGTTCATGAATATTATTGAATCATTTAATTTTGTGCTTCATGCCTCAGGACCAACTCATGACAAAGGTCACACTCTTGATTTAGTCCTGTCCTTTGATGTGAATATCTCCAATTTAGAAACTGCAAATTTCTGTCTGTCCGATCACAAAAGTGTTGTTTTTACTTTGATGTCTGCTCCTCCTTCCAGGAAAACACCTATTCCCACCCGGTCTCGCATCCTTAACCCCTTAACCGCCAGTAAATTTAGCACTGTTTTTGATACGACTGCAACTGCCCCAGCTCCCTACCATCCCATCGACGACCAACTCACTTATTTTAACAAAACCTGCCAAGAAACACTAGACCTCGTGGCCCCCTTCAAAACCCGGATTCATCTACCCAATAAAATCTCACCCTGGTTAACTGACCACACTAGAGCTCTTAAAAGAGAGCTAAGAAAAATTGAACGAAAATGGAAATCCTCCAAATTACTTGTTTTCTATGAGCTTCTTAAGGATCTCATGCGAAATTACAACATTGCTGTCAGAGATGCAAGAACCAAATATTTTTCCACCCTGATCTACCTCATCTCATGGCAAAATAAAAATTGCTCTCCTAAACATTAGATCACTCAACCATAAAATAAATCAGGTATTTGCAATGATTTTATTACTTCCAATGATATTGACATTTTTATCCTCACTGAAATGTGGCTGAAACGTGGCCTTCTCAATGCAGCCTCCCCCCCCCGCCTTTTCTTATCTGCAGAAACCTAGGCTCTCAGGCCGTGTTGGAGGTGGCTTAGCTGCAATTTTTAATATTGAGTATATTTGCTCTCCCGTCCTATTTGGTGAGTTCTCATCTTTTGAATATTTAGCCTTTTCCATAAACAAAAAACAGCCTACCCTGTTTATTGCAGTCTATCGTCCCCCAAAATCGAATGCTTCTTTTATTCCAGAATTCTCTGATCTATTATCTATAGTTATGACAAAGAAGAATAGTAGAATAATTCTTATTGGTGATCTGAATGGCCATGTATGTTGTCCTAATAACCCCTTAGCCAAGGAGTTCATGAATATTATTGAATCATTTAATTTTGTGCTTCATGCCTCAGGACCAACTCATGACAAAGGTCACACTCTTGATTTAGTCCTGTCCTTTGATGTGAATATCTCCAATTTAGAAACTGCAAATTTCTGTCTGTCCGATCACAAAAGTGTTGTTTTTACTTTGATGTCTGCTCCTCCTTCCAGGAAAACACCTATTCCCACCCGGTCTCGCATCCTTAACCCCTTAACCGCCAGTAAATTTAGCACTGTTTTTGATACGACTGCAACTGCCCCAGCTCCCTACCATCCCATCGACGACCAACTCACTTATTTTAACAAAACCTGCCAAGAAACACTAGACCTCGTGGCCCCCTTCAAAACCCGGATTCATCTACCCAATAAAATCTCACCCTGGTTAACTGACCACACTAGAGCTCTTAAAAGAGAGCTAAGAAAAATTGAACGAAAATGGAAATCCTCCAAATTACTTGTTTTCTATGAGCTTCTTAAGGATCTCATGCGAAATTACAACATTGCTGTCAGAGATGCAAGAACCAAATATTTTTCCACCCTGATCTCTAACGATCATCTCAATGCCAAAACCCTATTCAAAACCATAGAACGTGTTGTTGGTGCTCCCCAAAATCTCGACATCCCTACCTCTTCTGAGCACTGTGAGCAATTTTTAACCTTTTTTACAGATAAGATTAATTTGATCAGATCTCAGATGGCCAACACTCGACCCCCCGTACTTACCTCCAACTCTCAGGGTTCCCCAACTGGCTTCTTCTCCTCCTTTGAATTGATATCCCTAGAAACCCTCCTCTCAACCATCTCCCATATGAAGTCTTCCTCCTGTAATCTGGACATCATTCCCACCCGACTTCTGAAGGAGATCTTACCTTCTGTTGGTCCCCACATATTATCTTTAGTTAACACCTCCCTAGCCTCCGGGTCTGTTCCTGCCTTTTTTTAAATCTGCCATAGTCACCCCTCTGTTAAAGAAATCAAATTTAGATCCCTCCTCTATGAGCAACTACAGGCCCATTTCCAAACTCCCTTTTTTATCCAAGGTCCTTGAAAAAGTTGTTTTTAATCAGCTACTAACCCACTTGAGTACCAATAACATTTTTGAAAAATTTCAGTCAGGATTCCGCCCGATGCATAGCACTGAAACAGCTCTCTTGAAGGTATCGAATGATCTCCTGCTGTCTACCGGCTCAGGTAACTGTTCCATCCTTGTGCTGCTGGATTTAACAGCGGCCTTTGACACCATTGACCACGCAGTGCTCATTAGCCGGCTGGAGACAGTCGTGGGCATTTCGGGTATCGCCCTCCGCTGGTTCATCTCTTATCTCAGTGGCAGACACTTCTCGGTCGCCATTGGAGATGTATCATCATCCCTAGCCCCCTTACATTGTGGGGTCCCCCAGGGCTCGATCCTCGGCCCTATCCTCTTTTCCCTATACATGCTCCCTTTAGGTGACATAATCCGCAGCTATAACATTCAATTCCATTGCTATGCCGACGATACGCAGCTGTACATACCAATAACCCTGGACAACAAAGACAGTTTAGCCACCCTCCATAATTGTATAGCCGACATCAAAAAATGGATGTTTGATAACTTCCTCCAGCTTAATGAATAAAAATCAGAGGTTCTGGTCTTTGGCCCCCCCCTCGCCAGAGCCCAGATTGAAAGCAACCTTGGTCCACTTGCTCCAAACCTCAAACCCACGGTTAGAAACCTGGGTGTCACTTTCGACCCAGACCTCAACTTCCAGCATCATATCAAGAAAGTCGTTCAATCCTCATTTTATCACCTCAGAAACATATCAAAAATTAAATCATTCCTTACCACCGCTGATCTGACAAAAGTTGTTCACGCTTTCATCTTTTCACGCTTAGACTACTGTAATTCCCTGTACTCCTCCCTCCCAAAAAAATCCATCAATAGTCTTCAACTGGTTCAGAATGCTGCGGCCCGTCTTTTAACTGGTACAAGAAAATTTGACCATATCACACCCATCTTAGCATCCCTCCATTGGTTACCAGTTGAATTCAGAATCACTTTTAAAATTCTACTCACTACATGTAAGGCTAGGCTAGGTCTTGCTCCAGCCTATATTTCCGACCTACTCCCCCCCTATGTGCCTACTCGTAGTTTGAGATCCTCAAATAAAGCGCTCCTGGCCATTCCAAAAGGTCAGTTAAATTCAAAAGGTCGTATGGCCTTCGCCTTCAGGGCCCCTTCTCTTTGGAATGCCCTACCCCTGGAGATCAGGATCACTGAGTCTGTCCCTCGGTTTAAATCCCTTCTTAAAACCCATTTTTATAGATTAGCTTTTAATCCCCACTCCTAGTCAATTATACTAGTTTATCTCCACAGTTTTGTTTTTGCACCGGTATGAAAGTTAATTGTACCTGTGCATTCCTGCATTGTTTTCTGCATTGCTTTTAATCCTTTTTCTCGTTTGTTACTGTTTTCTTTTCTGTTTTCTTTGTGAAGCACTTTGTAACACAGTTTTGAGAGGTGCTATATAAATAAAGTTTTATTATTATTATTATTATTATTATCCTCGTAGAGGCTGTTAAGGTATGCATAAACCTGCAGTGGATTACTGCATTTGTCCTGGCCTGTTTACGGTCCCATTCACCATATTTGCACAAGTTTGCTCTTACTTGATACTCTGGGTAAGGGAAGACTGTCCGTTGGGCATGACTTTTGTGTCCTTTTGGCTAATAAGCCCAAAGACAAAAAGACAAAAAGCCAACGCAGACCGCCGCGTTGGAAATTATTCTGACTTTTTGTCCTTTTGGGTATCAGGTAAGTGCCAAAAAGACTGTCCTTTTGGCATTTTTTTTCCAAAAAGACAGTCTTTTTGGCCAGTAAGTTGTGTCCATTTGGCTAAATGTGCCTGCGGTCATGTACCTTTGGGGGGCAGCAGCGAGTTCTGTAGTGCTAAAAGGACAGTGCCAAAAGGACACTGATGCCAAAAGGACAAAGATAATAAAGGAAAGTGATGCCAAAAAGACAGTGTCAAAAAGACAATCATTGCCAAAAGGACACTGATGCCAAAAGGACATTGCCAAAAGGACATGGTTACGTGTGTAACCTATAAGTGCCAAAAGGACCCTGATGCCAAAAGAACAATGATAGTAAAAGGAAAGTGATGCCAAAAAGACAGTGTCAAAAGACAATCATTGCCAAAAGGACATTGCCAAAAGGACATGGTTACGTGTGTAACCTTAAGTGCCAAAAGGACCCTGATGCCAAAAGGACAATGATGATAAAAGGATAGTAATGCTAAAAAGACAGTGTCAAAAGGACATTCATTGCCAAAAGTGCCAAAAGGACACTGACGCCAAAAGGACACTGATGCCAAAAGGGCAACGAGAATAAAGGAAAGTGATGCCAAAAAGACAGTGTCAAAAAGACAATCATTGCCAAAAGGACACTGATGCCAAAAGGACAATGATAATAAAAGGATAGTGGATGCCAAAAAGACATTCATTGCCAAAAGGACACTGATGCCAAAAGGACGATGATAACTGGGATTACGTGGGTAACCTATTAGTGCCAAAAGGACACTGATGCCAAAAGTACACTGATGCCAAAAGGACAATGATAATAAAAGGATAGTGATGCCAAAAAGGCAGTGGGGTTTTTCTTTGCACAAGACCCCCCCAATACACCTTGGATGGGAGGTCCCATTGCAGGTCCCCAGGGAGCCCCATGCAGGTCCCACCGTTGGGTGGGAGGGGCTTGCCCTGTTAGGTCTAGACCCCCGGGCGGTCTGGACCCTCTCCTTCCCCGGTTGAGGGTCAGGAGATAGGACGTAGTGGTTTCCCACTTACGTATTCAATTCACAAGGATCGAATCGCAATGCCAGATGTGAGCTGAGCAAGGTGAGGTTTCTTCTGGGTCTGCACTTTACAATTGCGGTTGGTGTGCAGATGAGTGTACTTCCACTCAGACATTTTAAATGGCCAAAATGGCCACTCGTTCAAATAAGAGACTTGTTCCTGTCTGATGTTTACTATTGCGGTGCGTTTTTATTTATTTTTTGAGACTGACTTGTTCCAGTCTGACTTTTACGATTGTGATTTTGAGACAGTGATGCCAAAAGGATAGTGATGCCAAAAAGACAGAGTTAAAAAGACATTCATTGCCAAAAGGACAATGATATCCAAAAGGATAGTGCCAAAAGGACACTGATGCCAAAAGGACAATGATAATAAAAGGTAGTGGATGCTAAAAAGACAGTCCCAAAAAGACATTCATTGCCAAAAGGACACTAATGCCAAAAGGACAATGATAACTGGGGTTACGTGTGTAACCTATAAGTGCCAAAAGGACACTGATGCTAAAAGGACACTGATGCCAAAAGGACAATGATAATAAAAGGATAGTGGATGCCAAAAAGACAGTGTCAAAAAGACATTCATTGCCAAAAGGACAATGATATCCAAAAGGACACTGATGCCAAAAGGACAATGATAATTAAAGGATAGTGATGCCAAAAAGACAGTGTCAAAAAGACATTCATTGCCAAAAGGACAATGATAATAGAGGTACCATGCCAAGTGGACATAAGGTACTTCCTGTCTATCACTTAAATTGCGGTTGCATTTTTATTATTTGTTTGAACCCTCGTCTCAAATAACTACACTTCCCAGAGTGCAGCAGCAAAATGGCTTTGGGGATTTTCCATGGGGAAATTGGGGATTTTCCATGCCCTGCCCTAATCAACTCTCAACCTGTCAGGTTTGAAAGCATTCAAGCCAAGCTAAAAGCAAGCCAGTGTTGGATCTTACAACCACACCAGAGACTTGCAGAGAGGACACGCGTCGTCAGAGCTATATTCAAGAAAACATTTCGGTCAGAGTAAACTTCGAGCCAACTTAAGAAGAGACATGGAGGTAAGTCATACATGTGTTTGGTTAACACATTCCCTGCCAGAGGTCTTTTTTTTTTTTTTTACTTCCCCCACTGCCAATGTTAAAAACAAAAAACACAGGAGCCGAGATACAGGATTTTAAAGTAATAAGTTAACCAAGGAGTGAATGGAGCTAAAAATCTTCGGATGGCTATATCTCTGGTTCTGTTTGGTTGTAGGCTTGTGTTTGGCTAAAAACCAGCTACCATGCCAAGTGGACATGAGGTACATTGCAAAAGGACACTTCAGGGATCATGCTAAAAAGACAGTTGGCATTACAAGAATCAATGCTAAAAGTACATTGTCGAAAAGACATTCATGAATTTTAATGCAGTGTTTACTATTGTTTCAGGAAAAGAAGAGGGAGAGGGTGGCGCCAGAGCCGGCACAGTGTTCTTTCCCAGGATGCCGAAGCGCAAAGTATTATGCAGACCTTAAAGCACACTTTCAAGGGGTCCACAAAATACAAAATCCAGTGGAAACACTACTCTTCACCAAACTGGCCAGGGGCCATGTCAACATTGACAAGTGTGCCTGCCCTGTGAAGAACTGTTCCCAAAAACCGGGCTCCAAACTCAAGAGGCACATCAGGGGAACCCACGCCAAACAGTCCCCCGATCCCAGGCACCAGGAGCAAATTGCGAACACCCTAATCCATATTGCACAATGGCGAGAGGCCCAGCGGCTTTTTGCGGAGCTGCGGGCCTCGAACCCCGCTATTCCCCTCACTACACACGTCTGTGTGTGTCTTACTCTCTGACTGTTTCCCATGTTATTTATGCATGTCTGTTTTTCTCATTGGACAGGCGCCTTCTACTTGGACGACCTCTTCGGAGGGTTCCCTTCAGGAAATTCCTCCAACACCTGAGGTGAGAGGCCAGGCGGACGACGAGGCCTTCGCCACAAATTATGAGATAAGCATGGCAAAGGTCTGTCTGTCTCACTGACTGTTTCCCATGTTGTTTATTCATGTCTGTTTATCTCATTGGACAGGCACCAAAGTCTCCAAAGGTGAAGAGGAAGGAGAAGCGGATCAAAAGGAAGAGGAGCGAGGAAGAGGTCTGTATTCATATGTCTGTGTGTGTGTGTGTGTGTGTGTGTGTGTGTGTGTGTGTGTGTGTGTGTGTGTGTGTGTGTGTGTGTGTGTGTGTGTGTGTGTGTCTATCTGACTGTCTGACTGTCTTTCCATGTTGTTTATGCATGTCTGTTTTTCTCCTTGGACAGGCACCACCATGTTCAGATGGCTCTCAGCAGGAACATCCTCCGGCCCCTGCCATGAGCAGCCAGGAGGACGAGAGCTCTGAGAAGGAGGGTTCGTTGGCCAACACTGAGGTGAGCACCCACGAAGAGGGCACTGACATGGTCTTTGTAGGAGAGTTATGAGTTTGCTGTGTAGCAATGCCACATATGTTTAAAAGTCCTAGCTTTTCACAGCAAAAGATCTAAGTGGCTCTCATATCATTTTAGGGTACAGGTTCTAATTGGTTAATATGTATAACTTTGACAGGTAAAGGAGGCATGCCCAAAACGGACCCGGAAGGTGGCACCCCGCATTACCGAGTGGAAGTTCCTCGACAATAAGAGCAGAATCAGATTGTGAGTATTATTGATCCATCAGGAGGTTTACTTGTTTACGTGTGTGTGTGTGTGTGTCTGTGTGAGAGAGAGAGAGAGATGAATACATTCAAAAACAAACACACATTTTCCCTCTCCTCAACAGGTGGGTTTTCACCCACTTGGCAGCAACGTTCAAAGAGACTCCGAACACATTGGACCATTACATCATGAATGTTCGGAGTTTCTTCAAACACATGAGGAACAGCCCGCCAGAAAACTGCCATCTCAGTGTTCCCCGACTCAGAAGGGCAAAAGCAGTGAGGAGGCACGTGGTCAAGTGCAATAAGAAGAAACGGCTGCACACCAAACGAAGAGCTCAAGACCGCATTGGTCAAGAGCAAGGAGGAAATTCCCAAGCTGCTGGGTAAGTCAGTTTCCAACTTGACAGTTATTCTCATCATCACAGGGGATGCATTCAACAATCATTCATGTGGCGTTCTGTGCTTCTGCTTACAGCATCCATGGAGGACGAAACGACCGACACAGGGTACACCGCACAAAAGAAGGCCCATTTGCACGGGTACCTTAATATATACTGGGGCTGTCTTTTTGGCCATCGCTTTGGTGTCCATTCCAACATGACTGACGAGGACGTCAAACGGGCAGCAGAGACGGGGGACGACGAGAAGGGATACATTGGTCAAGTAAGTACTATTCAGTAACACTGTAGAGCTACAAGAGTCAATGCTAAAAAGACAGTGTTGCAAAAGCACTCTGTCTTTTTGGCATCACTATCCTTTTATTATCATTGTCCTTTTGGCATCAGTGTCCTTTTGGCACTTATAGGTTACACACGTAACCATGTCCTTTTGGCAATGTCCTTTTGGATATCATTGTCCTTTTGGCAATGATTGTCTTTTTGACAATGTCTTTTTGGCATTACTATCCTTTTAGTATCATTGTCCTTTTGGCATCAGTGTCCTTTTGGCATCAGTGTCCTTTTGGATATCATTGTCCTTTTGGCAATGACTGTCGCTTTTAGCATTCTCTAAGTCCTTTCTGCTTTCTCTCCCTGTGCTCTTTGCCCTGTCTCCACTTGTCTGTCATAATAGGTGATTGAGCACAAGATGGTTCGGTCCTGCAGAGATCTATTGCAATGCAGAAGAGTACTCTTGGCTAAAGAGATACATGGCCATAAAGAATCGTCTCCCGTCGGAATCCAAAAACAAATTATTTTTCTCAACAACGGGCGCACTGGCGAGTCAGAACTTGAACGAGCTCATGCAAAACGCCAGGAAGAAGATGGGGCTGAAAGGAAAACCCATCTTCAATAGTATGCGGTCGTCTATCTCAACCTATGTAAGTAAACCTTGAAGTCTAAACACACCTCACTATTTTTGTTATATGTTGATTGATTCAGTTTTATTTGTTGATATCTGTTTTATTCAATTCTCTTGTCTTCTGCTTCATTTCTTCCAGGCCCGAGAGAAATATGGGAGGGACACAGAAGAGAGGAAAATCATCACAGACTACATGGCTCACAGCGGGCAAATGGCCAGTATTATGCATATAACCCCACCCACAAAGAATCCAATGCAAATACGTACCTATTTTTCGGCCACTCTACTGGAAGGGGGGTCTGCATCGGGGTCCACCTCTGCCACCCTCCAGGGAGAGGGGTCTCAACCAGGAGGCTGAAGGAGCCGGGTCTGCCACCCTCCAGGCGGAAGGCGCTAAAGAGGAGGAGGATGAGGAGGATGAGGATGAGGAGAAACCAGTGGCTCCACGCCGCAAAAAAAACTTTAGTCCTTATAAGGACTACAGAAATATGCTCAGGGTCAAAAAGTCTTTATTTAAGCACCCATAACTTTCTTTTAAAGTGTTCACAGTGTTCAATGACATTTAATTTTCTTTTAAAGTGCCACCAATGGCACAGTGTGCTGTGTGATTTGATTTTAAGTGCTACCGATAGCACAGTGTGCTGTGATATTTTATTTTAACGTGCTACCGATAGCACAGTTTGCTGTGAACCTTTGTGTGTAATAAAAAGTGCTATTGGCACAATTTGCACATCATTTTGTGTTGAGTTATATAGTGGGGTCACAAATTGAGGCTCCGTGACCATCCTTTGGCAAGGATGGTTTGACGATTGATTTGACCTCTATGGACCCTTTAAAAAAAGATTTAGCCCCCAGGTCCCTCCCAAAAATCCCGGCATTTTTTGCTAGACAGCCAAATTCAAAATGGCGCCCGGCGCCATCTCTAAAAATTAACTTTTGATCTGGATGACCTAGAATCATGTATGAAGGCACTTTTCCATACAAGTCAACCATGAGGATTCCAAATCTGACACAATTTTAATTGTAAGACCTCGTTTTGACTCTAAAATTCAAGATGGCCGACATCCAGTAGAGTAAAAACTTATACCTAGGGGGCAAAGGGGGGTATGCTGCATTTGCCCTGCCATAAAAGGTTGGCCACCAGAAATAATATCTATGACCCAGTAGGATCACAACCTATATGGACAACAAGGTCACCTTGCTGCTGGAAATCCAATATGGCCGCCTAAATATTATCAGAAAATAGCTTTGGCAATAACTTTTGAACCAGATGGGCTAGAAATAAAAACTTCGTGTCTATTTCATGGTTTCAGAGCATGAGAAACTCAATGGAATACTTATCTTTATGATTGGGTGTGTCTGGACCTTTCATTTGCATATTTCCAAGATGGACGCCACGCGAAAATGAGTTTTACTATGACTTTTACAGTGACAGCTGACTGTTATGGTAAAAAGTCTGCTTTTTAAGCAATATGAACACATTTGGTCAGTTTGAGCTTTAATTTATATGTTGTCAATATGGCTGCAGTCATAAATAATGTATGGTATTACATTTTCCCTCAGATTTATTGATTTATAGATCTATAGTTGTGGGGATGATTTCAGAGAAAAATCTGAGAAAAGGCCCACAATGTATCTTATGTATCATTTTAATAAACTAAATACAATATAAACAGACATGCACACTCCAAGACTTGCCAAAAACTTCAACATTAGGGCTATACAAATTAACATAGTGGTATGCATTCAAGTAACATAACAAAATATAGACTACTTAGTGACAAATAGAGTAAAGGCGGAGTTGAGGTTGCCTACAAAAGGTTCATTTTGGCCTCTATGGTGCTGTCTTGCCTGCTTCTAAAGCCAATGATACTATGGTACAATGCTATTCACTGTCACTGTTGTCATGTGTTGCACTGATCCTGCTGCATCATGTCCCTAGTCCATGGCAACGGCATCCTAAGTAGCATGGAATTGCCTTCTTTGCAAGGGAACAGTTTTTCTGGCAGCCTTTGATACAGCTGCATGATATTGCCTTGTTCATTGACACAGGCCAGGCTGGCTCGGTAGATGCAAGGGGGACTGCATTGCTAGCACTGAGAGACCATCCATACTCTGTGAAAGAAGGAATATCCGGCTTGGCGATATGTGCACATTTATCTATTATGGTTGCTAGAACAGCTCTTCTCAGGTGCAGGTCAAAGGCATTCTCTGTCGGGGGCAGCAGCTTTAAGAGGCTTGATCTATTATTGAGGAACTTGTACACTCTAAGCTTACTCAGGTCAAAATCCTCCTGGTGGTCCGCTTTGGATGTATATGCAGCTATTGTGAGGTCTCGTGCCTGATTGATGGACGTCATCTGAGAGGGAATCATAAGAGTTTTCACCAAACTCCTCAAGTGCAGAGATCCAGACGCATGATGGCCTTGAACCATGCCTTCTTCCCAGTGAAGAAGGGATAGCTGGTGGTACGGTATCTCTCCCACTTAAACTATGGATAAAGGGCAGGGCACGACACTGTGCGAGCCCCAGTGCTGATACCAATTGATGGATAGGAAGGTATGAATTTTGCTCTGTTCTCACCCACAGCTCTGGAAGGCATCTGAGATGGGTTGCTGCATAGTAAAGGCACATGATGATGATGTCTGTGTCATTGGCATGGATGACAACTCTGTCAACTTTGTCATTCTGGACACTGTACAGGGTGTGGAGTATTATTCTTGTATCAGCCTCCTGTTGTGTGGATTCTAGTGCAGGGACATCTTCAATAGACCCCTCCTTGATCACCACACTCCTTGTCTCTTCTTTAAACCCCCCACCCAGGTAAAGATGTGTTGGACCAAGGGCCGACTTAAGTTTCTCATTTTCACACCATTCGTCACAGAGGAAACTCAATAGGTTTGCCTTGTTAGCTGACACAGAAAAAAACTCCTGAGGATCTGGAGCTGTGTAATGCATACTGACTTCCTATTCTTTGGTAGGTTTTGGTCAAGCATATCTGTGTTCTTGCTCAGCTGTCTTAAGACTAGGTCCACTGTACCGGTCAAAACAGAAGTGAATGATCTCTGTGCCAGCAGGCACATCATTCAACAGCAGACGTTGGTATCGTTCAGCGATTGTTCCAAATGCTTCACCTTTCAGGAACGACCAATGGCGCATGGCATACATGGCATCAATAACTACTGCTGTTTTTATGTCTTCTGTAGGCAGGTCAGGGATGCAACTTTGGTCTCCTCTTTCAGGACCTTAACACATTAACCGCCAAGAACGTAGTCCTACGGTCCGTTAAATCCAACTGTTAAGCGCCGAAACCGTAGTCCTGCGGTGCGGGTGTTTTTTCCTTTTTTTCAAAAAAAAAAAAAATAGATTTTTTTTTTCGGGGACTATTTTCAGTGTAACACCACCGGAAGTGACCCGGAATGTACCCGGAAGTAATTGTTTCCCGTCCGCCTCCATTCTAAGTTTTTTCTCCTCGCATTTCCCATGTTAACATAAACGGTCAGAACTCATACATCGCGGCTCCGTTTGACTCGCGGTCTGGACTAAAAGACGAGGCAACATGTGGAGCTTGTTTACAAACATTCCATCGCGGATTCTAAAGGATTTTAACGAGGGCTATGGCGACTTGAAAAAAACTAAAAACAACAATAAAAGCTTGGCAGTGGTGAGTACATTATGAGATTAGCCCTTGGCGGTGGATGTGTTAACAAGGCTTGCCTTGGTACCTGTTCTCATCCTGCCATCTTCCTGGAAGAGGGAAGGGGGGAAGTCACTGCACTCGTGGTTGCCTATAAAGTCAACAAGGTTGAGTTCCCCACCACTGGCTATGATTTGGGTCATGCGCAGGAGGGCAGTCATTTCATTGCTCTTGCCAGGTGCTGAGGTTTTCTCCTTAGATTTTTTAGATCTTGTGTTTTGAGTGTAGAAAGTGTTAAGCTTCATTATGCTTGTCTTCTTCTGTTCACTGGACAGTGACTCACACAGTGTCTTCAGACCCAGTTCTTTCACACTCATCAAGTCGTCCTTGACTGTGGAATCAGCACACTGTCCTGTAGATATGTTGATCATGGATGATGTGCTCACTGTAAATGGGTTAGTCTCCACTGCTGCCTTGACTACCATCTCTGCATCCCGGATTACACGACTCTGAGCAGACTCTAGGTGTGGGTCTGCCATATTGACAACATATAAATTAAAGCTCAAACTGACCAAATGTGTTCATATTACTTAAAAAGCAGACTTTTTGCCATAACAGTCAGCTGTCACTGTAAAAGTCATAGTAAAACTCATTTTCGCGTGGCGTCCATCTTGGAAATATGCAAATGAAAGGTCCAGACACACCCAATCATAAAGATAAGTATTCCATTGAGTTTCCCATGCTCTGAAACCATGAAATAGACACCAAGTTTTTATTTCTAGCCCATCTGGTTCAAAAGTTATTGCCAAAGCTATTTTCTGATAATATTGAGGCGGCCATATTGGATTTCCAGCAGCAAGGTGATCTTGTTGTCCATATAGGTTGTGATCCTACTGGGTCATAGATATTATTTCTGGTGGCCAACCTTTTATGGCAGGGCAAATGCAGCATACCCCCCTTTGCCCCCTGGGTATAAGTTTTTACTCTACTGGATGTCGGCCATCTTGAATTTCGGAGTCAAAACGAGGTCTTACAATTAAAATTGTGTCAAATTTGGAATCCTCATGGTTGACTTGTATGGAAAAGTGCCTTCATACATGATTCTAGGTCATCCAGATCAAAAGTTAATTTTTAGAGATGGCGCCGGGCGCCATTTTGAATTTGGCTGTCTAGCAAAAAATGCCGGGATTTTTGGGAGGGACCTGGGGGCTAAATATTTTTTAAAGGGTCCATAGAGGTCAAATCAATCGTCAAACCATCCTTGCCAAAGGATGGTCACGGAACCTCAATTTGTGACCCCACTAATATGTCCTTTACACAATGACTGCTTTTAAAAGAGCAATGGTATAATATGGTGTCCTTTTAACATAGAGTTATGTGTCCTTTGCAGATTGACTGCCTTCAATTGTCTTTTTAGCATTTCCTTTATTGATGTCTCTTTGACATTGTCTTTTTGGTATTGACCCATTGTGGTTTAAAATGGTGTCCCTTTAGAAAAGTACCTTTATCCCAAAGGGACAGTCCAGTTGGCATTGACTAATACAAGACAATACCCTCCCCCACCCAAAATCCTAACCTGTACGGGTCATGCCCAAGTGGTCATCCCTAAAAGACAGTCTGTTAGTTAAAAAATATTAGAGTTGCACCAGTGCAAAAATCTGACGTTTTCTACTGTCATTTGCATGCCAAAAGGACAGTGAAAGTCTTTTTGGCATTGTCTTTTTGACATCACTATCCTTTTATTATCATTGTCCTTTTGGCATCAGTGTCCTTTTGGCATCAGTGTCCTTTTGGCAATGAATGTCTTTTTGACACTGTCTTTTTGGAATCCACTATCCTTTTATTATCATTGTCCTTTTGGCATCAGTGTCCTTTTGGCATCAGTGTCCTTTTGGCACTATCCAATCCCCTCCCCCAACCAAGTCAAGATCTTACGAAGAGGCCTAAAAATGAGTTTTTACTTCACAAATATCCTGTGTCATGCCAAGTGGACAATCCAAAAGGACAGTCCAGTTGGCATGTAAATGGGAATTTCCCATGCTAAGTGGACAAGTGGTCATCCCAAATAGACAGTCCGTTTGGCATTGAAATGGGGGATTTTCCATGCCAAAAGGACAAGTTGTCCAGCCAAAAGGACAATCCCCTCCCCCACCCATCCCAACATCGTGCGGTCGTGGAACATCGATATTCTATCGATATTTTTTCACTATTTCTTTTTAAATGTTGCTTTTAAAAAATATCAAAATGTATATATCTATTCGGACTTACTTTTTGACGCTGAACCCCAAAAAAATGTTGCGAAGCTCCACGACCCTTATTTAATTAAGGGTCCGCTAATTAGCCCCCCTTGGGGTTTGGCAGAAAACCGAGACCAGTTTCTTGATCAGGGGGTGCTGCGCGAGAGAAAAGGACGCTCTGCTTCCAAATTCCGCCGATTTTCACCGTTTTTTTTCTCACACGCTGTTAGGAGAAGCCCCCACGGTTGGTGCCCTGTGCTGCACTGCTTTTATCCGCCAGATTTGGACGTTCACGGCATATTTTTGCACCGTTACGGTGCGTTCATCATCGGTGACGAGTGCCTCTAACAGCCGCTGCTGGCTGCGTGCACGCAGCGAGGCGATGCGAGGCGACACGAGGCAACAATCACACAAGCACGTGCAGCATGCTTCCTCTTCCCCTGCGCCTAATGGCTGTACATGGGGCCGACGCGTGCTTTACCGTGAGTGTGTGAGTGTGGCTTCAGGAAGTAAATTAATAGCCTCGATCTCCAGGCTTTTATTTTTTATTTTTGCTACATAACGTGTACGTTTCATACCCAAAAGGACAATTGGTAGTCCCAAAACGACACGTCCATTGGACTTAGTGATAATAAAAGGATAGTGATGCCAAAAAGACAGTGTCAAAAAGACTTTCATTGCCAAAAGGACAATGATGCCAAAAGGACAATGATCATGAAAGGATAGTGGAAGCCAAAAAGACATCATAAAGACTTTCATTGCCAAAAGGACAATGATGTCCAAAAGGATAGTGCCAAAAGTGCTCCTCGGAGCACAGGTCTCCGCCAGGTCAAGTCTGTGGACAATCGAGACATAATAGATGAGGTGGAACTGTCGTTGACAAACATGTTTACCTTCCCGCACAATGCTTCAAAGACATAAAAACTCCATGGATACAGTCTACCAGAGCCTCCTGGTAGACCGCACATGCGGTAACATTGAGTCACCTATAGAATGGCTGATAACAGCCTACCAGTGCCTCCTGGTAGGCCAGTAGGGACCTACTGGGCCATAGCTATGGGACGATTATGGATAAAATGGGTAAATTCTCTTTCTACAGCACTTCCAACAAAAAATTTGCATCTCTGGCTCCCTTCAAATCAGGCCTAAAAATCCATCTCTCAGGAGGCCAAAGGAGGAGGTATACTCACTTCCCCATAGAAAGGTGTTGGCATTCACTGCCTACAGTTTTTTTATTTCCCTTTTTTTCTACTCTGTAAATTGTGTTTTACATTTGATGATATTGTATTTGTGTTATTGTTATTCTATGTTGATGAATTGAATACATAGGACCACAATGGAAACAAGTCCCCCAGGATTTTTTGGTGTTATCCTTTTAGCTCAAATGTCTGATTGTACCTTGTGCTGTTTACATTTTTGTCAAAACAACTAACTTGAACTCAGGGTCAATATGCCCGTCCATGGACAAATATGCCCCTGGCAAGACTTTTCTGTGACAATTGTTTTAAAGGGAGGGGAGAAATTAAAAAAATGAACAAAAAAAACACATAATGTTCTTATTTTGTTGATATTATGTGTGATGAAAGCACTTCATACTCATAAGACCCAGTTATTGAAATGCCATTGTCCAGGTCTTTTTCACTATGGGTAGGACAATGATTTAATGAACACAGAAATATAATGTTTTTTGTCCACTAGCTAGTACACATTTAGGGCTATTTGTGTTTCTGGAATATTCATTTGTATGTCCATGGCAAAGAAAAATATTTTGACAATCATGCCAGCATAGTACATGAGTTTCAGTTTTAAACTCGAAGTGTGTGAGAATGCCCGACTTGAATTGGAATTCCATACAGAGCCATGGTAAAGTTCAGCCAGACGGGATATTTATCCACCAAATGAACAACACCAACTAACACACACAAGTTCTCTACTTCCACTTCCAGCACAAATTCAAGACTTTTAGCAAGTGGCAGCCTTTTATCCTCAGCTGAGCCAATGAGCCTGGACTATACCATTTTACAGGGTGTATTATAAATGTG
The DNA here is from genome assembly GCF_963454915.1 of Gymnoscopelus microlampas. Classification (NCBI taxonomy): domain Eukaryota; kingdom Metazoa; phylum Chordata; class Actinopteri; order Myctophiformes; family Myctophidae; genus Gymnoscopelus; species Gymnoscopelus microlampas. The sequence goes on along the minus strand of NW_028155725.1, from coordinate 1,066,384 downwards.
AGAGCATACCATAAATACGTAAATAAACGTACAATAAATACATGACAAATGCCTTTAACCCACACAAGTATATTTAAAGACTCCATGAACTACCTAATATAATAACTTCCAAAGACAACATAAAGCAACTTCACAAGCACATCATAATAACCCCCCTCTGACATCCTGACTATGGTCCAGCCCAATTATACTGAAGACACACCAGGCAATGATAAGCATTCAATCAAAACTCAACAATAATACTTCACACTACAAATGTAGTGCACTCTCCATATTGCACTAAGGTATAAACTGTGTAAATTAATATAACTGCAAATGTGCTGTGCAAATATGAATGAATACAAGTCACAATAGATATGTGCAAAGAAGAAGTAACAGAGGACCTTTCTGTTACAATGTGACTTGATTACTAAATAATCTACTAAATAAAGTTGTGGCATCTGTGCAGCCTTGTTTATTCACCATGTCCATGGAAACAACAACCAGTGGTGTAAAGTAACTAAGTACATTTACTTAAGTACTGTACTGACATTTTGAGGTATTTTTTACTTTAGTGGAGTATTGCCAATTTTCAGTAGGCCTACTTTTACTTCCACTCCACTACATCTCTGAGGAAAATATTGTACTTTTACTCCACAATTATTTGAAAACTTAGTTACTTTGCAGATATAAATTATTATAGTATAAAACATACATCAACCTCTTTCGCCCTATTTTATACATAGCCAATCTGAAAGTAGACGATCTAAAGCTCACTGTGAGCTTTTAGATCTGCTATTTTCAAACATTTTAGTACTTTTACTTTTGGTACTTTAAGTATATTTTGATTCCTATACTTTTGTACTTTTACTCAAGTAACATTTTAAACACAGGCCTTTTAACAGAGTATCTCTACATTGCGGTATTGATACTTTTACTCAAGTAAAAAAGATTGAGTACTTTTTCCATCGCTGACAACAACAAACACAGACATAAGGTCTGGTTTCCTTATGCAGTAATAATTGTCACAAATAAACAACGCATGGTCAGACAAGCCTAATATTTTATTATTTGTGATGCTATGTATATATGCAGAGTTCAAAGATATTGCCACAATTTCTTTCAATCTAATTTGGTGGTGGTGGATGTGTGTGTTTGATACAGTTATAGCACTTTCATTTGCTTCAAATGTTAAGTGTGTTATGTTTCACATTTCTTCTTCTTCTAATTATTATCAGTAAAAGGCTGACAGGGTGGTTTTGCAGGCTGTGAAGCAGGCGTAGAGGCAGCTCTGTGTACGATAAGGTAACAGTCTTCCACGCCGACATCTCGCCACTCCGACTAGTGGCTTCCGCGTGCGGTTAGGGTTAAGGTGAGGGTTAGGTATAGGGTTCGTTAACGTCGGAAAGGCGACATGTCGGAAAGGCGACATGTCGGAAAGCCGCCATGTAACCACACGATAAGTCTCTCTGGCCTGCACTCTCACACACAGTGAAAGTTTAGGCTGCCTGCTCAGTCCAAACACCATGAAAAACACTCTGCTTGTATGGTCGATTTATTCTTAGAAATGAATCTAATATTTGACGATCAATCTATGAAATTACTAATCCTTGCATATGTTTTGTATACAATGTATTTGCATGTATTTTCAAAATACAGAATACATATGTATCTCAAATATATTTCTCAGACCAGTATTTATATTTTGTATTGTGAATTATTTTTTTACCCAGTGTTTGTATTTTGTATCAAAGTACTTTTCTATGTATCTTCGCCCGTCTGTGAGCCCTTGATTGACTGGCGATAAAATCATATTTCATATAAGGAATTAACAACCACATTTAGCAGATCAGAGGGAGATTTGAATCAGAAAGAATTATTACATAAATAGTTGTGGGGAGACTCTGTGTCGTCTCATGTGTAATTGTTGCATTTTGTATAACATAACCATCAAACAGTGATTGATACTGTATGGCTACAATGTTATTTTAACACATTCAACATTCATATTCTTATTATTATTATCACACAGACCAGCTTACTCCCGGTAACCGCCTTCCATTTCGGCATCTCGCCACTCCGACTACTAGCTTCCGCGTGCGGTTAAGGTTAGGGTTAGGGTTAGGTATAGGGTTCGTTAACGTCGGAGAGGCATCATGTCGGAATGGCGCCATGTAACCCTTACTCCCCAGTCCCCATCCCAGTTATATAAGAAGGCTAGGACAGTGGTTCTCAACCTGTGGGTCGGGTCTCAACAGTAAACAAACCAACATACAGGACAAGTGTATACAGGGTATCTGCACATTTCTATAGTGGATTTCTTTTTAGGACTTTTAAGACCTTTTAAGACCTTTTTAACACATATGAAATTAAATTGTCATTATGTAATCAACAAACTGTTTGCTACAGGTACTACAAAAATTGGTCACACATTGGCCAAATTGTCAAATATTACCTGAGAAAATAGCTGATCTAAAAGCTCACAACGCCTCACAACACAAGCTTGTGAGCGTATAGATCAGCTATTTTCAAAATGTTCATCTGTGGAACCGAGTCAAACTACATGTAATGCCTCAACTCCTACATTTCCAAGTGCTTGTCAGGGCGGGGGGTCCCCAGTTCACATATGATTATTTGGGGGGTCCCCAGTTCACATATGATTATTTGGCGGGTCCCCAGTTCACACATGATTATTTTGGGGGGTCCCCAGACTTCCAGTGCAGCCGTCACTGGAGCAACAAGATATATGTGACAGCAGGCTAACCTTGTTTTATTCTATAGTGGTGGAGAAGAACATGCCTGTTTATTGTCTCCGCCAGGCCGAAGGCTAGGGTGACCACCCGTCCCGAAATTCGCGGGACAGTCCCGAAATTGGACCCTCTGTCCCGCGTCCCGCACAAGCAGAGCAATGTCCCGAAAATCAAAGATATGAAAAATAAATAAAATAAATCGGTAAAATCAGGCAAAAATAAGAATTAAATAACATAACCCTAACCTAACCCTAATCTTAACCCTAAAACCGAAATAAAGAAACCCAAAACGAACCCAATCCGCCCAGACCCGCGCGCGCGCACGGGAGGTCCCGCGGAACGGGTACGTTTGTCCCTCGATGGGTCTGTTTGAAGGTGGTCACCCTAGGCATGGCGAGAGAGTATGTTTTGCACCCCGTCCGTCCTTGTGTCCGTCCGCGTGTCCGTGTGTGTGTCCATCTGTCTGTGAACAGCTAATCTCTGGCACCGGTGGCCCGGTCGCTGCAAAACTGTGCACACACACTCCCTGTATGCCAATTCAGAACCTCTGCCCCACATTTTTCACATGGGCCTGTTGTAGCGCCACCTGGAGTCCGATGTGTGCAAACCCATTTTTTCCCATTACTCCTACAGCTTTTAACTAAACTTCATGCAGATCGGTACACAGTATCTCTATAGTCATGTGATCAACCCGGATCTGTTCAATTTCCCATATTCCATCCTCATAAGCTATGGTTGGCTTCCAAAGTTTGCAGGATTGGTGAGTTTTGAACAAACTGCCTCAAATCATGAACGCAGCTTGCCATCTCCATAAAATTGCACACGCACATTCCCACTAGGCCGAGGAAGAAATGCCACTTAAAACTTTTCAAATCAGCCTCATGGTGGCGCTATAACAGGCCGATTTGCATTTTTAACTATAACTGCACCGATCTGCGTGAAACTTTGCACGCACACTCCCTAGAGGCCAAGGAAAAACATCTGCACTGCATTTTTCACATCTGCTTTTTACAGCGCCACCAGGAGGCCGACTTATGTCAAATACATTTTTGGATATTAATCCTTCAGATTTTATCCAAACATCACGCAAATCGGTACACAGTATATCTATAGTCATGTGATCAAGACGCATCTGTCCGATATTTCATATTCCATCCTGATTGGCTAAGGTTGGCTTCCAAAGTTTGCAGGATTGGTCCGTTTTGAACAAAATGTCTCAAATCATGAACGCAGCATGCCATTTCCGTGAAATTTTCCACAGAGATTCCCACTTGGCCCAGGAAGAAATGCCACTTGAAAACGTTCACATCAGCCCCATGGTGGCGCTATAACAGGCCGATTCACATTTTTAGCTATAACTGCACCAATCTGTGTGAAACTTTGCACCCACACTCCCTAGAGGTCTAGGAAAAACCTTTGCCCTGCATTTTTCACATATACCTTTTAGATCGCCACCGGTTGGCTGAGTTTTGTAATACACATTTTTTGCTCTTACTCCTTCAGATTCTGTCCAAAAATAACGCAAATCGGTATACAGTATCTCTATAGTCATGTGACCAACATGGATGTGTCCAATATTTCATATTCCATCCGACTTGGCTAACATTGCCTTCCAAAGTTTGCAGGATAGGTCCCTTTTGAACAAAATTCCTCAAATTATGAACGCAGTGTGCGATTTCCGTGAAATTTTGCATGCACATTCCCACTAGACCGAGGAAGAAATGCCACACTTTTCACCATGGCCTGTTATAGCGCCACCACCAGGTCTAATTTAGCAAACCACATTTTTGGAACAAAATGCCTCAAATCATGAATGCAGTGTCCGATTGTCGTGCAAGGCCTAAGAAGAAATGGCACCCTTTTCACATTGGCCTATTATAGCGCCACCAGGAGGCCATAATAACCTACCTGACCTGGCGGAGACTTGTGCTCCGAGGAGCACCTTTTCTAGTTTTGAATGTGTTGCTCGCTTTAGATCAGTTAATTATCTTGTGCATGCTTCATCCTAGCCCCATACCGGCTAACTTCCTGAAAGACTGCACTATTGTTGACTCTGATGTCACTACTGGTGAAACACCAGTAGTGACATCAGAGTCACTACTGGATTAAAGATCGTCAAATAGTTAGCATACCAGACGACATTCCCAGAGATGTTATATCACTAATACTAAAGAAGAATTGCATTCAAAAGATAAACAGGACAGATACAATCTGTCAATCTGTAGTTCTGATCAAAACTTGTCTGCAATCATTCTATTTGTCACATTCCCGGTGCGTATGGATCTAAACATTTTAACGTACATCGGCCATGTAAATTGGAACCCATGCCAGGCAAAGGGTATTAGTGATTTATTATGCTATTGATAGGCCCAAAGTACAGTAGGCCTCTTCTTGTGTTTGCAGGACAAAGTATAGAATAGGGCATTCATTTATGGCCTATTTATGGGCTGCTCCTCTATAGCATTCCATATACCCATCTCCCCCCTTTATGACACTTTATTGCACTCATGAACTCAATTTCCAACATACACATTGCTATCGTTTGGGGTACTTCCTCTTTCTCTTCTCTCCACTATTGACACACCATGTTATTTCTGAGGTGTCACTGAGCGGTGGTCGAATGAACATCCATGTCACATGAACTCTCTGAAATGATGCTTCATTCCTCTCACAGTAACACACTGGAAGGATGTCCCTGAGATTTAGGAGTTCAGGTAGGATTCAGTATTTCAATTCCTTTGGTACAGAACATGTTCCATGCTGCTCTAAAAATCCTCCTGGAAACTATACTATTCCTTGTGACCTTTCTGTATTATAGCTTGTTAGTTTGTGAATGAAATGAAAGGCAACTAGAAAAAGTGCTCCTCGGAGCACAAGTCTCCGCCAGGTCAGGTAGATTATTGTGGGCTCCTGGTGGCGCTATAATAGGCCAATGTGAAAAGCGTGCCATTTCTTCTTAGGCCTTGCACGACAATCGGACACTGCATTCATGATTTGAGGCATTTTGTTCAAAAATGTGGTTTGCTAAATTAGACCTGCTGGTGGCGCTATAACAGGCCAATGTGAAAAGGGTGGTATTTCTTCCTCGGCCTAATGGGAATGTGCGTGCAAAATTTCACGGAAATCGGAGGAATTTTGTTCAAAAGGGATCCATCCTGCAAACTTTGGAAGGCAATGTTAGCCAAGTAGGATGGAATATGAAATATCGGACACATCCATCTTGATCACATGACTATAGAGATACTGTGGACCGATTTGCGTGATTTTTGGACAAAATAAGAGTAAGAGTAAAAAATGTGTTTTACAAAACTCAGCCTCCTGGTGGCGCTCTTAAAGGTATATGTGAAAAATGCAGGTCAAAGGTTTTTCCTTGGCCTCTAGGGAGTGTGCGTGCAAGGTTTGACGCAGATCGGTGCAGTTATAGCTAAAAACGTGAATTGGCCTGTTATAGTGCCACCATGAGGCTGATGTGAACGTTTTCAAGTGGCATTTCTTCCTGGGCCAAGTGGGAATCTCTGTGGAACATTTCACGGAAATCGCATGCTGCGTTCATGATTTGAGGCATTTTGTTCCAAATGAACCAATCCTGCATACTTGTGAAGTCAATTTTAGCGAATCAGGATGGAATATGGAAAATCGGACGGATCCGTGTTGATCACATGGCTATAGAGATACTGTGTACCGATTTGCGTGTTTTTTGGACTGTATGAGTAATAGCAAAAAATGTGTTTTGCAAAAGTCGGCCTCATGGTGGCGCTATGACAGGCTGATCTGAAAAATGTGGGGCAGAGGTTCTGCTGTGGCATCCAGGGAGTGTGTGTGCGCAGTTTCACAGCGACCGGGCCAACGGTGGCGGAGATTAGCTGGTCACAGACAGAAGGACGGACAGACACACACGGACGGACGGACGGACGGACGGACAGAGGGCAAAACATACTCCCTCGCCATGCCTTTCGGCCTGGCGGAGACAATGAAAAACATCATGCAAGATGACTGGTGAATTAAAGTCACTGAAATGTATACCATAGAGAGGCTAATATCTGAAATGTCTACCATAGAGAGGGTAATATTTTCTCTGAGAATAATGTAATGATGAAGCAGCAATACGAATATTGTTCACGGTGGATTAATGATGCAACCCCACTAACTATTTCCTCATGTGTGTCTAAAGATAAAGAAACATCTCCAAGCTAAACGTCTTTGTCAACACATCTGTAAAAAATACAAATAAAAAGATGAAGACCTTTCTGTGTTAAAGGCCTAAAAATAAATGTATTTATTTTACTTCAAGCCATTAGCAGAGATTCTTTAAAAAAGAAATGTGTACATAACTGTCAGTAGTATACCGTACCGTACCGTACGTATGCCGTCATGTCACACAAAAGTAGCAAAAATAGCCGATCTACAAGCTCAAAACGATTCGCAATATGGCACGTTTTGAGCTTGTAGATCTGTTTTTTTTTTATTGGAATCCTGATTTATTTTGCTATTTTTGAATTGGAATCCTGAAAAGTAACATTTCTATTTGATTTCAAATGCATTTAGTTATACTTATGTTAATTTTATTGTATTTTGTTTGTACAACTAGTTAACAACAAGTAGGCAAGGCGAAGAGGAATGGTAGTGTGTCCTGAAGAGGTGGGTTTTCAGCCTGCGACAAAAGAATGGGCAGTGACACTGCTGTCCTGACATCAGTGGGGAGTTCATTCCATCACTGTGGGGCTAGAACAGAAAAAAAAGTCGGATAGACCAACCGACAGTGTTGTAAAGTAACTAAGTAGATTTACTCAAGGACCGGCAAAATGTTTAATCATAAGGGACATCTGAAGACACACACAATGATTCACACAGGCGAAAAGCCATTTTCTTGTAAAGTTTGTGGTAAAGGCTTTACTGAGAATAGTGATCTAGAAAAACACTTGAGGACTCATACAGGTGAAAAGCCCTTTTCTTGTACAGTATGTGGTAAAGGCTTTAGTCAAACAGGTAGTCTAAAATCACACATGAGGACTCATACAGGCGAAAAGCCCTTTTCTTGTACAGTATTTGGTAAAGGCTTTGCTGAGAAAAGTACTCAAACATACAAACATATGAAAACTCATACAGTGTAAAGACCCTTTCTTGTACAGTTTGAGGTACTCCACGGTAGAGGCAGGTAGAGGCTTTGCTGAAAAGACACACAGGGACTCATACGGGGGGGGGGGGGGTGGCTTTAGTTTAAGTTAGTCACACACAGACTCACGATCAATGAGACGGATACTAAAGCAGAGGAATCACATAATCAGTGGTTAAAGTGGTTGACATTTCTTGCCGGAACTGACACATGCACGCGCGCGCAGTTTCGGGTCGAAAAATGTGCGGGTTTGGGTGGGTTTTGGTACTTTATTTCGGTTTTAGGTTTAGGGTCAGGCTTAGGTTAGGAATACGTTATTTAATTTTCGTTCTCATAAATAAATCCCGTCCCTGGGCCCACCCATGGCTGCACCCCTGATACACATGATGAAAACAGAGCTATATTGTCCAACTTGACCATACTGTACAATACCAAGTACATTTTCAAAAAGCCAAAGTTTAAATGGGGCTGAAGCGGTTTATGTATGTTTTGTCATAATAATTAAAATCCACAAAGTTACTAGTAGTAACTAAAGTTTTCAAATAATTGAGGTGGAGTAAAAGTATAATATTTGCCTCTGAGATGTATTGGAATAGAAATAAAAAATATTGCAAATTGGAAATACTCCAGTCAAGTATTTCCTTAAAATTATACTCAAGTACAGTATTTGAGTACATGTACTTAGTTACTTTCCACCACTGTCAGCATTAGATAAGATGAATTACTCACCTTCTGAAAAGATGAAAGAAAACACACTTTTGTTCCATAGCCCCACATTGTCTTGGTTTCAGAGATCATGGTTGTAAATATTAACTTTTGCCACAAAGTCTTTATATTCCATAATGTCCCATGACCCACGGCCGTGTTATTTACATTTTTACGATGCATGCACATTAGTCAAGTGGAGCTGTGTTCCGTGAGCAGAAAGCTGTCAAGTGGCCTCCTGAAAAGAAATCTGGTTTCCTTTCAAAACGATGTGCATTTCAGAATAAGAGGTTTTTTAAAACTCTGTCCTTGTAATGTTACAATTCAACACACATTTTATTTTGAAATCATACTACTGGAAGTAGAAGTACCCAGGTAGCCTAGTTGAAACTACTTAACTTCACGCGAAAGCAGCTGTTTATGCGGAACGGGGGGAGAAAAAAAAAAGAAGTCAGACAAACAGTGGGGGGAAATCACGGATCTGTGAGAGTGTCCCGTCGTACGCACAAATTAATGAATGGTTGTGACGCCCTGTATGTTAATCTGACGTTAGTAGATTATGTTTTATTCCTGAACATGGCCATGGGTCTGTGGCAGGTTATTTAATATGGGATTTTCACAGCTGCCTTTGACTTTTTCTTACGGAACGGCGTTCCGCCACCGAATCTTTTACCAGAACGCCGTTCCGGACAGTGCCGGCCCACTTTCACCCCTGCACATAATATGACAATATCAACATGGCTGAATAGAATAAACATTATTAGTTTCTTGTGAATGGATCACCCCAGCTCATAGGTTACTGGTAGAACAATATGAGCATATGTCATATGTCATTTGCCAGGATTTAGAAAAGTCATATTCATTAATATTAATTCATGCACTCATTTTTATGCTCATTGATATGCAATAAATGCAGCAAATAATGGTGCAGTTAAGTGCTGAGAAGCTGCTGGGTTTGTGTAGCTGTTCGCTGTGTGTTGACATAAGTGTTGTCTAGATTGTTTCATTATATGATAGTACATATTTGGTAGATGCCAGAGAGACAGTGTCTCACTATCACTTATAGTATAGGCATTATATGGATACTAAGGGGTTAACTTAGGACAATTTGCATCAGAAACTCTTTCAATGTTTTTAGTTTTTTTTGTAAATATGTTAGTAATAACATATCAAAAGTCCCAAGAAATCCCAGTGTTGAAACATGCTGAAATATGTGATGTCACAATTTCCCATTGACTTCCATGTTAACTCTTTAACTGCCAGAAAAACAACAACAAAAAGGCTAGTCTTTTTGAGGAAAACCCAACTGCGTCCTCGCGTAATTTTCCTTATTCTCATCCTGTGGATTATGGATTCATACCTCAACTCTGCATGGATTGTACACCAAAGGGAAAAGGAATAGTACGAAAAAGAAAAGGAGGAATCACACAGTGACTTCTACCTAGCTACTGGACTAGAGCAGGCTATGGCACAGCGTCGATTCACTCGATTCTCACGGCTAATCCAAAGCGAAGAAACAAACCCCTGAATGGTAGATTAAATCGCAGCACGGCTTTCTGCTTAATACTACTACTTTCTTTTTTTTTTTCTAATAATTTTTATCCCGCGATTTTGTAACCCATTTTGTTTTCACCCGGTGCCAATTTCCTAAGTGATCCTGGGCGCTACACCAGCCCTATACCAGCGCTACACCAGTCCCCCACAGCCTGGGGAGGCCAGGGCCGAGCTCATGCTTCCTTCAGTGCATGAGAGCCAACTGACCTTCTTGTCACCTGACAGGGGGGAGTTTCCCTGGTGGGACGTAGCGCGTGGAAGGAACACGTTATTCCAGCCAGTTCCTTTCCCCTCCATCAGGCGCCCCGGCTGTCATGGGGGAAGCGGTATAGAGACCAGGATTACTACATGTTTTTGTGAGGGTATTAACTACCCGCAGGGATCGAGTTTACCGTCGTGCAAACTTTGTACCGTCGTTCTACCGTCGCTCCCCATTGACTTCCATGCGTTTAGGTTCTTACCGTCGCCCCCACCCTACCCATCCTCCTTTGACTGTCCCCGCCCCCTCCCTTTGACTATCCCCGCCCCCTCCGCGGCTCTCTCAGTTTCTCGACGGCGGCCATCTTTGTTTACTTTTAGATTTTTAATTCGTTACAGACCCCCGCGACCAAACACCGACGGTCCCTCGGTGCCGGTTGGGACCCAATAACGTTCCGTTCTATGTTTTATGTGTTTTTGATGACGTTAAGGCCTGGATTTGGACGTCTTTCTCCCGGCCCGTGGCAGCCAGCGTTGCCAGACTGTGGGAGAGAATCGAGCGACCCGGTCTGGGAAAACAAAGCACAAAAGAAGCTACTATATGTGCCACACGAGCCCCAACGGATGGTCTCTTTGTGCTGGTTGGGACCCAATAACGTTCAGATTTGATGTTTTATATGCTTTTGATGACATCAAGCCGTGGATTTTTACATCAGCGTTGCCAGGTTTGGGAGAGAAACGAGCGCCTGGCAAGTATATAAGTATATAAGTATATATGTATATATGTGTATATATATATAGCTACGTGCGGTCCGCACTTAGCTATATACTGTTAAGAATGACGTAACGGTTACATAACCATTACGTCATCTCCAACGACGAAACCATTATGACGTCATCCTGGAGTGAGATGACGAAAACTTTTGACAGATTTTTGACTATGACGTCATCCTAGTAGTCTATAACTGTCCATCGACTTCAGTCTTCAGTGTTCAAGCACAGAAAATTTCTCAAGTGAAGGTTGAGGACACTGACCTCCCCCTCCCTCAATAACATTTCTTTATATATATTTTTATTACTCTCCGCAGGAGAGTATTGTTTTCACTTTCTAAATATGACACACCGATTGGTCAAGCCTCACGTGACACGTGACAATACGGTGAAATACTGTATAAATACATGGCGTCACTTTGACAGTGTCTTGCCACTGTCAAAGTGAGGTAAGACAGGAACCATCACGAAATGGCTGCATGGCTGATACATAATTGGCAGATAGGACAGATAGGACAATTATATAGACAGGAGGGATATGACACTTACACAGACGGATAGGACACTTACAGTACACAGACAGGACGGATAGGACACTTATACAGACAGGACGGATAGGACACTTATACAGACAGGACGGATAGGACACTTATACAGACAGGACGGATAGAACACTTACACAGACAGGACGGATAGGACACTTACATAGACAGGAGGGATATGACACTTACACAGACAGGACGGATAGGACACTTACAGTATACAGACAGGACGGATAGGACACTTACAGTATACAGACAGGACGGATAGGACACTTATACAGACAGGAGGGATATGACACTTACACAGACAGGAGGGATAGGACACTTACATAGACAGGACGGATAGGACACTTATACAGACAAGACGGATAGGACACTTATACAGACGGATAGGACACTTATACAGACAGGACGGATCGGACACTTATACAGACAGGATGGATAGGACAGTTAGAACATAAGAATTAGAACATTCCCAACATTCCCAACACAAGTCTGGTAAGAGTGAGGTAAGACAGGAACAATCACGAAATGGTTGAGAAATGGCGGATACTGTAACAATTGGATAGGCATACGATACGACATACGATAATACTTTATTGTCAGTTTGCACTGAAATGTGTCTTGCGACCCAGAAACAGCCATGTATGCAACATATAACAGTACACACATTTGACATGGCACAAGAAAACAACAAAATACAAATACATACATAAAGACATGCAAAGACAAGAGCAATGTCCACCACTCAGCCTACCCCTGGCTTATAACTCCTGATTAAGCCTCAATGTCGTCTGATGGACAAAGGACCTCTTCAGTTTGACCTTATTGTATGTAGGAACACTGTATCTCCTTCCTGAAGGCAGCAACCTATATTCTCCATACAAAGCATGGCTAGTGTTTGAAGTGATATTCCTTGCCAACCTTATCATACTGTTATCATACGTAGATGTATAGAGCCTCTGAAGTGGTTGTCCAACAATCTTTGAACAAATGTTCACTTGTTGCAGCAGTTGTGACTTTAAAGCTACAGACAGACATCCATACCAGGTGGTACTACAGTACTGCAGGACACTCATAATAACAGAAGTGAAAAATAAAAGAAGAATCTGTCTACTAGCACCAAAAGATCTCAGACGGCGAAGGAAATAGACTCTTTGTTTTGTCTTCTTACCCACTGATTCAATCTGGTCTTTCCATGACAAAAGGTGGTCTATTACTACTCCTAGGTATGTATACGAACATACCTGGTTGATCTGTTCACTATGAATAGTAATAGGGGATCTGTGTATCTCTAGTGGGGCACCAAAAACAATCTCTTCTGTCTTTTTTGTGTTAATGATAAGAGCGTTGTTATCACTCCATTCCACCACCTTATTTACTCTGTGTTGGTGCAGTCCAGGATCACTGGAACTATCCAAAAGAGAAATCAAAACTGTATCATCAGAGTACTTTAGAATGTATTGGTCTGGCTTGTCAGTGCGACATTCAGACAGACATTTCTCAGTACTACAGCTGTCAGTATAAAGGGTGAACAATACAGCTGAGCTTACACAACCCTGGGGAGCACCAACATTAGTGGTTAATGCTGAGGAGAGGGTTTTGTTCACTTTCACCCTCTGTACTCTGTTAGTAAGGAAGGAAGCATACCAGTGAATTAAGTATGGATTCAGTTCCAACTGTACCATCTTTGACACCAGAATATCAGACTGTATTGTATTGAAGGCTGAAGAGAAGTCTAAGAACAGCACCCTTGCATGATTCTTATTAGACTTATCTAGGTGTTTTGTAATGAAGTGGACCAGTGTGACAACCGCATCCTCTGTACCGCAACCTTTCTTATAAGCAAACTGACAGGGGTCAAATTTGTCTTTAGTTATACTCACAAGATGTTGCAACAGTATTCTTTCCAGTGATTTCATGGTCACTGAAGTAAGAGCTATGGGTCTATAATCCTTATGTTCTTTTGGACATTGGATTTTGGGTAATGGTTTTATGTGTGAGGTTTTCCAACACAGAGGAATTATATGTGTGTCTACAGAGGTTTGAAATATTGGTTGCCACACAGGAGCCAACTCGGATGCAAAGTTTTTGAGGAGAAAAGCACTGCACTCGTCCGGCCCATTAGCTTTCCTTGTGTTAGTACACCGAAACACTTTCCTGACATCCTCTTCAGTGATGATAATTCTGTCTGAGGGGGCAGGTGTTACAGCCTTAAGTATTTCAGTGCACTTAGAGGAATCGCCCAATGATTCGAATCTGGCATAGAAAGTATTTAGGTCATTGGCAAAGCCAAGTTCATTGTCTGTCACAATAGGTTTGGTTGGGGCTGACATTCCTGTCATGGATTTCATAGTATCCCACGCCTTTTTGTGATTTTTAGCTTTGTCTATGTGCCAATTTTGCCTGCCTCATTTTTGTTTTTAGCTTATTTTCTGTCAATTTGAGTGCACCGAAATCTTTGCTTATGAAGGCTGTTTTCCTTTCATTTATTATATTCTTTATGTCCTTGGTCACATATGTTTTATTGTTCGGATAGATTTTAATTTCTTTTGTAGGAACAACCAGCTGTACACAAAAATTATTGTAATCATTTGTAACTGTGGTTATTTCGTCCAATGAACCATCTCTAAAAGTGTCCCAATCTGTACAGTCCAGGCATGCTTTTAGTTGTTCCTTGCTTTCATTTGTCCATGTCCTAACTACTTTCTTCTCCACCTTTCCTCTCTTCAGTTTTGACTTAAATAAACTGGAGTCATGTACACAACATTATGGTCAGAGGTCAATATAGGCGGGCCTACCTTGGCAACATATGCATCTGGAATGTTCACATAACACTTGTCCAGAATGTTATTTTTCCTAGTCGCATCCTTGACATACTGTACAAATCCTGGCAACACAGTGTCTAGATAACACTGGTTCAAGTCTCCAAGTACGATTGCTGGTGCCTCTGGGTACTGTAGTTGTAGTCCATGTACACAGTCAGCAATGGTTTTTGCTGCCTGTGCTGCTCTTCCTGGCCCTTTAGGAGGCACATAGACTATGAACAGTAGAATGCACCCAAATTCGCGGGGGAGATAGAACGGTCTTAAAGTCATGCCCAGGATTTCCACGTTGGGATCGTCGCATATCCCGAGTTTGACGGAATGGGATCGACACCAGAGATCATTAATGTACACACATACTCCACCGTAACCACTCCCTCCACCTCTGTCCAGTCGCACCAGAGTGAATCCGGGGACCTCATAGAGTGAGTCTAGTTTTGATGGTTTTAACCAGCTTTCAGTGAAACATAACAGTGATGCCTCACGAAATTCGTAGCTGTACCTTGTGTATGTTCTTATCGTGCTGATTTTGTTATCCAAGGATCGCACGTTGGCCAGAACGATAAAGGGGAGCGGGGGGCGGGTGAATCTCCTCCGTAAACGGTTTCGAATTCCCCCTCTTTTTCCTCGTCTCCTCCTCCTCTTTCCTCGGATCAGTTCCACGGGTATGTCATCCAACACCGGCAAGTGGACGTGGCCCGCCGTTGTGTTCGGCTCCGGCGGCCGTAATGCCAGTAGTGCAGCTCGGCTGTACACATGGACGATCCCGGTAGCGCCGTTTCACGCCAGATGTTTGTCTCGAGCCGAGTCCCCGGTTCTATCGACCAGCACTTTCCACAGAAGTTACTAATGACCAGGATCAGCAGAGCTACCTCTGCGGCTCTCATCTTGGCGACATTGCACATCTTTACATGTGACGACATATAGACACGGACAATACAAATAACTAAACTAGGACACTTACACAGACAGGACGGATAGGACACTTACACAGACAGGACGGATAGGACACTTACACAGACAGGACGGATAGGACACTTACATAGACAGGACGGATAGGACACTTATACAGACAGGAGGGATAGGACACTTATACAGACAGGACGGATAGGACACTTATACAGATAGAACATTCGCAACATTCCCAACAGCGGAGAGTTGTGCTCCGAGGAGCACCTTTTCTAGTTTTTTTCTTTGTTTAAATTGTACATTAATTCTCAAGGCGCAAGTTAGCAATTGACAGATTGCAGTCTTGTTTAATATGATTTCAAATATATTTAGCTTAGTTTAAGGGTCTTATTTGTTGAAAGGAGGAGATGCTAGCGAGATTAGCGCGTTAGCATTAGCGTCTATTTAAAGAGGGGTTTAAAGGCTCTAGGGGACAGTTTATAACATGCTAAAGCAAACGATTGTGTGCTCAGATAACCTGGTGAGTTGGTGGATTTACAGTGGATTCATTATGAGATCAATCTGGGATGTTATAAGTGTGTATTGGGCTGTATGTAACCTGCAGTTTAAGGGCTATTTTCATATAGCTGATGCAGGCTTTATTATAGTGGGCTGAAAGCTGATTAAAGCTAACAAACAGTAGACACATATCTAGTCCCCGATTTGATATTTAATATGATTTTAAATATATTTAGCTTAGTTTAAGGCTCTTATTTGTTGAAAGGAGGAGATGCTAACAAAATGTAGCGCGTTAGCATCGTCTATTTAAAGAGGGGTTTAAAGGCTCTATGGGACAGTTTATAACATAGTAAAGCAAACAAATGTATGCTCAGATAACCTGATGAGTTGGTGGATTTACAGTGGATTCATTATTGGATCAATCTGGGATGCTATAACTGTGTATTGGGCTGTATGTAACCTGCAATTTAAAGATAACAGTCCACTCCATGCTAGACACACATCATTATTCATAGAACATCACTGATCACCATTGAAGCCTCGATTTTACATTTCATATTATTTAAAATATTTTTAGCTTGGTTATTATATAGCAGTTTGAGGGAAAGAGCTCTAGCTCCGTTTTTGTACTGTTATTTAACATGACAATATGTTTTGTGGTCATGGGTCAATGTGTGTTGTTGGTCAACACATGTTTACCTCCATCTGGGGTGTGTGTGGGTTTTGTAAACTGGTCAGTGTAACATGCATGATATTATACTGCTAAATGAGGAGAAATCTAATTAGTGATGGACTGTTTCAGACAATGTAATGTATTGTAGATGTTGATTCTAATCACTGTATCTGATCTGTTTATGTATGTCTATGCCCCTATGCTCTTGTTTATTGTACATTATAGGGCACTGAGGGTGTACAAATGGAATCAAATGGATCCTCAGGGGTCCATTTGGTTCCATTTGTACGCTCTTGAGAGATAGGATTTTATAATATAGATGGAGGTCCCAGAGATAGAAAATGTTATCAAATGGGGGTCTAATGCATATCAAACTGGGGGTCCTTGAAATTCAAAGGGTTGAGAACCACTGTGACATATACATATTTTTTTGTTTTTGTTTTGATTGTATTGCTGTATTGTCGTATTGTGCTTTTTGCTTTGGCAATGTAAACGTATGTTTTCTCATGCCAATAAAGCCCTTTGAATTGAATTGACAGGGGATACTGTGTGTTCATATTTGAGACAGTTATTTATGCAAATATTCCAAAACTTTCACTTTGTTCATTTGTTTTAAATAGACAATCTACAAGCTTGTAGATTGGCTATTTTCAAATAGATGATGCATATAGGTTTTATAGTGTATAACTGATTTTGATGCTGTATTGAATCATTTAGCTGGGGACCCTCGAGGACCCCCCACTTAAAGGATCACTGTGCTATTCTTAAACCTTTCTTATCATGCAATAAGGACATGGTGTCAGAAAGCGAAAAAAGGCATTGGTAGTATGGTACTCCTAGTTTATACTGGGATCAGTGTTCGATCCCCTGGAATGCCCTGCTCTGCTGAGTCTGATTGTTTCACCGTTGTCCTGTTTACAACTCAATTCATTGTCAAGTAACAACCAGCTACCTCTCTGAACTCCTCCAATGCCACACCCCCTCCAGCTCCCTCAGATCGGGGGACATCCCCAAGACAAACAATCAAACAAACAAACCATGATGGAGGCATGAATGAGCTGCAGTGTGTGATTAACAAATTCACAATTGCCCTGAAACTGCTGAAAAGTTAACTATGTAAAGAGGCTGTGTTCAAATGATTGATTGATTGCAAACTTTAATAGCAGTTTGCAAAAAAAAAGCACAGGAAAGTACAGTTCAATACAAGCTCTGCTATGAGGATTTAAACCCCAAGAAACCCTATGGCTTGTTTCCATTGGGGTCCTTTGTATTAAAAAAATCACCTCACCGTAAACCCACCTTTTACGTTTTTACAACTGTACTACAACTTCACTGGAGTTGCTGTTGGTGCTATTTATTTATCTGAATGCACTTTTCATTATAATACATCAACCAGATAGCTCTGCGATTACACCTTTAGCACATGGTTGAACATTCTTTGCACATCGTGCACAGAATGTAATTTTTTTAATGCCGCTGTCAATCTTTAAAAAATACTTCAACTCAATGTTATTAAAGTGTCAAATAACAACAAGTTGTCTCAAGACAGTAGACACGTCCCTTGTGTTTCCTTCATGTGTTCTCCTTCTCCAGGCAGGTTTTCCAGTCCCCCCTCCCCTCCACCCTCCTCAGAGGTGTCAGAATAGACAACGAAGGACCTCTTTAATGTCCTCATCTCCTCCTAGGGCACACTAGGACTAGAGGGGTTAGGTGAGCCCCATGCCAAGGTGAAGGCTTGATCATTTAGGAGGCCTTTCTGTGCTTCCTTGTTTAAATGATCAAACTGCAGGAAACTGCCGTCACCCCCCGTTCCGTCCCATCCAGTTAAACCTGGAGATCAGTGACTTTAGCTACACTATGTGAAAGGTACAACAAGAACCTGCATTACAAAAATGATACATATACTGTATATGTAGGTAAGTATAATTACTGCAGTTTGGAATAAATGGTTTTATTTTGTTGTTTTGCAAGCACATTACTTTCACGCCACTACATTTCAAATAGAAATACTGTACTTTTCTCTCCACTACATTTCTAGTAAGAGACTCTTGGGGCCCAAACACAATTAACTAATAATGAATTAACCACTTAGGCTATTAAAATCAAATAAAAAATAGATCAGACAGTTTCAAATATAGTGAAAATAGCCGATCTACAAGCTAAGCTATTTTCACTATTTTCTTCACATTTTAGTTTAAATGTTCTGCAGTGTGGAATACATGTTATCAGATCTATTCTGTTTGACTACAGAGCCCCACAGGATGTAAACAAACCGTATGTCCAATGCTGTTGCTGCTGTGAATGCGACCAGGACGCACACTTGAACACGCCTGCTCTTTATATGCAGGTAGACCTATGTGGCTATACAACTCATGTAGAAAGTTCTTTCAACACATCAACTTTTTTCCCCTGACTGTCGGGACTATAGACATCCTGCAGAATACCTGGAACAACTTTGCATTTTTTATATGTTCCAGAAAAAAGGTAAGAATCCATCGTCTCCTTGAATGATGTACATTTAGACGCTCGTCTCTCACAAAAGCGTCATGGCGCTACTTGTTCCTGTGTTTTGGAAGTCTTCCATTTACAACCCGTACGTCTACATAAACGTTCAGATTTAAAATATAAAGTGCTGACCCCATGGCCATGGATGTTAAGTTAAAGTGCACCGCTCTAAGTACCCGTATCGTCCGTATTATCCAATAAAAAGCTTTTTAATCCGATTGCCAGCCATTTTCTATTTATTTTTTAGAACGTATCAGGGTGCAATACACCTACCAACCAATAGGGTCGCGTTGTAGAAAGCATATGGATAAAATTCCGAAAAAATGGCTGGCGATCAGATTAAAAGGCTTTTTATTGAACAATACGGACGATACTTGGTACTTAGACCCGTGCGTTTTAACTTGTAACATCAGTGGCCGTGATGTAAGCATTATATTTGAAATGTGAACGTTTATGTAGATGTGCTGGTTGTAAAAGTAAACATTTAAAAATAATAAGGAACAAGTACTAGCGCCATGACTAACAGTCGTTTCAGGGCTAGCACCAGACAGGGCCAGTGTGAGGCTAGAGAGGTTGTGTCATAATAAACCGTGAATCCACTGAAGTTAGTTACCGCAAAAGTAGTTACATTACACTAACGTGTTAGTAGCACCACCAGTAAGCATATCTTGACGACCTGTGGGCTGCTTGCATGTTATAATTTAATTGTGGTTCAGAAGTATATAGGCTTAGTTATTTTGTGAACACTGGTCAGTCTGAATTAGGCTACAATGTGATTCACGAGGCATTATTCTGTGATCAAATTAGGCCATGTACATACAGTATACAGTATACATACAGTATGAAGAAAGCTGTTTAATCACGACCCCAAAGCAGGGGGGGGGGGGGGGCACCTTAGTGTTAAATTAGCTATTTTCCCTACAATTGGAAAAATAAAGAATAGATGTGGGCCTATACTTTGGAAAATGCTCTGAAATAAATTCAAGCAGGGGTCTTCAACGCTTTTCAAGGCTCCTTAGCTGAGAGAGAGATGAAGCAAAAATGTTTTCCAGATGACACTTTATCATCGATTTCAATTTCATATATTCATAGACTTATTTGACAGCACTATCATCAGTGTTCTTTAAATCAATGCCTTTGTTTGTGTGTTTGTTTACACATGATCTTTTCTATTAATATGTTGGATGTATGCTTATATATGAGTATTTTCAGACATCTAACCACTTAAACCCTCAATACTTTGTAAAAATTGACCAGTGCCTCACTTAGATGGGCTATTCTCAGCCAAGATGTCTGGTGTAGAGGGGGAAAAAGTGCATCCCCCTCTACACCAGACATCTTGGCTGAAAATAGACCATCTACAAGCTTGTTGTAAGCTTGTAGATTGGCTGTTTTTTGGCTAATGTTCACCTCAGAATAGGGATGCTAACATTTTTTCCTATCACTCATATGTGGTGTCTCCCCTGTAGTAAGTCTGAGGACCCCGTAGGGGTCCCGGACCCCTTGTTGGTTGAAGATCCATAGTGTAAAGTATACTGTGTGTGTGTGTGTGTGTGTGTGTGTGTGTGTGTGTGTGTGTGTGTGTGTGTGTGTGTGTGTGTGTGTGTGTGTGTGTGTGTGTGTGTGTGCGCGCGCAAGTATCACAGCATGGCAACGCCAGTGATCCGGGTGATGTACAAAAATGTACCCGTGTGCCGCCAACAGGCCATAATTGCACCATCGGAGAAGGCCAGGCCCTAGAAGGATAAAATAGAGTTCTTCCCCAAACCTCCCAAGCAGCTGCTGGAGGAGCCCACAGCCCTCTCCTATGCTGAACAACGGCTACATGATGATGGCATCCCAGCACCAACACGCAGCAATGCCTGGGAAAGTTGGTGTTTCCGTGTGGACAGTATAAAAACGCCACTTTCCACTGGCTTGCCGAGAATGACGTAGGATACATAAAGTAGTAAGTACATACTCTATAAAAATAAATTTAAAAATGACATTAAAGCTTTATTGTCATTCCAATGACATTACTCCTAAATACATGGGAATGCATGTTTGTTATCATCCTCATCTATCAGCATATGTCTTATCAAAAGGTTAACAACAACAACAACACAGCAATAATGTCATTAATTATTTATGCTATAACTAAAGCATTATTATACTATATTTACAGTCTAGTGGACAACCACAGGAAAGAAGTACAGAATCCAGCTCGGAAGCAAGATATAAACCAGGGGTGGATCAAGGACTATCTGGCAGAAAATGCAGAAAGCATACCACAGGTGGCAAATTTCCTAGAGGCCAATATTGACAGTTGCATCTATGGCCAGAAAGGGTTCGAGAGCACTACGTTTCTGGAAATGTGGAACTTGCACAGAATGTACCCCAAACAGAGAGATAAGCCAGAGGACTTCAGTACAGAAAAGAAGGCATTAATCTGTCGGGCACACAGAGCTGTACAGCTGTTGTTGGATGCAGCAATATCTTCCATCACCTCCCAAATAATTCAAAGGTTCTGGAAATACATCATGGCTAAGAGGGACCAAGTAAGCTGTACAGTATATGAAGCACACATAACTGATTTGTAGTGACACAAGATACAATGTGTTATGTCAGATATAATATATTTATCTAGCCCGAGTCCAGCCTTTGACAATGTTTTTGTTATCTAGGAATACAGCTCCCCTCCACCTGATCCCAATTGGGAGGATGATGATTGGATTATGTCTATCGATGAAGATAATTGCACACACTAGGATGCTTGATAACTATGTGCCTTTATTGTTTGCTTGTTGCTTTCTATGTTCATCTCACAGTTGATGAAATATCAAATCTTTTTTTGTTATTTGAAAGGACTGCTCAGCACAGAGGACTCTGCTGTGCCCTCCACAGCAACAGTGTCCGCCATCACAACCTCCTCGACCACGCCACTGCCGGTTGTCACCGCTACCATGACCAGGTTATCTGTCGGCCTCCAACGGCTCTGCCACCTTGACCGCGACTGTGCCATCCTTTGAGGAACCGTTGCTCACCTCACCCCACGACGAAGTAATATTCACAAACCTTTTATAATTGAGTATATTTTATACTACATGAATTTATTTTTCGAGTGGACAAATGTTTTGACTTGTTTCAGGTTCCGTTCGAGGGGTGGTCACAGAATTGGGAACACCTAGGCGCCATCCCACAGGCTGACATCTCTTGGATAAAAAATGATCTACAAAGAGGGCTGTTTAAACCCATTGAAACATACATGGACGACAAGACAGGACAGCTGAAAAGGCGACGGGTACAGAGGACAGACGGGATGTGGTTTTATCCTCCTGACCCTCCAGGCTATATGGCCAGTGGTGGTAAACCAAATCCAGACCTGTTCTTCACGAGTCGCCTGTTTGTGTGGCGGCCTGTTGCTGTGTGGAAGTGCAAGTTAAAGTGTCCTCGGGGCGAGGCATGTGTGGCCAAAGAGGAAGACGTGTACCTGACCAGGTCTGGCTTCCATAGAGGGGTATTTACTGTTTTTATTATGTGAATGAAATGTCCCAGGTTATGCAGAAAATAACACTGTTAGACTTTATTGAAACATACTAGATACTATCTTTGCATTTAACATTTGTTTTCATTTTGCAGGTACGTCACATCTGTGATGTGTCCAGCTGGTACAGCATGCTGACAGAGGTCCTGGCCTGTCACCCGTGTCAAAAGGCAGCTAGGGCAGCATCAAAGAAAGGTGAAAGTGGAACGACGGCTCGTTTCCTGGCATGGGATAATGCTATCCTCTCACAGCTCAGTGGGGCTCACCAAGCCATGTTTCCTGCTGTCCTAACCGCCAAGTAAGTATGATATGTGTGCTATAGTGGTGGCACTTGGGTGAGGCTTCCAGAACTGCAGCCACAAATGTTTTGTCAAAATAAATAAGAACTACTTTCAACCATTTGTGTTAGCGCCATTTTTTTTTCAGTGCTATAGTTTAGGGTCTTAATTGTTATTAGGACAATGTTTAGCCTACTGTGTTAAGTGTAATCTAAATGTAGCCTATTTACAGATACAACTATGTTGTATTAACCTAGAATACTTACTGTATTTGCTGTAAAAGAATAATTAGTAATTACATGTTTAGTTGTTTACTTATCTCTCATTATACCTGTAAAAAGGACATTTAGTTTAATACTCACCTTTGTTACCTACCCATTTGGCTAACTTTGAAGACTAGACTAGATTACAATATTACACTTACCTTTGTATATTGACCTGGTTAGCTGCAGTAGAAATTACCTACTTGTTTATTAGACCTGTAATAGGCCTTTAAAAAAAGGAATTACAAACAGATAACTGGATTAGAGTTAGATTTGACTTAATTATGCTTTTGGACCCAGTAAAGCTTCCATCGCTTAGCACTGATTTGTTCTGTATCACTGCTTTTCATTCAGAAGTCAAATAAAGACATGAGCACCACAACACATTGTTTCTACTGTTGTTATACCCTATAACACGAGTAGTATACTTTTTTCCTGTCAAAAGCGGTTGAAATAAAATTACAGTAATGTGTTTAATAAACATTCAGCTACTACAGTCTTTAATTTGTGTACAGGGTGTAATTCCCGGGCATTATTTGTACAATGTCAATGTAAATATGTCAACATGCCTTAGTGTAGTTGCACCGGCTCATTTTTATGCATTGATTATAATATTACAGGCGCGGTGTGGACAAGAAAGTGGTACATCTTCTATGGGACCGTAGTGAGGGGAACACCATGGCGAAGGTGTGGCGACAGGTCCAAAAAAAACATTGTGAGGAGTACCTCCACAGGAAGGACCTGTACACCACAATAATCTCTACTTTGATGGGACCCGGCACTATAGGCCATGCATTTGGAGGCCAAACCTTCAAGGTTCCACCTCTGCAGAGAGAGCTGCCCACTCCTCGGCTACTTCGACATGCCTTCCTCTTGGAAGAAGCTGACCACGTCCAGGACTACAGGAGACAGATTCTCTCCACCTTTGGCACATTCCTGAAAATGGACTCCACCAAGAAGGTGTGTAGAAAAAAGTGCAATCATGTATTTATTTATTTTTGTGTTGAATTAAAACATTTATTCGTATGTTCTGAACATGTTCCAGGTGGTGAAGAAGCTGTCCGGCGAGGGCAAAGCCACAGCTGAGTGGTTCACCACTATTGGAAATGAGTTTTCTCAGGTGCTCACCTTCGTCCTCACCTGCGAAGAGTCCACCGAGAAGCTCAGGCCTATGTGTCAGGGGCTTATGGACCGGTACGAGCAGGCCAACCAGCCTGTGCCGAAGATCCTGTACGTGGATCGGGGGTGCTGCCGCGACAAAGGTCAGACAGCTCTGGAGAGCTTGTTCCAGGCCCTGGGTGGACCAAGGCATGGTGGTACGTCTAGACATATTCCACTGGATACATCGCTTTGACTCGGCTGTGCGCACCGAGTCCCATTGCAAGTACTCAGCCTTCAAGTCCGCCCTGGCAGGAGCAGTGCTGGCGTACAACCGGGCAGATCTGGAAGTGTTGATAAAGGCGGCTAGAGCAAAGGACCCTGCGGCTCTGTCAGCTCTCTCGGAGGAGGAGATGATACAACTCCACATCTCCAGAGATCACCTAAAGCACCATGTGCGGAGGGTTACCCTGGGTGCTCAGGAGACCTTCAACCTTGTACACACTGCCATTGAAGACTTTAAGGGTCCTGCTGGTCTGGATGAGAATGGTGTCAGCCTGTTCAAAACTCCAGGTAAAAGATGTTAACAGTTACTATTGCTATTTCAATATTGGTTTATTTGTCAAGTGCTGTTACTACACACATATTACTGTCCATCTCATAGTTGTGCTTAATGGTTTATTCACAGAAGCCATAGATGAGGAGTGGGCAGGACATCAGCGGCATCTGGAATGCTTCCAGGACCCTCCAGGCATTCCCATGTATAGGGTGACTCATTCTACTACCATCAACGGTGTAGCTGTCCCCTATTTCAAGGGAGTACGTGGCACCAACAGCCTGGAAGGATTCCACAAATTTCTGCCGCTCATGATTCCAGGTATTATTTTGTCAACACATTTACAATAACTATAGTATACAGTATTACTATATTCTCAAGTTGACACTGAAGATATGTGGTCATGATGGTGTGCTGTGCATCACTGTCGCTGTACGATGGAAATGACATTTGTCCAAAAATGTTATTTTGCAAATTCAAAAATAAAAAAATGGCAATCTACAAGGTCAAATCACGTTACGTTTGAACCTTGTAGATCTGCTATTTTTGGTACTTTTGTGAGACACTGTAGTAGGATGAATTAGGGCATTCATTTAAGAAAAAAACATAAAAAGTTAAAATATGTATTGGAGGTTTCTGCCCGACAGCGATAAATATGACATAAATATGACAAAAGAAAAGCAGCAATCTGCTATAAAACATATTTCTGGTCTATACTGTATATTTACTTTAGAAAATAGGCCAAAGCCATGTAAAGTCAGCCGATGCTACCAATACATTTCAATGTCACTTGCAGGTCCCCACTGTGCAGCACGCCCCTACCAGGTTTACCTGCTCAGTGGAATTGCACGGTGGAACTCGGACCGGAGTTCAGCCTCGGTGTACGGTGAGAAGGGACGCCGGTTCAGGATGTACTCTTCGTCACTGCTTGACCGCCTCAACACCCGCTGCCAGCAGATGTTTGGGGAGAAAGAGGAAGAAAACTTCCGAGGACCATCCAGTGTCACGTCCAACGAGTTGCTCGGGCTGGAATACCCGTTCAGCCAGAGCACAGGGGAATCTCGTGGCTTTACACTGGAAAACCTCCAAAATGAAGGCCCTGGGGATGAGGATGAGGTGATGCAGCCTGGTCAGTCTGACCTCGAGGACGAGGCCTACGAAAGTTGTGAAGAGGAAGGTGACACCTCTGTTGATGATGTCCAACCCCGCCACATTGTGCGCTCTGCTGATGAGATGGGCTCAGAGCATCCTCCAGCCCTTGTAAGTATTTTCTTTCATTACATTTCCAGGTCTATGCTTTCTGGCATGCAGTTTGTTTCCATTTGCTATTTTTGTTGTTTTTTGTTTGATTAACGTAAAGGACTTATCACAGTATTATTGTCTTTCACAACAGGAGGACGCCTGTAGTCTGAATCCGTTGCCAGGGTTCAAAAATGTGGAACGCTTCTGTTCCCTACTGGTGGACTTCAGCCTCAGCCCCACAGAGAGGCTGAGCATTACATCAGATGAGCGGAACAAGATTCTAGAGGCATGGAATGAGCTGGAAGAGCACGACAGGCAACCACAGAAGTTTAACCAGCTGTAAAATCCACTGGGGAAATACCCTCTACTGTCGCACAAAAAGAGACGACCCAGTTGAAGCTGCGCTGGTACCTGGTGCCTGAAATTTGCCAAGAGGTATGCTCCAGCGCAGCAAAATGTCAGTGCAGAGCACAACAGGCTGATGTACACGCTGGTTAAACTTCTGTGGTTGAGGTTACCTAGTAGCACCAACCCAGAGAAGGAATCGATCACCAAGGCCTACGACAGGATCCAGCAAATGGTCTTGGTGGACGATCCTGTTCTGTCAAAAACTGGTATTCCTCTCCCGAAAATAAACACTAAAACTGTTCGGGACTTCATCCGTCGGCAGGAGAGGCTAACCTCCACTCCACCAAGAAACCCTCCTGCATCATGAAGACCCAGTCCATATCCTCCCAGGATCTTCCTCCAGCACCACTTCAGCCATCTGTCCTCCCTCCACCTGACTACCCACTGCTGGAATATAGCCACACCCCCAGCACGGCAGGCACCAAGGTGTTGAAGGAGAGAACAGGCACTGTGTTGCCTGTTGTGGTGCACACCAATCCTCCTCCTTCCACACATCCTCCTCCTCACACCCTTCCTCCTCCTCCTCCTCCTCCTCCTCCTCCTCCTCCTCCCACCACCCAAGCTCCTCCTCTGTCCTCCGGTGAACCCAAATGGGCCAAGTCTACACTGTATAAGAGGAAGGTAGCGGAACAACCTTTAGCTCTGGGAGCTAATCCTAAAGTCTCACGGGTGCAGAATCTCCCTGTGTGCACGCTGTGTGGAAAAATAACACAGGGACATATAAGAAGATATAAAAAAAAGAGCTTCTGCCAAGACAAAAAGATGTCGACATCGAAGGGACTGGACAAAAGAGTGTTCGACAGTTATGAGCACTCTGTTGTTGACGAACTACAGGCATAAATAGGGACAGAGTGGGACCTTGGATGTCACAAACGTAACATCCGGTTTAACTTGTGAGACGTCTAGTTGCCCCGATCCACACCAAACTTGGCACAAACACTGTTCAGGGGACTGCCATGACAATTGTCACACCGTTTGCCCCCCCCCCCCCACCAAGTGTTTCTTGCACATTGATGTGACTGCTCTTGCTTTAGATAGATAGATAGATAGATAGATAGATAGATAGATAGATAGATAGAACATATACTGTTTCTTGCACATTTGTAAAGTGATTATTGGGTACTTTTTGTATAGGTACTGTTACTAACTACTACTACTGTTACTGTTGCTGTCCGGTGGAAACCTTGTATGTCAAAAAACGTTCCTTTTTTATCATTAAATAGCCAATCTACAAGCACACAACGTGGCGCAATGTGACGCGTTGTGAGCTTGTAGATCGGTTATTTTCACTACTTTTGTGCAACACTCTTGTAAGATGCAGTAGGGCATTATTTTACGAAGAAACATAACAAGTTCAAATATGAATATACAAGGTTTCTGCCCAACAGTAACGATATGCTGCTATACCGTATACGTGTTTTTCTGCTATTGTCTATACACCTTTCTTGCACATTGTTGATGTGACTACTTTTGCACTGGGTGCTATGGTGCTCTAAAAGTGTTATTGTTTTTACCTTAGTTTTAGTTTTTCTATTCATTCTTACTATTGTCGTTGTTTGCACAGTACAAATAAAACCTTAATTCCTTATTCTCATTGCACATATTGTAAATACTCTTCATTTTGTAACATTATAATACCACAAATAAATAGCGCCATCAGTATCCCCACAGTTGTGTCAGTGAAGTTGTAGTACAGCTGTAAACGTCTACAAGAAAACAAAAGAAGTGGGTTTCAGGTGAGCCGATCTGAACACAGGTGCCATCAGCCTCTTTGACACTAAAGTTGTCAACAGTTTGAGTGAAGTTGTGATTTCTTAACATAATCCACTGAGCAGTTTTGTTATACAGTATCAAAATCCTTTTAGCCACTTTAAACCCTTCATCACCGTTTACAAGAAATGTTATCACCCAATTCATTGTCACGCTGTCCAGTTAACAAATGAACAAGAACGGATGACAACTGTGTGCAATGAGACTGTGTTTTCAGATCAGCTGCAGTTGTCTGAGAGTTGTTCATTGTTGGTTGGCGGAGCCTGGGATCGAACCCACGACCCGTGGCATAACAGAAACACATAGCTACTAGACATGCAAATCACATGGCATAACAGAAACACATGGCTACTAGACATGCAAATCACAAGCAAATATGCATGAGACATGCAAAGGAGGGACCCTCCCCGATTTGATCACGTGACAGGGCTCGGCCAGTGGCTTCGCAGGACGGAAAGCACTACGGTACGACTGACCCCCACCCGCTGGGAGACACGGGGAGAACACGCAAACTCCACACAGAGTAGGCCCTTTCGCCAACCCCACCTAGGGTATGGGCGCTGATGACGCGGAGGAGAAGACACGCCCCCAGCGCCCACAGCGTCCCCGGCGGGAATCGAACCCAGGACCTTCTTGCTGTGAGGCGACAGCGCTACCGACTGCGCCACCGTGCCCCCGCAATACTACTACTTTCAGGAGACGTTCACAGTAACCCTGGCCCAGTAACCACAAGGCAATCCGCTCGGATCGAGGCTAGCGGCCGTGGCTAACGTTGCCATTAGCAACGGGGAACAACAAAGCCAGGCTGTAACAAAGAACTTCCGGATCACCGGAGCTAGCCTAGCCAGCGTTGCTACCGAAGCTAGCTACGCCGATAACATCAATGGCTCCCCACCAACTCAACTAGGCAAATCAACCCCGATGATCAACCGAAACACTCTCGCTGATTCCACCGCAGCCGTCGACGAGGGCGCCTGCACCGACGTGCCACGGCGATCGACCGGGAGATGCAACGTAGCCGAGGACGCGGAACCATGGAGTCACGCAGCTGTTTTCACCGGCTGTGATGCACGCTGAACCATGGAGTCATCTAGCTGCTTCTACCGGAGCAGAGGCCCTGATGCACTGGATTAAACCTGCGGTTCCTTCCACGGCCAGTGACCGAGCAGAGTCCGTGCTGGAGCCCCCGAGACCCATCCCCCCCAACCCCCAACCCCCACAGCTGGTTGCTTACGACGGCACAGAGGCTTTGATGGACGCTAAGACCACTACACCCTCCGAAACTGCTCCTCAACGTGGACTCTCAGTGGACAAACCTCTCTCCATTGAGCAAATGAACAAATCGTTTGGTGTAGGCTAAGACAATCCCTCCGAATGGGGGGGGAGGGGGCTCGGGGATAAACAAGTTGGGAAACAAGTTAACAACAACACTGACTACAAAACTGAAAAACGCTAATAAAAACAATATGCAAGTATAATCAATGTATGTATTGCGCTGTTCCTGGCGCGGCCAAGGTCTTGGCAGCGGTGGTGAAAGGTAGTGTCCTCTGGATGAATCTCTTCTTCAGCGGTGGTCTCTTCATGTTGTAGTTTAGTAATGAATGGCTCAAGAAGCTGCTCTCAGAGCCCCTTTTATGCCAGGTGAGTACAGGTGATGTAATAAGGCTAAGCCACTGTCAGAACTAAAGTCTTCATTATTTCAGGAACGCTTTTATTATATTAAAGTATTGAATATATGTTATAGACATCATTCTATTTCATTTAGTCATACTACAAACCAATGGCGACACCATGTGGTTTGAGATACATTTACCTGAGTTACATTGTTTATACTTTATACTTCTACTCTACTCTCAGAGGCACATATTTTACTTTTAACACCACTACAATTATTTGAAAACTTTTGGGTTAGATTATTATTAGAAAATATACATAAACCACCTATGACGTCCTTAATACTTAGGATATTAAAAAAAAAAAAAAAAGGTTAGCATACTGGTATGTGAATAAAATAAAGTGATGATCTTTGTTAACATTCTTCAAGATTATTCCCAAATCTAAACTTTTTTTTTGTAAATAGCTGATCTACAAGCTCACAATGCACCACGCTATTTTCAAATATCCTAATTATAAAACAAGTTAAAATAGTCTGGATTTTGATGCTATATGAACCACTTTGTTGACTGCTCCTCCTTTCCCCCTCTTCACAACATATTGACCAAATTAGCTGATGTAAAAGCTCACAAAGTGTTGAATTTATTAGAGTGAAAATCTACAGACAGAGACTTGGAAACTCTTTAGAGTGTTGAGATGATACTGCTTAATATAATTTGTACATCTCCTCTCCTGTTCAGGATTTGGCTGATCAAGGCCCTTTGCACTGCACACAGAGTGGGGGAGCGTTACTAATGAATGACATTGTTTCATTTCTTTTAAATGTTGAGTTTCTTCAACTACCAAACACATGAGATGCACCAAACAGATATAAGTATATCAATCATGGTGTCTCTAGTTAGTTCTTAATTTGACATGTAGATCAGTGGATCTCAATGTAGGGTTTGGGGACCTCCAGGGGTCCTTGACAGGGTTCCAGGGGGTCCCCAGCTAAATGATGGATAGTTCATCTTGATCAATCCAATATATTCAACTAAATACAACAAGAGAACAATTTTGAATTTGATCAGAATTTCCCTGTGATCTCCATATCTACAGTACATAGACAGTAAAGGTATTATGGACCGACAATATTGGACTGAATCATTCCTAATAACATAAATATCCTTAGATTTGGGTTCCAGAGATAAACATCTTGTCAAATGGAGTTATGTGGTTTCATGGAAATTTAATGTGGGGTCATAGATACTAGAATGTGTAAATTGGGGGATACTTGGAGACAATGACACACCTAAAAAATGCATGTAGATTATCTGCAAATGCATTTGGTGTGTGTGTGTGTGTGTGTGTGTGTGTGTGTGTGTGTGTGTGTGTGTGTGTGTGTGTGTGTGTGTGTGTGTGTGTGTGTGTGTGTGTGTGTGGAGTGTGTGTGTGTGTGTGTGTGTGTGTGTGTGCATGACCGCTCCCGGCAGTATGCAAATCAACCACTGGTCATATGATCTCATTGAAACGACAGAACGTGCTAAAAAGATTATTTTAACTGCATCAGACCACACACACCACCACCCACAAAAAAACAATGTATTATTCTGAGCATTTTCATACTATTTTGGTAATTCTTCGATTGCAATTTGTTGAGAAAGACCACGTTAAAATAACTTTCCAAACCGTGACGTCACGTTACATTAGTGATCGCATGCTTCCTTAAACGTCACAGTGACTGACGTTTGGTCACGCCAATCAGAGGAAGGTAAGGGCGGGTCTTTTGGCACGGACGGCGCTGTGATTGGCTAGTTGGTACTGCGCGGGGGGAAGTCACTGTTTACAGTCACTTCCCATGGTTCCCAGCTCCATGGTTCCCAGTCTTCTTCACAACGCTGCTGTATACAGTCTGGGTTAAGATAAGATAAGATAAGATAAACTTTATTAATCCCCAAAGGGTTCAGCGGCCAGCGACTGAAAACGGTATGTACCTTTTTATATGAATCTTTGGAATACCGGTCAGGTGGGCACACTGGACATCTGGGCACATGAGTTTCTAGACAACTGGGCACACCGGATAAGTGGGCATACGGACATCTGGGCACACGAGATGAATGGGCACACGGACATCTGGGCGCACGAGATGACTGGGCACATGGACATCTGGGCACACCGTATGACTACCAAGGATTTTTGTGTTCCTTTGATATTTAAGTACCCCCCGCCCCCCCACTGTGAGAGAGAGACGGTGGGAGACATTGTGTAATGTCTGTTACTGAGATAGTGTATTGCAGTGTGTCCTTGCAGTTCTGACAGCATCCTCATCCATTTTTTGTGAGCTGTGTATTGCCTCTCCCATGTGTGTGTGTGTGTGTGTGTGTGTGTGTGTGTGTGTGTGTGTGTGTGTGTGTGTGTGTGTGTGTGTGTGTGTGTGTGGGGGGGGGGGGGGGGGGTCCTTGAAATGAAACAGTTTGAGAACTACTGGTTTATCTTGTGTAATGTCAGCCATCATCTGTGTAATTTAACTTTGTTTATAAAGCCTAACAGATTCTGAATATAATATAGTCTACCCAAACCTTGCTAGGGATTAAAAGTCATATAGTCATATATTCCTCCATGGTGTCCCCAACAAAATTAGAATTACCACTTTAACCCACGTTATCGTAGGTTTGGTTTTAAATAACTTATCATATGAGACCAAAGCCCTACTGCTATAAGAGTGTGTTTGGTTCCTTCTCTACATTCTTAAATACATAATGTAAAGTTCTTTCTTTTTCTTTGTCTCAACAGTTCTAAAAATGACACGAAGGAGGACGATTGTGTGTTCCTCGTGTGAGAAGGTCTGCTCTGTCTGGGAGAAGACGTGCCCCCAGTGTTTGGCATCCCTGTCCATCACGCCACGGGTGGCAGAAAGATGCAAGAAGTTTGGCCCAGAGTGGGCCAAAAAAGAAATTAAAATTAAAAACGTGTCAAGACACGTCAATGCTGCAATAGTAGCGGTAAGTAAAACTATATGAAGATCCTTCTTAAAATCATGAAAAAGTTTAAAGAAGCAACGTTTTGAAAATGAATCCTTTATTTCTTCTAGATTCATTGCCAGTGAAATTATAATAAAACACAAAATCCCTATCTCAAAATATACACAACGAAGATCTATAAACTCAGTGTTGTGTTGTGACACATTGTTATTTTTGTCCTTTTCTTCTATATTTTTATTGAACATTAGAGTACTTTTTATTTTTGAACTTTAAATGTATTTTAATGCCAATACTTTTGTACCCGACCTTTACTTGTGACAGTATTTCTACGTATTATATCTACTTTTACTAGCACAAAATGTCAGTACTTATTCCATCACCGATTTTTCAGCGTAATATTGCAATTATACCAATCCAATGCCCTGGATTAGTATCAAAGTACAAATATAGTATAAACATGTATACGGTCTACAACCTTTCAACGCGTCACATTGCAACGTGTTGTGAGCTTGTAGATTGACTATTCCCACTATCAGAGAACTTTTTTAAGTATAAAGTTGTCATAATATTTGTAATTTCTTTGTATGTCAAGGTTATGTATCATATCTGCTATGTGCAACCTTAGCCAAACGGAATTGAAACTGTCCACAATAAAAACACAATTAAATTGTAATTGTCATTTAAAATGTCCTAATCATGACAGCCGTATTTAGATGTTTTGTTTTTACAATCATCTTAAGGTCTAAATGGGTTATCATATTAATATGACAATCAAAAAGGTTAAGGGTTGAAGTAGGTTAATGTTCCACTGGTGTAAACATAGTGTCCATAACATATGCATTATTATGATATTTTCAATGTTTAGATCCAATGTGGAAGAAGCCATTTCTGTCCATAAACTGTGAGAGAGGAAGTTATATTGTCTGTTAGATAATACTGAATACATATGACTGTCTCTATATCCTGTTCTCTCAGCAATGCACAGGCCACAGGGGGTCCCATCATAGAGATAGAGAGAGCATTAGGCTCTGTGTTCCATTGGAGCGACGTGCAACAACCTGAAGCCCTACTTCCTCGAGAAAACGGAGGGATAGCTGCGTCACAGTTACTACTGGCCAATCACAGCGCTTCTTTTCCGGGACTCATGAATATTCAATTCAACAGAGCAGTTCCTGGTTAGCACGGCTCGGCTGTTTTATTGGCTGCGTAGGAAAACACCCTTCCGTGTGCCGCGGAGAATCATGGGATAGTCCCTTTGTTTCTCGATGCACGTCCGCCATTGCCTAATGTTCTCTCTATGTATCTCTATGGGTCCCATAACCAAGACCCATAAGGTGTGGCATGGCCTATTACATACAGCTAAATCAGAATGTCTCATTAACACAGGGACAATAAACACAAAGGAGGTGTCTTACCCCCCCTCGCCAGTGTAATATGTACTTGATTAAATATTAAAACATGCTGTCACTCTTCGTTTGGATAAAACTTACCATGTACACCACACACCCCACCTGATAAGGTAGGGTGTGACTTCCTGACAGGAAACCCACAAAAGTGGTGTCTGGCAGATGGCAATTTGTAATATGCATACACTCCTGAGATCAATATATATATGACAGTCAAATATCCCCATGACATAACCATCCAAATCCAAGACAGGTTGCACATCATGTTAAATAATTGCTTTTAACCAGTGTTCCAACTGCTTTTCTTCATCTGTTCATTTAGGTGCAAAAACTCGGAGCTTTGGGCTTAAAGCCCATTCCCTTTTGGACCCAGTTTGGCAAAGAAAAATGCCCTGAACCACTTCGAGTGCATTAATTTCCAGCAGGAAGACATGCATTTGTTCGACGCAATGAAGAATGCGTATGGATATCTCCAATGCATTGGTAAGAAACTGATTATTATTATCATCATTATATTAATCTAAAAGTCTAGAACACACATACACGTAGCCCTATTTATAATTATGTATTTCTTTTCTTCAGAATTCTTAATGACAATTCCCTTGATGGATTGATATGTACACCTTTAAAATTAAATTAATCATGTTAATTGGCTAATCACAGCAGCTACACCCGAAGTCCATCGGCTCCTTGCTGCTGACAAGGAGGAGAGTCTACTAGCTGACCAGCATGCTGATGCTGAGGAGGAGAGTCCACCTGCTGACCAGCATGCTGATGCTGAGGAAGAGGGGAGTCCACCTGCTGACCAGGAGGAGAGTCCACCTGCTGACCAGGAGGAGAGTCCACCTGCTGACCAGCATGCTGATGCTGAGGAGGAGGGGAGTCCACCTCTTGAGGGGGACGACGAAGATGAGCTGGTTGCTGAGGAACCAAATGAGAGGTAACTTCTCCCTGTCAGCTTTTTAAATGCTCTTAGCGAGGTAGGTAGATACTTCATAAAGTGTCCAATGGCTTGCATCCCACATCTAGAAAACAAGTCCTCCCAAAGATTAAAGATGACTTCTGAAGGTCTTCTGAAAAAGACCTTGAGTCGAAATGTTGTAAAAAACCTGACTGGAAGCTATGTAATCATTGTGCAGTCTTTTTATTTTTTTTAATTATCATTGCATCCCACATCTTCCATCCTAATCCGCTTGATCAAGGCAGGAAATATCTCCTATAGCACTCCTTCTTGCAACTTGGGTTTAACAGTTTGTTGCTGAAATAGCTTTTCTGTCCTGCCACAGTACTAGACGAATGATGATGAATGTCCGTGATGGCCTTGAGTTTATTGTCCATTCTGCTATTGGCCACCTCCTCCATAGTATCCAAGTTGTTTCCAAGGACAGAAACAGCTTGATTTAGTCTCTTGCTGCCACCTGATAGTACCCCCCCCCAACACACCACCACATACATGACTGCCGCATACATGACTGCGCTGGCCACCACTGATTGATAGTAGTTGGGTTCCCACGGCCATGAAATTGCTTGAAATATTTAGAAATCAAGTTCTAGCTTTACTGTAGTCTGATGTGTCTACTGTTACTTTGGCTGCTATTGCATCGGCTATAATCTATACAAGTGTTTGTTTGAAGATAGACGTTGGATCATCAAAATAAACATTATCGGCAATAGTCGGCTATTTTCAGAGTAACGAGTACACTCAAGCATCCTACTATAATCCTACTATCCTACTATAATTCTAGTAACCTCTGTCTGTAGTGGTGACTGTCTGTAGTGGTGACTGTCTGTAGTGGTGAAGCCGGTTCTCAGTGGCGTTCTCCTCAGTGGCTGGAGCAATTGCTCTGATTTTGCACACAGCCATTGACCATTACCATCTGAACTTAACTGTGAAGCCCGTTTTTTAATTTCATCAAATCTCAGCTTCTTATTAGCGTTTATGTGTGAAATAATGTTGCCTCCCGGGTTGCCAGATCATGTGCGCATATCCCACCACGGATGTGTCGACCGGGTATGGTCTAGTTCAATATAATTTTAGTAGCGTAACCGGCCACGGGGGTGTTCAGGAGTATCAAAAATAGGTATCGTTTGTTTTTCATTGAATCGATACTCGGTAGTACCAACGTCATGTGTTCGCTTTGATGTAGTGGACCAGGTTGACTTTTAAAAAACATTTTTTCTCTATTCTATCCTAGATCCACCACAGATGTGACCATCATATTGGAACTGATTCCCTGCCCAGCAACGGATCCACCTCAGTCTCCCGCCCGTCTGTCTGTCCTCCCACAACTAACCCTTCTCCTACTGTCTCCACTGACCATGGTCTTCCTCTCTCTTCCTCTTCCACCCCCACCCCTAAGCCTTCCACCTCCGAATTTCCTCCTCTTTCTGCCTCCTCTGTCTGTCCTCCCCCCATCTCCGCCCAGAGGAGAGGGAGAAATGAGACTGAGGACGTGAACCCAAAAAAGACTAGGAAAGAGGGTAGGTTTTGTCCATAGTTTGGAGTCTATAGTTTCCAAAGTCCATGATTGTTGTGACTCTAGCATAGTAAGACAATTAATTGAGAGAAAGAATGCAGATCTACAAGCTCCCATTTGTTAACATGTCTTAAGTGTAGTGAACATAGCTACAGCGTTATTTTAAGCAAATATTTGTAGTGTAAAGTGGCACCAGGAGAGTTATTATGGAGTCACACGGGCTCCTACAAAATCACAGCCCACTTCGGGTATGGGAGAACGAAGTACTGCAGCTGTCAGTGCAATACAAAATACTGTAATTTCATTGTTTGATTACTGATGCTGCACCGATGTCTTTTTTTGGTCTCATAAAGTGTCCCATTTTCTTGATTTATCCTTTTCAATTTGATATAACTGCCATCGCAATATGCAACCCACAACATACTATAATATATTCCATTATACATTCACACAAAGCTAGAAAGCAACGCCCATAAACGTCACGTCCGGTTAGCATGGTAGGGGAAAACATGCTACTTCCCCCCATTCGGTTTATACAGCGTACAGACGCAAACTATCTTTTAAATCACGTTCAGAGCTCTTTTTGGGACAATAGAAGCATCGACAGCCAAGTAAAAATCAACCGGAGGACATCTGGAACACTATCGCTCACTTGGCCCCAGAAACTAAATTGATATTTGGCTAAGAATGTGGCTAACACTTGCTACAGCTAACTCCCCTGGAGAGCATTTACTTTGGTCACCAGGGTGGAAGGGACCGTACCTATGTTCCCCAGGTTCTATGTTCCCCAGGTTCTATGTTCCCCGCAAAAAAGGTTCTATGTTCCCCACTTACCAAAAAAGGTTCTATGTTCCCTGGGTTCTATGTTCCCCTTTTACCTAAAAAAAGGTTCTATGTTCCCCACTTACCCAAAAAAGGTTCTATGTTCCCCATTAACAAAAAAAAAGGTTCTATGTTCCCCGCTCACCCAAAAATGCAGGAAACATCCATTTTTTATTTCCAATTATTAATAACATCTCTGAACACACAACTGAACATAATGGGGATAAATTATTATCAGAAACTTGCCCGCCTTTGCCCCCCTTTCCCCTGGCGGCCATCTTGGTGATATAGAGCACCTTGTAGCAACTCATAATGTAATAACAGCGTAATAACAGTTCATAATATAATAAACTAAATGTCATAAAAGCTCATAATATAATAAAATCATGAGCGGTAGCGCAATAACGGGTTTTTGCATAATATAATAACGTAATAATTTGTTAAATTAAGATTTTTTTTTAAATAATTGTTTTTGGCTTTATCTGCCTTTTTATTAGATAGTATACAGTAGTCTGAGAGGAAATGGGGAGAGAGAGATGGAAGTGACACGCAGCAAAGTCCGTCAGGATCGGGAGTCGAACCCACGACACGCTGTGCCCGGACCGCCACGCCAGCTGTCCGGGCCATAACTGCTCAAATTGTTGAGAAAAGTGTTACATCTTATAATCAGTATCAGTATCATGGTCAGTATCATGGTCAGTATCATGGTAGCATCATGGTCAGTATCATGGTCAGTAACATGTCAGTATCATGGTCAGTAACATGGTCAGTATCATGGTCAGTAACATGTCAGTAACCAGGCACTATAATAAGGTTAAAAATTATATTCAACCACAACACTTTTTATCTACCCTACCCTCAGGGAATTTCCCGTGTAAAGGTTGTATTAATTGTAATGCCATGATAACAGGAGACTCTTTTACTCACACTTAAAACAATTTAAGTCAAAGGGAGAATTACATGTAAGACAAAATATGTAGTTTTTTTTAAAGTGCCCTTGTGGTTTTTGCTATTTGGGAAAGACCAAAAGAGAATTGAAAACCAGAATTACGGAGCACAAGAGTAATATTAGAAATAAAGATGAGAAGTCTCCAGTTGCCAGGCACTATAATAAGGTTAAACAATACATATGTACACGGGAGGTGATGATTGACAGACAGAATTGCTCAGTAGCACCCCTCTGCCCAAAAGGACGTTTTGGTATTGCAGCTGAAAAAGCTTGGAATGACAGACAGTCAGATTGTGAGAAAAAATATCTGGATGTTTTTTTAGGCTTACAACCTGTTTAATACGTATTAGGGGGCAATATTTATATATAATATATATTTTTTACATTCATGGTGTAGCCCCTTTAAGCTTGTATAATTGTCTCCGCCAGGCCGAAAGGCATGGCGAGAGAGTATGTTTTACCCCTTGTCCGTCCGTCCGTCCGTGTGTGTCCTGTCCGTGTGTTACCAGCTAATCTCCGGCACCATTGGCCCGCTCGCTGCGAAACTGCGCACACACACTCCCTCGATACCAATTCAGAACCTCTGCCCCAAATGGTTCACATGGGCCTGTTATAGCGCCACCAGGAGGCCGATTTGTGCAAAACCCATTTTTTGACATTACTCCTACAGATTTTATCCAAACGTCATGCAAATCGGTACACAGTATCTCTATAGTCATGTGATCAACCCGGATCTGTCCGATTTCCCATATTCCATCCTGATTGGCTAAGGTTGGCTTCCAAAGTTTGCAGGATTGGTCCGTTTTGAACAAAATGCCTCGAATAATGAACGCAGCTTGCAATTTCCGTGAAATTTCACATGCACATTCCCACTAGTCCGAGGAAGAAATGCCACCCTTTTCACATTGGCCTGTTATAGCGCCACCAGCAGGTCTAATTCAGCAAAACACATTTATGGAACAAAATGCCTCAAATCATGAATGCAGTGTCCGATTGAAAGGCCTAAGAAGAAATGGCACCCTTTTCACATTGGCCTATTATACCGCCACCAGGAGGCCACAATAACGTACCTGACCTGGCGGAGACCTGTGCTCTGAGGAGCACCTTTTTATATGCTTTATAAATTAAGCACTTTGAAACTGAAGATGATGGCCAATGTTGATGATAGTAAAAATGATAATAATATCGTATCGATATCGTGAGCCCAATATCGTGTATCGTATCATATGTATCGTGAAATTAATGTTGTGACACCTCTAAATAGATTTTGAGTAATTTCAAAGAAGTTTTCAAAACATGATATTTTGACACTTTAAAAACTGAAAAATTACAAATAACTAATGGGTATAAATACATGTATTTAAACCTTTTTAAATGTCTCACCATTTCCTGCATTTTTGGGTGAGCGGGGAACATAGAACCTTTTTTTGGATGAGTGGGGAACATAGAACCCTTTTTTGGTTGAGTGGGGAACATAGAACCTTTTTTTGGATGAGTGGGGAACATAGAACCCTTTTTTGGTTGAGTGGGGAACATAGAACCCGGGGAACATAGAACCTTTTTTGGGGGAAGTGGGGAACATAGAACCTGGGGAACATAGAACCTGGGGAACATAGGGATGACCCCGGGTGGGGAGCTCTCCAGGGGAGTTCGGCTAGACCAGACCTTAATAATATAATGACAACAATGAATCCAGGTGCTGTTACATTTGTTAATGCATCGTTTTTTGTCCATTGGCAACCACAGGAATCAACGCAAGACATTGCAATTAGTTTTACAATTACTATACAGTAAAAAAATCGCATTTGAAAAACGCAGAAGTACCATGCAAAGTAAACGAGGGCAGTGCAATGTTTTCCCCCACGCTCGTCTCCGCCCCCAGCTATGACGCGCTGATGACACCACGCCGTGTGCATGTATTGAGCCAAAAGTGCTATCATTGGAAATCTTAAGTTTAACTGGTTGCAAGGTTTATAAGTCACAGACATATCCCTTGAGGTTTTCAATAAGGCTTAATGTCTCTAAAACAAAGGCTCTGCATAGACTAGAAAGTTCTCACAATCTCCCCAGAAGAGCATGGCTAACAGAGACAGTAGATGTTGTAAACAGCTAAGTATCTGGACACAATAATCGATGACAAATTGAAATTTGACCTCAACACGTACATGATGTACAAAAAAGCCAGCAACTTCTAATACTGTCTGAGGAAATTGGCTAAGTTCAGCGTTGACAAAACTCTGATGAAACTGTTTTACAGTGCTTATATAGAGTCTGACATTTCCTTCTGTCATTATATGTTGGTATGGTAATTTCTGTATCAAAGATAGGAATTCCCTTGAATAATGTGTAAAAGTTGCCTCCAAGGTGAATATGAACAGCCTTTGACTTCTCTTCAATAGACAGGTGCTCAATAAAGCCCTATCCATTTGTTCAGATGCTGCCACTTAATGCTGAGTATAAACCTGTCGTTTGTGGACCCCCAGTTCCACAACAAAAGGCACAATTTGCCCTTTATTCCTGTCTCTATCGGCAGTCTGAATTCTGTCATGGAGAAGCCTAGGAGGATATAGCCTTTAGGTTACACATGCACCTTATCAGTCTCCTTTTGTCTATGTACATCCACTTCCATGGTCTTAGTGCAGCTTACTGCATAGCACTTTATACACTATACGTTGTACTTTGCACCTTAAGGTTTAAAGCAAACTCTTTGTACCGACTTTGGATGTACTGTAGTTGTCTTTTTTTCTGTGTTTTTCTAGTTTTGTTGTTTTATGTTTTAATGTACTGGTGCCTAATTGCTGCAAACCAATTTGCCCCTCAGGGACATTAATAAACTTGAACCTTGAACCTATCCATAAGCCATTAAAAACGAGCTGGATTTACTACTACCGCTATTATTACTCTCTACACTGAAATAGAGTAAATCATTTGCCCATATTTGGTTTCCCATATCATCAATACTCTGTTATGTGCTCAGTAGAAAGGGGGGGGGGGAATTGTGATAATGTCCACTCATCAGCATTAACATCTACGTGATGATTGTTGATTGTTCATTATTGAGAATGGGTGGTTTTCCCCTTTAAATCCTATACTAATTATGTCTGTAGTGCACTTTTTAAGATCTATAATATAGAGAAATTATGGGTTTAGAGTCGAAACAGTTCTCAAACTCAAGTCAATAGAGGGTATGCGCATGCTTAAAGTGAATGGCAAATCGAGTGGCAATCGAGTGGCAAAATGAGGGGCAAATTGAGGTTAACATCGTTTAATGCAATCAGATAGGACCTTTCTGTTCTGATGTATGCACTGTAAGGTCCAGGAAGTATTTTTTTGCTACTCAGTAGGTGTTCCTGCATAACTTATGGGTTTGATGATGATGTCACGCGCATACCCTCTATAGACTTTAGTTTGATAACCAGGTGGAAATAACTTACCGTGGTGCTCTGTAGCGCATCTTGTTTTAAAAGGTGTTGCGCATAATGTGCTGTATAGTTTCATCTTGTCTGACAATGTTAAACATCCATTTATTTTTTTGTGTAATAAATATATACATTTCTTTCACATTTCCAAGGTACAGCTAAAAAGAAATGGTCACCACAGGAGGTGACAGCAGTGGAGAGCTGTCTGATGGAGTGCATCACTCTCCGCAAGACACCTGGCAAAGACGAATGCCAGAGGTGCATCGCTGCGTGCCCTGAGTCCCTGGCGGAGAGAGACTGGAGGGCGGTTAAATTCTATGTCCGTAATAGAATTACATCTGCAATTACATCTGCAAAGAGGATGTAAACCCCCCCTCTCTCTCCCTGTGTCTATCTCTCTGTCTGTCTCTATGCCAGGGGTTTTCAAACTTTTTTGACTCAGGGAACCCCTGTAAGTAACCTTCTCATCCAGGGCACCCCGGAATTACACTGAATCTTCATATTACTCTATGAAAATATGCACATCTTTCCACTTTAGGTACAGCATGTCACTGAGAAATATTCCATCAGTACTGACTGACAATAACTTTATACTTGACGTTTAACCACTTGAACCATAGCATCCCTATTCTGGGGGGAACATTAACCAAAAATAGCCAATCTACAAGCTTGTAGATCTGCTATTTTTGGTGAAGTGAGTTGGTGTAGATGGAAAAATAGCTCAATCAAGTACAGTACAAATCAGGTATTTTACAAAGCATAGAGGATCTAAGTGGTTTAACTTACTGGAGTGATGTTGGTGAATTCCAAATATTAACAAATGGTTCTGAGGAACCCCTGAACCCACTTTGGGAAACCCTGCTCTATGCGTCTCTCTGTTTCTCTCTCTCTCTCTTTATCTCTGTTCTCTCTGTCTCTCTTTCTCTGTATCTCTCAGTCTCTGTATGTCTCCCCCCCCCCCCCCCTTTTCCCCCTCCCCCCTTGATATG
Source organism: Gymnoscopelus microlampas (assembly GCF_963454915.1). Classification (NCBI taxonomy): domain Eukaryota; kingdom Metazoa; phylum Chordata; class Actinopteri; order Myctophiformes; family Myctophidae; genus Gymnoscopelus; species Gymnoscopelus microlampas. Next base: position 1,023,588 of record NW_028155725.1, on the reverse strand, counting down.
TAAAAGGCTGAAAAGCACTGTTCACTGTTATTTGATTGCTGCTGGAGAAAGTAATCATCATCTGTTGTTGTTGTTGTTTGGCTGCTAATGTCACATTTGGTAACTTGAATTGGAACGTTATGCAAAATGAGCACTTTACTTTTTTAAAACTTTTGTATGCTTTTATATATTTGTACTGTGCAGTATATATTTCTTATTCCATTAAAATACATTTGCACTTTGATTGTTGTGTTTCTTCCAAGTTGTCAATCTCTACAAATTAGACTGGGGTGATTCTAAGTCACTTTCTGAAATAATGTGATATAATTAGTTGTGCTTTCGTTGAGTAACACCAATATGAAACTCAAGGTTGTTGGCACATACATAAGTGCATTTATGTAATAGGGCAAATTATTTATTAAAAATAAGTGTTATAGTGTAATTGTTATAGGACAGTCAGTGTTAATAGTGACACAGGGCAAAAAGTGTAATAAGCTTATTTTAAAATAAGTGTAATAGTCTAATCACTGTAATGACAGACAGTGTTATAGTGACACAGGGTAATAAGTGTAATTACACAAAAGTGTAATAGGGCAAAAAGTGTAATAAGCTTAATTTAAAATAAGTGTAATAGTCTAATCACTGTAATGATGGGTTCAGTTGATAACGGTCGGGTGCATCGCTCGGCAGCGCAAGGCAATAGCGAGACACTGGAAACGTCGGTGGGTGACGCCGGTTTGTGAGAAGAAAGACAGGACAAAATAGGTCGATAGCCTAAAAGGTCCGGGGGCAGGCTGACCGTCTGTCCCCCGCGACGGCGTCCCTGGTGTTGACAGATGCATTCCGTGATGGAAGTGTGGCTGTCCTGTCGTGAGTCACAGGGAATCCACTGGTATCCGTCATACCATTTGTCCCTTACATGTCCATACATGGATATCTCTGTATCTGTCAGTGCCTATCCATATTTTAGTGATAACCATTCTGTCCTTGTCCCTGTTACGCCCATATATAGAGAGCCTTGATGTCAATATTAAGCCCATATCTTGGATAGCCTATATATGGACATACTGTGTGAGTCCCATGTGTTGCATCTTAATATTTGTAAACAACAGTACAGAACAGAGTGGGGAAAATGATTTGAAGCCTAAGGCCCAGTGGAACTGGGTGTTACGGAGTGTGTTTGACAGATTAGTTATACATCATAGCCCATATAGCAAAAACAGACTATGATGATCCTATTAGGTGTTCTGACCTTTAAGCTGAAAGGTCAAATGATTCATTTTAAGAGACATGACACTACAATAAAAGGAAACCCAGTACCCATTACCATCCAAGGGGAAGAGGTGGAGATTGTGGACTCATACAAGTTCCTAGGTGTCCACCTGAATAAAAACCTGGACTGGGGACATAATACAGAGGCTGTCTACAAAAAGGGACAGAGCAGACTATACCTCCTGAGGAGGCTCAAGTCCTTTAATGTTTGTAGTAGGCTTCTCTACATGTTCTACCAGTCAGTTGTAGCCAGCATTCTGCTCTATGCGGTGGTATGCTGGGGAGGTGGCATCAAGGCTGGGGAGCGAAACAAGCTGGAAAAAAAAAACATTAAGAAGGCCAGCTCAGTAGTTGGCCTCCGTATAGAAGGACTGCAGTCAGTGGCAGATAGGAGGATTAGGGAAAAACTTAACTCCATCATGGTTAACCCCTCCCACCCACTCTATGCTGAGCTAAAGGCTAGGAAGAGCACCTTCAGCCAGAGGCTCACCTTCCCTCCTAATATACATACAGAGCGTTATAGACTCTCATTCCTGCCCACTGCCATCAGACTGCACAATGAACATTTATAAGAACTCTCGCCCTTATGTTTATGGTCGATCCTGGTCCCATGTGTTGTGTCCTTGTACTTGTTTCTGTCCTGTTTTGTCTTTGTCAATTAGTTTACTGTGATCATAATGTACTTGCTGCTGAAATGTTTCAATTTCCCTTCGGGGATTAATAAAGTATATCTCATCTCATCTCATCTCATCTCAATGTGTACCGTAATAATGTTAAATACAGAGCAATAATTGGCCTTTTGATTACGTGAAATGCTTGTAGTTAGGGATATATATTTGGTTACTAAATATGTTTAGGCAATGTCTTTTAAGGTCTAGGTCTTTTCTAGACAATAGAGGGTATGCATGTGACATTATCGTAACTGGAATTTTTGAGTGAAGGCCTACTGAGTGGCAAAAAATCACACCCTGTGTGAAGGAAGCGGTGCCTTTGGGGCGGGGCTTAACTCATTTCAGTTCGTCCCTATTGGTGGTCTGAGTCCACTTACCAAATTTTTACTTGGTAGCATGCTGCAAACTGGAATGATGGCTGTTTAAAGCCCAGCCAATGGGCAGGCAGAGGGGGCGGGGCTTAAGTAATTACAGTTTGTCCCTATTGGTGGCTTTAGTCCATGTACAAAATTTGTACTCCCTAGCATGCTGCGAACTTGAGTTATGGCTGTTTAAAGGCCAGCCAATGGGAAGACAGAGGGGGCGGGGCTTCAGCAATTCATGCTCGTCCCTATTGGTGGTCTAAGTCCACATACCAAATTTGGACTTGGTGGCATGCTGCAAACTGGAGTTAAAACTGTTTAAAATCCCGTGCTCATCCCGTGCTTAAACGGGCGGACGGACATAACATACGCTGGTGGTCCCTGGACCCCTCTTTGATAACTTCAGCAATTCATGCTCGTCCTTATTGGTGGTCTAAGTCCACATACCATATTTGGACTTGGTGGCATGCTGCAAACTGGAGTTATAGCTGTTTAAAATCCCGTGCTCATCCCGTGCTTAAACGAGCGGACGGACATAACATACGCTGGGGGTCCCTGGACCCCTCTTTGATAACTTCAGCAATTCATGCTCGTCCCTATTGGTGGTCTAAGTCCACATACCATATTTGGACTTGGTGGCATGCTGCAAACTGGAGTTATAGCTGTTTAAAATCCCGTGCCCATCTCGTGCTTAAACGGGCGGACGGACATAACATACGCTGGGGGTCCCTGGACCCCTCTTTCATAACTTCAGCAATTCATGCTAGTCCCTATTGGTGGTCTAAGTCCATATACCATATTTAGACTTGGTGGCATGCTGAAAACTGGAGTTATGGCTGTTTAAAATCCCGTGCTCATCCCGTGCTTAAACGGGCGGACGGACATAACATACGCTGGGGGTCCCTGGACCCCTCTTTGATAACTTCAGCAATTCATGCTAGTCCCTATTGGTGGTCTTAGTCCACATACCATATTTGGACTTGGTGGCATGCTGCAAACTGGAGTTATAGCTGTTTAAAATCCCGTGCTCATCCCATGCTTAAACGGGCGGACGGACATAACATACGCTGGGGGTCCCTGGACCCCTCTTTGATAAGCAGTGGCACGTGTGGCCAATGAGAGGAGAGATGGCATAGGCAATCTCCAAGTCCGTGTGTGTGTGTGTGTGTGTGTGTGTGTGCGTGTGTTTGTATGTGTTTCTTCTTTGCCGTGCTCATACGGACGGACGGACGGACGGACGGACGGACGGACGGATGGACGGACATACAGACAAAGTCAAGTGTAGAGCGGTTGGCACCGCTAAAAAAAGGAGTCAATAGGATTCAGTGTCAGCAGGAGTCAGGAGTGAGGAGTCCCACAGTTTCCCAACGAGTGCTTCTAAACTCCAATGCTTCATGCTCCTTTTTTTTGCCACTAAATCTTGATGAGACTGAGGGCGGTTTCACACTATGGTCCTGGGTGCGCACTCGAGACCGCTTGCCAGGTTTCGCGCTAGTGTGAATGTTGCGCATCGTTCCCCGAAACGGATCGCCGTTCCGTACCTGAAACCACCTCGGGAGGTAGTCTCGGGTGCGATTCTTGCGTCCTCGGGGACGGTACACTGCAATGTGAAAGCAAGCGTATCGTTTGACGGAAGTGGCCCGCTATTTGTAATAGGTGACGGTATATAAACTCGACAAAAACAGTCAACAAAAACACGTCGCAGATCAATCCACAGGGGTTCAACCATGGCCGGAACCCGCGGGTTAATTTCATCATTAAATTATAAAATGAACCCGCGGGATGATGAAAGATTTAGTACCGCATCATCCCGCGGGTTAATTTTATCATTAAATGACCATGTCAATTTTATCATTAAATGAACCCGCGGGATGATGCGCTAAAACCCGCAGTATTTATATATAAAACTTATTTATTTATTTATATAAAACATTACATACAGAAATAGAATGTGAGCGCGAGATAGAAAGAGAGGCCGTGTCATGGCCATATAATGACAGCAACAATATATATATATATATATATATATATATATATATATATATATATATATATATATATATATATATATATATATATATATATATATAAAATAGTATAAATAGTATATCTTGTGGATATCTTGTGGAGTTTCAGCTACTATGCATCCCAGAAATATATAGCTTATAAGGCTTTGTAATTTGAAATTTGTAAGTAAATATAACTCATTTAGATGTAGGCCTACGTAGGTTTATGGTTTCCCATGGACTATAGCCGTTTCACTCATGATGCAATTTCTCTTTCATAACAGATGCATACATGTGCCAGATAATCCCCACACAAAGAGAGTAAAAAAAGAAAAGACGTTACTTTATTTAGTAAGACATGAGAAACAGTACATGGAAGTACAATTCACAATACAAGGTTTCAGTCATTCAGTCCGACTTCACTGTATAGGCTAGTTGCCTTTTCATAAATGATATATTTTTGTACTTAAGCTGTCGTGAAAGTTTATAATATTTAGAGAAATGTAAGGTTTCAAATACAAAAGTAGTAGTTGTTGTGAAGGTTAGCAAACTGGACATTTAGACTGAATGTTTCCTGTATCCTCATCTTGCGCAAATGCACACAAGTGTTTCACCAGGTTTTATTTGTGTTGTTTCTCATAAGCGTGCATCCGTTGTCTGTCAACAACACGCGCGCCAACAACACAGCAGTCTGTGCCTTGACTTCTGTGCGCTCGCGTCGCTGTGCGCTCAGTGCGCTCCTGACTCTCTCCCCAGCGGCAACCCTATATTTATGCGCGACCAGCACAAACATTGTCGCATAGTTGATGACGTCTGTGTCCACTGGGGAAGCACTATGTGCATGCCGCCACCTATAGGATCGGGGGTATATATGCAAGTGTATTCGGGCGCGTTAGAGCCTTGGCCAGTGTGAATGCTGGCCAGCCAAGCGCACTCGGAAACGGAGCGGTCTGGAGTGCGCACCCGAAACCATAGTGTGAAACCGCCCTGAGTGGCATCTGGTGACCCTTATGTGTTCCCCAGCTTTCATTTAGGCCTACAACTACAATGCATGACTTAAGCATAGTAATAAGCATAGTAATAAAGAATTTAAGTCTGTTTTGGAGAGCTACTACGCTATTATACAACTTAGTGCTGTACCGCCAGACAGAAATCACCTTTTAAATAACCATTTTGGCATTGTGTGTTAATAGGCTGGTCTACTGGTTGAATGTCTTAACTCTCTACCTCAGGGGTGCCCAACATCACAAAGGATGTGCAGGTAGACCACATGACACACCTATCACTTCCTTAAAGAATGGCATGAAGACATTTCCTCCAGTATTTCCCATTTATTTACCCCTTAAAGTAAATGTGTTTGTCTTATATGAACGCCAGTGCCGCTGTTCCAAAGTCCCCCTTAGGCCCTCAGGTAAAACATTTTCGGATGCTGAGTTAGTAAAGTCAAAGAGGTGTGGGCACCCCTGCTCTACCTGGAATGATGTCCACTTATGTCTTTCAGCTGGTATAAAGAAAAGCCTGATTTTCAGTGTTGTCTGAATTGTGTATTATTGGTGTTCCCTGGTGTTCTACAAGTAGCTGCCTGTAACTCATTTTTAATTGGAATGTGTGCTAGTGGCACACAATATGTTTTATACATACCTGTATTATTCCACAGAGGAAACACAATGTGCCCAGAGGGAGCACGTAGCAGTTACAAGATGACAGATTAAATGTCTGATACAACAATACAGAGAAGGATATATTACAGAATCACCAATATAAGAAAAGAATGGCACAACACAAAATGTTAAGTTGAAGTTTATTAAAGTTGCAGATTAGTTTTACAAATGCTACATCATTTCTGTGTGAATCTCACATTCATATGGTCCAGAAGCAACAATCAATAGTAAACTGTATATAACTGGATTACATGTTCTGCACAGATGCATGTGTAAAGGTAATTGAGTAAGACATATTGTTTTTGCTTCCTTCAGACAATGCAGCAGTATGTATATACTAACAATAATTAAAGAAATGTCTATGTACAACAGGCCTAGTAGGCTAGTATATTTAAATTAAGGTGCAGTTCAAGCAAGTGTAAGTCCTGCTCCTGCTGCTGTTTTCACAAACATACACAGTGCACACAGAACAAAATGCATCCTATTTTCTCATATTTTCATATAATGACAGCCTGTGCAAAAGAAATGTCCGTCTCAGAAATGATTTTGAAAATGAAAAATCTGAAATCTGCTTAGAAGGACAGCAGGATTTGAGAAAAAGAAATCGCTCCTTTCTCTAGTTAAGCTGCACAACATTGTGGAAACAAATAACATGCCTAGGTTGGATTCAAGGTGTGCGTTATCGTGTGTTTTAGGCACTGGTCTCATCATAAACTAGCCAATTAGAATCAAGTATGGAATTAACCGACTTAGAATGTTATTTTAAATTCTATAATCGGTGCATCCCTAACCATTGTTTTCCTGTGCCATCAGTGGGTGTAATGGAATACATGATCATGTAAAGCGCTTTGGTACAAACACTATAGATATGCACCATTTACCAATATAATGTGCAATGGACTTTCTTTTGTACTAAAGCACAAATCACTGGTCAGTAGGCAGCAAACTGATGTAACAAGTGTTGGATAACGATCATGAAAAGCTTAAACCTTCTCATCATGTACAACAAACAATCCAACCAATGTACTATATTATTTCAGAATGTAGAATGTGTTCTAGTTGGAATGTGTTACACGACCACAAGAAAACTCCATAGGGGCCCCCTTTTGAATATCACTGCAGTCCGCGGCGGTCCTTGATCGTCCAGCTGTATCCTCTCAAAACTAATTTATGCTCCGCCATGCAAAGGTGAGAACAGCAGACCCCCCAGATCACACCGGTCGCAATTGCGACGCGAGGTGAATAAAGTATCTGCTACTACTGTTGTAATTAATCCATATAATGTGGTTTTCATGTTGACGGAAGCACGAAAAGGAAACTATTCCGCAAAGGGGGAATCCACAAAATCCAACATGTTATTATTCCAAAGTAAACCGGTCCAGTGTGTAAAAAGACCAATTAAAAAAAATTAAAAAAGACTTGTAGGAGTGGATGAGAGGGCAAGAGAGGCGAGGCCCTATTCCATTTGGTCACTGTCACTGTCATAATAATCCTCATCCTCCTCAGCGTCAGTGTCCATAAAGGTGATGTTCTCTGCTCCTCGCAAAACCTGCATGTAGCGGTCTCGTGACTGCTTCATCACCTCCTTGATCTCCCACTGCTTTCTGCGAAGTATGCACGTCAGACCTTTCAACCCCTGTTCACTTAGATCCCACGGTGAATCTGAGGTAGAACACAACAAATGCATTGTATTAAGATCAAAGTATGTTAATGACGATGATGTTATAAACACTCATAACTGCGATCACAAACCATTTAATATTGACACTTCTTTGTGGGTGCTTAATATATAGTGTTATAATCATATTTGAATAAACTAGAAGTATGTTTATATGAACTATAGACATGGAAGACGTAGAAGGTCATACAAATAAGTTTTATACATACTTCTCAACGTCCCAGTAGAAACGCTGCAGACCAGCTCCGTCAAGCCATGGGCACGCGCTGAAAGACATTTCCAGTGTTTCTCCATTTCTGAGACAAGTATTTTCTTCTCTTCATGGAGTCGTCGCACTGCCATGATGGCGTCAAACCCACGTCTCTTTGTTCGAAGATCAACAGAATCTGGAATGCATGTATGCCAAGATTCACAGGAAACAATTAGCAGGATTAGCCAATTCACACTCTATCAAACAAATGGGTGTGTATATTATGTGTAGTTATGGGTCAAACAAATGGGTGTGTATATTATGTGTAGTTATGGGTCACATTGGTTAGAAGCAGTCCGAATATTGTACATACCACAGTGTTGTAGTTGCCATATGGCCAAGCTGTGTAACAGATAAAATGGTTTCTATGTTGAGCGCATCTGAACTAGGAACGGCCTTGTTGTAATCCTCCACGACAGAGGTCAGGAGCTCTTTCTCCTTCCTCATTTTTCTGAGGAACCTGGCACGGGCTTTGCAACCGTCAGCTTCTTTATAAATACGCTGAGATCTCCTTTTTATATCAAGCACCAGCGTCTCTATCTTGTGTGGAAGTGCATCTGGCTGTTCATCAGTAGTAGTTGTTGCTGCAGAGGGGTAAATTGGTGGGTACCGGTACATAAACAGGGACTGACATAGGAAACCAATGTCAGTAAACTCCAGTAAAGTGACCAGATCAACCCCATTTTATTGTTATCATTGATTGTATCACATGTGCCCATTTTACATTAAGTGCCTAGTGCGTTAATTTTATTCACTAATCTTTTTATGATGTTTTCCCTATATGCTTATCATAATGCTCTTTTAGTGTAAAGCACTTCAAATATTTTTGCAAATGTGCTATATAAATAACTTCCATAGTATTATAAATCATTTGGAGCACATTGTATGTACAGGGAGTCCATGTTACGATGGAATATGAATTCATCTGTTGTCACGACTGAACACAAGAGTCCTGAAAATCTATGTTAACAAGACATCATGCAAAGAGTTCTTATGATTCTGGCAAATTATATGTGCATTGACAATAACTAATTCCTTACCCTTCGCCCACTCCTGGACATCCTTGACCCGGTCCTCCAACTGACTCTCTGTCACTGCAAGTTCAACCTTCAGTGACTCCAGTTTCTGCTGCTGCCTTTGAAGATCCTTAACAGTCTACAAGACAAGAGACAAGAAAACACATGTTGTCTCAAACATGTCAAATATTGCCAGATGGAATATTAAACGCCTTAAACACATTAAACAAAGAGCATTACTGATGTTGTTACCTTCTGATATCGGCGAGACAGTGATGTGGCTAAGTTGTCAATCTTGTGCTGATTCCACTGCATGACCATGAGACTCAACATGTCTGTCCTTCCTGTCAATATAAATTGATACAAAATTGCAAATATGATCCAATGGAAAATATTTTGCTGATTACAGAACATGGTCCTGCGAGTCCACTTGTCTGTTCGTGCTGAAAAATGAAAATGTTGGTAACATTATCATAATTATGTAAGTATTATTATACTCACCAGCTTTTGACATGTGCTTGGTGGTCACCCCAATCCTAGAGAGGAACGCATTAGTCATCTCTATTTCCTCCCCTAGTGTAAGCCCTGCCCCCTCCAGATGACTTCCACTCAAGTTCACCTGGGTAAAAAATAAATAAAAAATAAATAGGAAAAAAAGATGATGTTACAATAAAAGCAACTTACAATAAGCGAGGTAATACACAATCATAATACATCAATTGCAAAGACATACTAGGCTAATAAAGAAAAAGAAACAGTTGGACAATAAGCAGGTAATGCCGCATAATTATACAAGTGCAGGGGAAAAAAATAAAAATAAAATAGAAATAATAATAATAAAAATAAACTAGGCTAATCAAAGGGCTAAAGTGGAGTGTGAATAGGTGGTCTTTAGATCATGGCGGAATTTAGGGAGTGAGTCTGTTGTTCTAAGTGCAACTGGGAGTTTGTTGTATCTTCATGTGCTGGCATTCTGATACATCTATAACACCACATGATGTTTCCTTACCTCACACTTGAAGTCATGAGCCTTGGCATGAAACACAGAGAGAAGGGGCTTCATGCTGAGCAGGTTTTGTAGCTCAGGACATTTCCCGGCAACCTTCTCCAGGTAGGGATAGTACTTGCACGCCACATCCGTGCAGAAGAACTGGATTGGCTTAGTAGCCAGCTGCTTCTGTAGGTACAAGGGGTATGCATATATTTCCCCGCCTTTCATATTGAGAGCAGACAGGGTTATTCCGTGGCGGCAAACGGCGTGTACGATTCCGCTTTCATCAACGTTGCTTGTGTGCTTTTTCGCAACCTCCTTCGCAGCAGACCATTGACAACCACATACACCTCTTCCTGAGACCTACAATATTGAAAATGGATGATGAAAATACATTTGTATGAGCTTATTGTAGTTGTTAAAATATGAATCATGAAGCTCCTTATTGGAATAGCACCTTGAGGTAAACAATCTAATTTTCAAGTGGGTCCGCAAGTTACAGAATATATAAATACTTCTGTAGGATGAAAGAGATACTATACAGTTAATTAGTGAAACAAGTAAAATATGAACAAATAAGCTAAAGATGATAGGACAGCACAGTTTTAAATATAATTATAGTATGCAATCTTACATGATCGGTAGTCTGGTGAATGTAGTCCACAAAGCTGGCCACATCTTCATCCCTTGCAATGAAGAGTCCCTCAAAGAGTGGCTGTTCCTCCGATCTAAGAAAGAAAGACAGTAAGTTTATTCAATATTTGTCAATATCTTACAGTTTCAGGTCTTTGGTGCAAATAATACAAGTCTTTTATTTTCTTGGTAATATGACTGGGGTTACATTACACTAATTTTGAAGTACCTGGCTGCGCTCTTAAAGCGATAAAGCTTTCTATTTCCATCCGCCGAAATGGAAACCATGTCTGGGGTGCATGCTGGGCATGTGAAGGGTTGCTCCTTGCAGATGTTTTGGATCGCAAACTGAGCCACCTGCCACTGAAAATAGCTTTTCAGGAAGGTATCAGTTGAGATCTTCCCAGTCTATTTCAGAAGAGGGAAACAAACAGCTAATAATGTGCACCCAATGACAAAATGAAGAAAGATATTCTGAAGGCTATATAAATACTCACACGACCAAAGTGGACAATTCGATGATCAAGCATTCTTAAAAATGCCTGACAGGACAAACCAGGGGAAGCCATCTTCATTTTCTCAAATGAAAAAAAAAAAAAGTCCGAGTCATAGACTGCAGCAAACTGAAGGGGGGTGGCAGGCCAGTAGTTCCTGCGAATTAGGTCATCCACCCCAGCAGTCCACGTGGCTTTGCACAACTCACAACTCAGTTCAGGCAAGCTGAGATCATAACGTCCTAGAAAAATCAAAGACACTCACACTGTAATATAAAACTTGGTGTGGCATATATATATATATATATATATATATATATATATATATATATAAATACTTACCATCCATCGTGATCACAGCAACAGACTTTCCTGGGTTGACCTTCAGTGCCTCTTTTGGACAAGTGCAGATGCTGTCTGGCATCCGCACAGGTAGGCTACAAGGCGATCTGAAAAAATACCACACTATTGAATTTAGATCATGTCTGTCTATTGGGAAACAACATTTAGATTGCTGGAACTATACTTGAAGAGAGTGAGTCTTTACTTAAGAAAGGTTAAAAAGATTCAATAGCTATAAGACAAAACCAAAAAGTGATTGTTTAATCTGTGTTATCTGTGTTATACTTTAACAACTTCATTATTTTCCAGTTTAGCTATAAGAGATTGCAGATAAAACAGGTTTTCCAGAAAACTGTTTAGAAGACATCGTGTAAAGGTCTTAATGGGTTAAAGCTATCAAACTGATGAGCTTAAGGAGTCTCTCGTACATTACATTACATTACATTACATTACGGTCATTTAGCAGACGCTTTTATCCAAAGCGACTTACAATAAGTGTATTCAACATAGGTAGGGAACGAAAACTACTAATCACCAGAAGTTTTAAGTACATTTCCTGCAAAAACAAGCAACCAAGAGTATACCTAGCGCTAAGGTAAAAGTGCAATATGTCAGCTACCTACTTTCTTAAACAGATGAGACAAAAAATGGCAAAATCAAATGAGCACGAGCTAAAACAAATAAGTGTATCGACTAAACAAGATCCAATAAAACAATACAAAAATAAAACAAGAGTTCGTACAACTAGTTAACAACAAGTAGGCCAGGCAAAGAGGAAGGATAGTGTTTCCTGAAGAGGTGGGTTTTCAGCCTGCGGCGAAAGATGGGCAGTGACTCTGCTGTCCTGACATCAGTGGGAAGTTCATTCCACCACTGTGGGGCCAGAACAGAAAAAAGTCGTGACCGTGTCGATCGACCAGAAGGACCGTTGAGTGGCGAGGGAGTCAGTCGCCCCGAGGTGGCAGACCGGAGTGGTCGGGCAGGGGTGTGGGCATTGACCAAAACCCGGAGGTAAGAAGGAGCTGTTCCTTTCACTGCTCTATAGGCTAGCACCAGGGTTTTAAACTGAATGCGAGCTGCTACGGGGAGCCAGTGCAGAGAACGGAGAAGGATAGTTGTGTGGGAGAACTTGGGGCGGTTGAACACCAGACGAGCCGCAGCTTTCTGAACAAGCTCCAGAGGTCTGATGGCTGATGCCGGGGCACCAGCAAGGAGGGAGTTGCAGTAGTCCAGGCGGGAGATGACAAGAGCCTGGATGAGCACCTGGGCTGTTTTCTCCGTGAGGAAGGGGCGAATCCTCCTGATGTTGTAGAGGAGGAATCTGCAGGACCGTGTCACTGATGCGATGTTAGCCGAGAACGACAGTTGATCGTCCAGGGTCACACCCAGATTCTTCGCAGTCCGAGTTGACGTCACCACAGCATTCTCAATGGTGATGGCCATGTCTCGGTGAGGACAGCCCTTCCCCGGGATGAACATCAGCTCGGTCTTGTCCAGGTTGAGCTTCAGGTGGTTCGTCGACATCCACTCCGAGATGTCAGCCAGACAAGCAGCAATGCGTGCCTCCACTTGTGTGTCAGAGGGGGGGAATGAGAGGATCAGCTGGGTGTCATCGGCATAGCAGTGGTAGGAAAAGCCATGGGAGTGGATGACAGCACCAAGAGATGTAGTGTAGAGAGAGAAAAGAAGAGGACCCAGAACCGAGCCTTGGGGAACCCCAGTAGTGAGCCTGTGTGGTTCTGACACAGACCCTCTCAGCATCACCTGGTAGGAGCGACCCGTCAGGTAGGATGCAAACAGGGAGAGTGCAGAGCCTGAGACACCCATCCCCTCGAGGGTGGAGAGGAGGATCTGGTGGTTCACTGTGTCGAACGCTGCAGACAGGTCCAGGAGTATCAGGACGGAGGAGAGAGAGTTCGCTCTAGCGGCATGGAGCGACTCCGTCACTGCCAGGAGGGCAGTCTCTGTCGAGTGACCCACTTTGAACCCCGACTGGTTGGAGTCCAGGAGGTTGTTCTGGTGGAGGTAGGAAGACAGTTGTTTAAAGACAATTATGGTTATCTCTGGTCCAGAGTGTCAGTGGGTTCTCACCAACTGCCCTATAAGGGCTAAACTTCAGTCAAAATAAACAAAACTACTTAACTGCACACCTAAACAAGGGGTAGGGCAGAGAAATTCCTGGTCCTGTCTGAGTCAGCTGCCCATCAGACCGTTACTGTGAAATCGCTGACGTTCTGGACCAGAGCTAAGTTATTGTGTACTCAAAAAAATAATAATTATGATAAGAACTTACCACAGCGGCAATGAGCCTTCTCCACAATGCAGGTGGTTGGAGGCAAAGGCTGGAAGAACCCTCCAATCAGAGCATCCCTGTTGTGGAGCACGTATCTGGTGTCTTTATGCATGGCTACATCACACTCAGAACACAGGAACGGCCGTGGTTCACAGCCACGACAACAGACAACAGCTACGTCGGTGGTTAGTGTGCCTAATCTGCCTTTGCTGCAGTGCTGTTGATCAGCAGAGGTCTCTCAGCCAGCCAACTCTCCAAGAGAGCACGATTACGTGTGCTCCAGTCACAGGAAGCCAGGAGACGAGCTGGGGTTGGGTCGGCCTCCATGTCACCCGACACATTGCTGAGTGATTGCTGGAGCTCTTCTATGAAGCGCTCTGTTAAAATAGAATGGGATATCAAAATATAAGATGATATAATGGCTGTGAAAATGATGGTTGCACATTTATTCTGACAAATGTGAAATACAAAGGCATAATTAACATTCAAAGCCATTAAAAGATCATTACAATAAATTATGAAAATATTGCTTTGCCTTAATTAAATACATACCAACGTCATCTCGAGTGAAAGAGTCCTCAAAGCTAGTGTCAGGTGTCTGACTGGAACCACCAGGATGAGCCATCTGACTCGGACCAGCTATAACAGGAAGAAAGAAAATACACTCAACGTTTACCCTTTGCTTTCTGGCCTGCCGGCATTTGCACTTAAGCCTCTCCAAATTATCTAGAATGCCGCAGCATTGATTGATCTTCAACCAGCCAAAATGTTCACGTCTCCCCCTTCTACACTCCCTCCACTGGCTCCCACTTGCTGCCTGCACCGAGTAGAAAACATTGATGCGGGAGGCCTACCTGGCAACTGTACCTTCAAAGCCTGACGAACCCTACAACCCCTCCTGCTTACTCAGATGAACAAACACAGGGAAGCTGAGAGAACCTTTGCTAAAACACCCTGGACAACGATCTGCCCGTCACAGTTTGTGCTCCTCAGTACCTACCTTAGCCTATAGCACGTATCATATGAATTGCCTACCCTCAACAAGTTTACATGCTTATGCAATGGCTAAAATGTCAGTTATTATATAGACTGATGTCAGGACATATTTTCTACTTGGCATCCGATTGTGTGAAGCTATAGACTGATTTCCTGAGCGCTGCCGTGGGGGCTGACATCAATGCAGTGTCGCCGTTTCGCAAACGCGACAACACACTAATGTCAGCACCCACAGAAGCTTCAGGAAATAACTCTATACACAATACATCTTTAATGCACAGATTAGTGATGTTGATGTTTTGGTTGTTATTGTACAGGTTCTTGTTCAACATTTATAATAACTACAACTAATTACCGTAAGACTAGTGTCAGCATGGTTATTACAATGAGAGCAATATTAGCCTACCGACTTTCCCCCAACAGTAACGTGGACAACGGTCAATTTTCTGACTATGAATATGCAATCAAATAGGATATATGTTAAATAGGAAAATATGCTTGCTGTAGATTGGTTGAAAAACATGTCTTGTCTGGCTGCCCATTGGCAAATGCAGAGTGATTTTAAGTGTTTATTACATGCACAGGACCCATTCACAAACATCAACACAGACTGCAGAGCAAGGCACCAATCTCCTCATCAGGAGCAGTCCAGTGTCATTCCTAAAGACACCAACCCTTCAGGCACATTCCTAATAGCCATCCAATCCATTTATAGCTTGCTCCCCATAGGATTTGATCTTGGTAGAGTATATTTCCCCCTTTCTACTGTAAATACAAAATATTTTACTTGTATTTCTTGTTGTACGACTGTTTTTGGATAACTTATGCTCAATACTGTGTTCTATTCGTCTATCATTCAATGTCACAGGCAGCAAAAGCTTTTGAAAATTTCAAGTGAATTTTAAAATCAGCCTCAGGTCAAAATGAGTTAATGGTATAACAGACTGACCCCGATGTGACGGATTTCTGGTTGATCTTTGCCTCACAGGGATGACTTTCCCAAAGCTGTCCCTCGTTTTCCACGTCACCATCGGCCGAGGTGCCTTGGCTTTCTTGGCTGGTGTGGGCGATTCTCTCCATTGTGATTCAGGAGGAACAAAATCAGCCAGACTTTTGGCCACAGCTTCTGCTTTGGCACACTCTATACTCCTTTGCAACTCCTCCGCCACAGCTTTTGGATCACTCATGGTGAAGGGTAATAACAAAAAACAGACTAAGGCAATGACAAGACAAACAAGTGCAAACACACAGGCACACACTAAGAGGAAGATGACGGGAAGGGGGAGTGACGGGGGGGGGGGGGGGGGGGGGGGGGTAAGTGTGAGGGGGAGAGAGAGAGAGAGAGAGAGAGAGTGGCTCTTAAAAGTGCCTTTTGGTTTTAATTTGTTTGTTCAGGAGTTTGGAGTTTGGTTGGAAGGATCTTTCTGTAAGAGAGAACAATCTATTCAGAATGTAAAAAAGGAAAAATAGACCTAAACCAGCTATACAGAATATTGTGCTTGTTCATAAAGACTTAAAACACATCAAAATAGCTTTATTAGCTGCATACACTGAAATCCTGAGAAAAAGTTTGAATATCCCAGAAAAACACTTACCCCATGTTACATTTGAATTAAGTGTTTAAATAGTTTCTTCTCAAAATACTTTAACCCCTGGTACCATATTATATGTATAACACATTTATTGAGTACAAATTTGGACCAACATTAAAACAAGGCCCTGGGGCTTGTTGTTAGCATTATGTTAGCATAAGATTTGACTGTAATACCAGTACTGTTAATGAGATGTATTCAATATAGCAGTGGTTCTCAAACCTTTAGATGTCAAGGACCCCCAAATTGACACTAACTAGCTTGAAGGGTTTGACCTATGCCATTTCAATTTCAGGGTCTCCAGTTTGACATGCATTAGGCTGCAGACCCCCATTTAATTGCATGTCTGAGACCCCAATGTTTACTGTAAAATCAATGTTAATGTAACTTTGAGAGCCTACACATGGAACCAAATGGACCTGTTAGTCTTTATAAGTTACATACCAATAAGGGTACATTTGGTTACTGGCTATCATTTAGCTGGGGACCCCCTGGAACTCCCTCAAGGACCCCTCACTTTAAGAACCAATGCAATATAGTATATAGTTACAAAAAAAGTACAATGGCTCATTGTAACTAATTTATATGGGTTAAAAAGGTCCTCAATGTAAACAAGTGTAATGCTTTCTTGGGGCTAAACCTTTTAGTTGACTTTGTACCAGTGAATCTGTACTGTCATGAAACTGTAACTGTTCCTATGCAAACTTCTTCTAATAAATTCTTCAATCAATCAATTGAGGTCCCTAGAAGGTGAAATGTTTTCTGGGCAAAAAGTGTGTTTAAGGCTTGTGGTGGAATGTTATCCCACTAGCATGTAAACACTACAGCCACCTTTGTTTTGGTGAGAACAGAGCTAGGCTATGTCTAAAGAAAAGCAGTTTTAAACTTACAGACTGGCTAGCTTGCTACAGTACACATTGCAACATGTTAACAACAACCCCGTGCAGTGGTTCTATAGTTTAGTGGTCGGGGTTCTGCATATTGAACGATATATTTATTTAAATAGATGTCAGGAGTATAATCATGTCGTCTTACCGAAGAAGAGCTGGATGTAAACATGATGATACAACTTCCCCCGCGCAGCGGGAAGCAGCCAATCACAGCGCCGTCCGTGCCAAAAGACCCGCCCTTACCTTCCTCTGATTGGCGTGACCAAACGTCAGTCACTGTGACGTTTAAGGAAGCATGCGAGCAGTAATGTAACGTGACGTCACGGTTTGGAAAGTTATTTTAACGTGGTCTTTCTCAACAAATTGCAATCGAAGAATTACCAAAATAGTATGAAAATGCTCAGAATAATACATTGTTTTTTGTGGGTGGTGGTGTGTGTGGTCTGATGCAGTTAAAATAAGCTTTTTAGCACGTTCTGTCGTTTCAATGGGATATGACACGGTGGTTGATTTGCATACTGCCGGGAGCGGCCATGCACACACACACACACACACACACACACACACACACACACACACACACACACACACACACACACACACACACACACACACAGTCTTACTCTTCGGTATTGAAAAACCGACATATCGAAGCTCAGTGCTAAAACCTCTAGTTTGAGTGGCCAACTTTATCCAGATTGGGGTTGCAGGCAAACTGGATCATAGGAGGGGGTCCACACAGGAGGATGAGGGTGTCATCGCTGGGTGGAGGCAGGTGGTCCCTCACCATTTCTTCACTGATAAAGCCTTCGCTGTATTCCCAGTCCTCAGGTGCACGGTCCACAGTGAACCACAGTTTAAAGCGGTCAGGGTTGACGGCGGCAATCTCTTCCAACTCTGGTCGAAGCAAGATGTCTTTCTCAGTCTGGTTGGCAAAGAGGAGGTGACACACTGTGGTGTCCTGAGGATCCTTCACCACAGCTGTGATGAGCTGCAGCATGGGAGTGATCCCTGTTCCTCCTGCAATCATGCCCACTTGTTTGGCTTTCTTTATCACAGCTGGTGCCTTCTTATCCTCTTGGATAGCAAATGTACCTTTGCCCTGGTAGACCAGCAGGCCACTGGGCCCTCTGAAATCGATCGTGTCATTGATCTTGAGGCTCTCCAAATACTGACTCATCTTCCCACCTTCTGGATACTTGGGATTGACATCCTTGAAGTAAATCTTCACCACCAGGTCCACGTAGCCTTTGTCATCGTCACTGGACACAGGCGTGTATGGCCGAACAACCAGCTTTCCGTCGATTTTGGCAGACAGATAAATGTGCTGCCCGATGGGGAGTCCAAGGACGTGCTCCGGAGACGGCAGAGCAAAACGAAACTTCCTCGTGTCATGGCTGACAATCTGTTTGTCTATCATCCGTAGTGCAACCTTTACGTTTGGGTCCTCTAATGTGAGGGCTGGCTGTCTCTTGCCGAAGAGCAGCCTAAATATCAGGTCGTAGATGCCTTCAAAGCCACTCCGGATCAGACCAATGATGTAAGACAGCATCTTCGTTTCGTTTCACAACTAAAACAAGAGTAAAACAAGCAAACTGCCTTATGTTTTACGCGAACTACGTGTTGTGCTGTACACGGAGGGAGCTGTTATTTACACTTATTGTACATACCCTGACAAAATATGTGCTGAAGGCCTTTTTGTTACCATCCATGATAGTGGTCATTGTGGATGTGGCCAGAACAGCATACTCAGGGTGACCCTTTCACATATGAAGATACAGTATGAGTTGTAGATATTAATAATAACATGAGCAATTCATGATGCATGGTTCAATATAAGTCACATCTACCTTGTATTTCACCACAAAAAGGGCATCCATTACCTAGAGACAGAAGAGTGTTTGATGTCAGGGAAAGAAATACGAGACTATGTTGAATTAGGAAATTGTCATTAAGACATTTGACACTTTTATGCACCAAAGAGTCAATCAAAAGTATTTGACAATACATACATACCTCATCTGTTATTGTCTTTTTGGGGTCATAGAGGGCACGTAAACTCTCCAGGGTGAGGGAGAACGACCCAACCTTACCCAAACAAAAGGTCCCGGGGAGGTCCTTGTTTAGCAGGATTTTTTCAAGATCCATAACTTTTGGAGAGAAGACAGTCAACTTTAAAGCACTTGGGTGTCACGCCTGCACTCAGAGGAGCTCTCTCACACAGAAAAGCTCACACACACCTGTGTCCACTCACACACCTGTGACTGTGTACACTAACAAGACATGGTAACATATTGGCTCACTCTGACAGTGTTCCCTGCTTGCTGATCACACCAGTTTAAAGATGTAAAGTTTCCCATGATTTCTTTCCAGCCTAAACATGATCATCAGGTATTAATAATATATAACATGTCTTAAAATAAAATAAAAAGATTGTGTTAAAATTAGGTTTTTATGTGGCCACACCCACCTGTTCATTAAGTCTGCCTGGTTATCAGGTGAATGGTGGCCCAGGTGAAGTTAGCCACACCCACAGCTGATGTTGTATCGTAAAAAGGGGCTGGCTTTAGTGTGTCATTAATATGCTACTTTTTGATTGGCCACTGGAAACTTAAAAAAACAAGAGAAGGCATTGTTGTGAATAAAATTAGAAAAACCACACCGGGGGGGTAATGAAGTACTGTCACCTGAAAAGGCACATGAAAAACTGAATAATTACAAAGATCTTGGTGGGAGTGCCTCTTTAACTTTTGGTATACTTAAAATCTAATATTGTAAACCTGTTATTTTAACTGTGTCAGACCTCTGCCTGTAGCCTATAATCTACTTGTCAGCCCATAGAGTCCCATTGTGAACCAGACATTTTGAGTACAACGAAGTTGTATGTTTTTAAGAAAAAATAGAATAAAGATAAAACATGAAATAGACACCAAGTATGCATTTGTAGTTCATCTGGATCAAATATTACAACCAAAAACTTTTTTGGTAGCAACCATATTGGATTTGCCTGCTATGGTGACCCCAAAGGTCGCCAGCTCAGACACCCTTGCTAAATAATTAGAGCATGCCCTGGGTTACATCTGGGACAAATGTGGTGCTTTTAAGCCCAGCACAATTGCTGAAATATTGTCCATATAGTTGATGTAATGTTTCTGGTCTTACTGTCACTCTTAGTGTCTAGTAAAAGAAACGTAATGTCCACACAAGAATGTATCATTGAGCGTTCGTGTTTACTTCCACACTTGGGTTGCATACATTGAATACTGGCGCGTCTCACATGACGTCATTTACATGAGTCTGGACTAAACCATTATATGGGTGAAACCATTATCCTCAGGATACTACATCTCCTTCCTTTTAAAGGAAGAGGCAGGACACAATGTGAATTACTGTTAGCTGAATCAATATCAAAATATCACACAAGTCACAATGTAACTCATCAATTCTTTCAGTCAGTTTCATCATGTAATCTGTATCACTGGGAAAAACAAACTGGTTAGGTCAACAACAAAATAAGCGCATTCAATTATATCACCATAACATCAAATCAGCTTTGACCCTGATTAGCTCAACCAACAGTGAGTGAGTGTGGCACAATGATTTTTTCTCCTTTTAGCAGAATACCATTCATCTCCGTTATTTCATCCCAATGGTTCCAATATTCAGTGATGGCAGGGGAACATTGTTTCACTTGTAGATCGGCTGCTTTCACTGTTTTCGGTTGCGAGGAGACATACAATTTCTCTATTGGTAAATGGTTTGTGAACGAGTGATCTTAGTGTTGGCTTGGTTCATGACAGAAGGCAAGAGTTTATGATCTTCAACAGACAACCTCAGCCTGGACAAAGCTGTAGCACTATAGGTAGTGTTACAGCCTCTCAGTCCGAAGGTTCAGAGTTCGATTCCTGTTACGGGCAATAGGATGTGATGTCCAATAAATCCATTATGTTTCCATCTCTCTCTCAAATCTATTCCATTTCCATGTCTCTCTCTCTCTTCAATCCATTCCGTTTCCATGTCTCTCTCTCTCTCTGTTCGATCTATTCCGTTTCCATGGCTCTCTTGCTCTCTCTCTCTTCAATCCATTCCGTTTCCATGTCTCTCTCTCTCTCTCTCTGTTCGATCTATTCCGTTTCCATGTCTTTCTCTCTCTCTCTCTCTCTCTCTCTCTCTCTCTCTCTCTCTCTCTCTCTCTCTCTCTCTCTCTCCTGGCCCCGTATTATCGCTGCTTGCAGCTATATTATTTTTCTTTTTTTTCTTTAGTACTTTATTGAACAATGTAAAACATGCCAAAACACTATCTTGAGCAGTTTGAGAGGAACTGACAAACTGTGGGCCAAATTGTTTTCCATGGGGATGAATTTGTCACAAGATTAGGACAGTCCACGTGCAGGAGCAATATTCTGTGTTATGCAATCCCAGACAGACATTGGCCCTTTCTAGTTTGACTGCAGTCGATATTATTGAAGTAGAGATGGGTGACATCTCTTACATCTTTGGGGTAGGCTCTCTTTCTGTCTCTCTCACGCACGCACGCACACACGCACGCACGCACGCACGCACGCACGGACGCGAACACACACACACACACACACACACACACACACACACACACACACACACACACACACACACACACACACACACACACGCAACAACATAGTCCTCAGGCCTTTGGGGCCTTTGTCCTTCAGCCGTATAGACTGGCGATGACAATAAAGCATCTTGTAACTCTTGTTGTATACGAATATTTTGGAATGAACATACAATTCTCTTTTATACCAACAGAGAGCATACTTCACCTTTACAAGTGATGTAACAGCGCATCCATATGCACTACATTTAGAGAGGTAGGATATTTCACTTTAGACACTATTTCAAATTGTAGGTGTATTGTTACTGATTTTTTTTTAATAATCATACTAATGCACTATAACAGTGATTATATTGCATTATACATGTTCTATATGTACAGTAAGTTCTATGTTTAACAACTGAGAATAGAGGTCTGGGAGTGACCAGCAATTATGAAGTATTATTATATTTGACCTTAATCGTCATTATCATCATTACAATGTATTCAGAACGTTTAAGGAATATTATTATAACGCATTACGTACCCATGAGTGCTCATAACTGTAATCACACAGTTGTAATGCATTAACATTAATTTAAAAGTAATGATAAGATACTTTATAATGTGTTTATGATTATTATTACTATAATTAAACAGTGTTAAAAGTACAATATAATGCATTATACTCTCATTTTGTATAATGTATTAAAAATCACACCCTGTGTGAAGGTAGCGGCGCGTTTGATACATTTTGTCATCGATATGTGTTTATAATGTGTTTATAGCCATGTGTCACGTGAAGCTTGACCAATCACTTTGTTGACGGGTCTGACCAATCACTTTGTTGACGGGTCTGACCAATCAGAGCGTTGACGGGCTGACCAATCAGAGCGTTGACGGGTCTGACCAATCAGAGCGTTGACGGGTCTGACCAATTAGAGCGTTGACGGGTCTGACCAATCAGAGCGTTGACGGGTGTGACCAATCAGAGCGTTGACGGGTCTGACCAATCAGAGCGTTGACGGTGAACACGGACAAAGTCAGGTATAGAGCAGGACCCGCTCTATACCTAAAGGTATAGACACAAGCTTAGGGTTATCATATGTGACCAAATTTGACTGGGAGACAGTCATCTAGCATTTTTTCATTTTCATTTTTTCATGTCATATGAAAGCAGGGAATCATAGCAAAATTATGATATATTGGTTAATAAGATACAACTTATAGAACTGAAGTCAAGTTAAAACTCTTCAGTAGAGAAAAGACCAGTTGAATGGATCTCATTCAAAGATAGTAAACATGGCAACCAATCCCATCATGCATAACGGGATTTACATATCCTTTGTTTAATGGTTTAGGGTTAGGCTGTCTTTGTTAAGTATGCTCTCTGAGACCAAGTGTTTGCCACTGCCCCCTGCTGGAACTGGCTGGTTCCAGTGACCAGGAGGACTTAACTAAGATACCTTTTCACAACATTTTAACAAAATATGATTGTTTATACATCTTTATTTGACATTCTCATTAGACACAAGCCAACAGACTAGTGATACCTTTCAAAATGATCGGGTAGAAATAGCGGATTTTACCGCGATTTCCCGATGTTTGGATGGAAACTGAGGATTTTGTTAGCAATGCTAGCACATGCTAGCTCTAACCTTATATTTTAATACATGTTCATGCATTTATTTCATATTTACATGTCGATTTAAGCTCTGAAATTTCTGTCAGACAGACGAGATGTGACAATGAAGCATTTATATCTCTTTTTTTGTCTCCAATTTCTCTGGAAGGCAAATACATTATTCACTTTTAAACCAACAGAGGTCGTAGTTCACCTTCACAAGTGATTTAACTCTGCATCCATAATGCACTGCAAGACAGGTAGGATATGTCACTTTAGACACTATTTCAAATTGTAGAGCTAATCTTTTTCATCATCACACTTTAATGCGTTATAACATTGATTGCATTATACATGCTTTACAATATTTAATTCTATGTTTTAAAACTATAAAAAAAACACTATAATACAGGCCATAAGAAAAAGTTTGTGACCAGAAATGATGGAAGATTCATGACAGTGATCTGACTGTTGGACCTGCTCCAGAGGCTGTGTTGGACCTGTTACTTTTCTCATGTGTATGGTCAGTCAGGCTGCCCTTTCTTTGGAATGGTGAATTATACTTATGTTAGCAATTGTGACACAGAGTAAAGTTGTCCGAATTACTTAATAGTTTTAAAGATTAATACATTTATTCCTTAATTATATATTTTTTTATTCTAATAAATATAATAAATTGTAAGACCATTAAATTTCAAAAACTATTGTCTAGAATAGTAGAATAATACATTATAATACAGAAATCAACTGTTAAGAGGGCCGGTCTGTGTGTCTGTCTGTGTCCATCTGTCAGTTAATCTCACAAACCACTGGGTCAATTGGCAACATATGTTAAATAAGTATTTTAACTTTATTTTAGTTTATTATCATTATAATACCGCGTTGTTGAGAGCGCTGAATCCCTTTAAGTGTACCAATGCCCTACATTTTATAATAATTGACAGCAGATTGCACTTTTATAGAAAACACGGTCCAGTGGCTAGGATTCGGCGCTCTCACAGCCGGCCTGGGTTCGATTCCCGGTCAGGTAAAAGAGGAATTGTGGTTCCTCGTGTGTACTGAGTTCTTTGAACTGCTGTAAAAGAACCTCACAGCACTTGTATTCAGTATATGTCCTGAGCTTCAGTATTGGAATGAAAACATTTGAGAGGAAAAAAATGGAAAACTTTGTTTATTGGCCTGGATTGAACATTTAACTGTACAAATGACCAACATTTTACAATAAACTAGAAAATGTGCTCCTCGGAGCACAAGTCTCCGTCAGGTCAGGTAGGTTATTATGGCCTCCTGGTGGCGCTATAATAGGCCAATGTGAAAAGGGTGGCATTTATTCCTCGGCCGTGCACGGCAATCGGACACTGCATGCATGATTTGAGGCATTTTGTTCTAAATTTGACCTGCTGGTGGCGCTATGACAGGCCAATGTGAAAAGGGTGGCATTTGTTCCTCAACATAGTGTGAATGTGCGTTCAAAGTTTCACCGCAATCGGACGCTGCGTTCATGATTTGCGGCATTTTGTTCAAAACGGGCCACTCCTGCAAACATTACATGTCCATGTTCGCCAATCAGGATGTAATATGAAAAATCAAACAGATCCGTCTTGATCACATGACTATAGAGATCATGTGTACCGATTTGCGTGAAATTTGATCAAATATGAAGGCTTAATATCAAAAAATGTGTTTTACATACATCTGCCTCCTGGTGGCGCTATGAAAGGCAATTGTGAAAAATGCAGGGCAAAGGTTTTTCCATGGCCTCTAGAGAGTGTGCGTACAAAGTTTTACACTGATCGGTGCAGTTATAGGTAAAAACACGAATCGGCCTGTTACAGCGCCACCATGAGGCTGATTTGAACATTTTCAAATGGCATTTCTTCCTCGGCCTAATGGGAATGTGTGTGCAAAATTGCACGGAAATTGCATGCTGTGTTCATGATTTGAGGCATTTTGTTCAAAACGGAGTACTCCTGCAAGACAATTTTTGCCAATCAGGATGGAATATGAAAAATCTGAAATGAGCCGTTTCTTTTAATGACTATAGAGATACTGTGTACCGATTTGGGGGATTTTTGGCCAAAATCTGTAGGAGTACTGTTCAGAAATGTGTGTTGCACAAGTCAGCCTCCTGGTGGCGCTATAAAAGGCCCATGTGAAAAATTTGGAGCAGATGTTTGGCTTTGGCATCCAGGGAGTGTGTGTGCACAGTTTCGCTTCGATCAAGCCAACGGTGCCGGAAATTAGCTGTCCACAAAATGACACACACACACACACACACACACACACACACACACACACACACACACACACACACACACACACACACACACACACACACACACACACACACACACACACACACACACACACACACACACACACACACACACACACGGACGGACGGACGGACGGACGGACGGACGGACGGACAGGGGGTAAAACATACTCTCTCGCCATGCCTTTCGGCCTGGCGGAGACAATGAAAGCAGATTGGAGTTTTCTAGAAAGTACATAGTTGATGGTCTTATGGCCAGGATTCGGTGCTCTCACGGCCACGGCCAGGGTTCGATTCCCCGTCAGGGAAAACAGAATGTCTGGTTTCTCGTGTGTACTGAGGTCTTTTTACTCTACTGTCAATAAACCTCAATGCACTTGTATTCAGTATAGGCCGTGAGCATTGGAAAGAATACATTTGAGAAAAAAAGAATGACAAACCTTGTTTATCCGCCTGAATTGATCATTTTACTGTACACAGGCCCTACGTTTTATAATATTAACAGGATATTCTACGTAATTGAATGTATGTCCCCGATGGTGGCTAGGATTTGGAGCTTTCACTGCGGTGGCCTGGGTTCGATTCCCGCCAGGGAAAAAGGGGTGTAGTAGTACCTGTGGTTTACTGAGCTCTTCAAACTCCTGTCAAGGTGTATCAATGGATTCGAATAAAATCTCACCTGAGCATTGGAATCAATACATTTGAGAATGTAGTATCAATTTACTATTTTTAAAAGTATTTCACGGGCCGCCACAGACCTTTACGCGGGCCGCAAAACGCCCGCAGGCCGCCAGTTTGACAAGTCTGATCTAAGGGCTTGTCTCATGATGCTGGTAATGGGCTTCCGGAGTGTGTGGCCAATCCATCCCCACCTTCTTCTGGGTGCAGTACGTTAGTCCGACAGCGCATTCCTCCGACAGC
The DNA here is from genome assembly GCF_963454915.1 of Gymnoscopelus microlampas. Classification (NCBI taxonomy): domain Eukaryota; kingdom Metazoa; phylum Chordata; class Actinopteri; order Myctophiformes; family Myctophidae; genus Gymnoscopelus; species Gymnoscopelus microlampas. The sequence continues at coordinate 997,069 of NW_028155725.1, read as the reverse complement.
GCAGCGCTCCGACGTTTCCAATACTAAACCCGAACCAAACCCGCACCCTAACCCTAACCGCACGCGGATGCCACATAGTCGGAGAAAAGGTCTGTCGGATTAACGCATGCCTCCCGGCTACTCTTTGATCCTCACACAGGAGTCAGCCCAGCACGGACATGTATTCTCTCTCTCTCTCTCTCTCTGTCTGTCTGTCTGTCTGTCTGTCTGTCTGTCTGTCTGTCTGTCTGTCTGTCACACACACACACACACACACACACACACACACACACACACACACACACACACACACACACACACACACACACACACACACACACACACACACACACACACACACACACAAACGTAGTGCAGTGTTATGAAAATAACTGGTCCCTGACATTGGCAAGTTTGCTAAAGCAAAGAGTTGTCAGGTACTGGGAGCAGCAATGCTGGCTACATGCTGGCTACACCATGTAAATTTGCCATTTTTGATATTTTTGAAAATATAATAATGGTAATAGGTAGTTAGAAGCATTAATCATATATGTGTTAAAAACGTATAAATGTATCAAAGCTGCTTCTTTTATTTCTCAGGAGCTTGCCCAGTGAAATCCTCAGTATTAATTGAACTCAGAGCGTATTTAACATTCAATCTGGGAAAGCATCTGTGTCATTTTAAGATTTATTTGGCTATTCAAAAATAGCAGATCTACAAGCTCATAGTGCGGCACTCAGTGCCGCTCTATGAGCTTGTATATCTGCTATTTTTGTAAATGTAAATAATTAAAGTAGCTAATATTCATAAAACATTTTAAAGTGATATACTGTAGTTATAGCAGTGACTGAGATGTAGTGGAGTAGAAAGTTCTGGAAATTGGAAATACTCTAGTAAAGTAAAACTACGTCAAATCTTTACTTAGGTACAGTACTTGAGTAAATGTAATTAGTTACTTTACACCACTGTTCTATAAATGTAATTATTTAACCACCCACACACATTACCAGGTATTGTTTAATTTCAAATTGAATTATTCTACTTAAAATGTTTTATAATAATAATTATAATAATTATAATAAGGGTAATAATTATTATTATTATTATTAGGTTTCGAGAGCCATCAGGCTTCGAAAGCTATTACATCTCTACACTTTCACTATTATTATTCTTCCGCCGTTTTTGCCAGTTCTGGCCTAACCGCCTGGTCACTTTTTATGAAATTCGGCAATATGGTAGAGGGCTATGCCAAACGGCGAAAACCCGAAACTCACAACCATTGGCCAAAGGGTGGCGCTGTAGCACTCAATTGAAAATGCCAACTTTGAACAGGTACAGCTCATGCCCTGTTTCACCTACAGCCATGAAACTTTGATACACACATGCGTCTCCTCATGCCTAACAACTTTCACTGTTTGACTTTTGACCTCTGACCTTTAGATCTCCCACCATTTCAAATTCTATGAAAAGCAGTAAAAAGCAGTAAAAATCTAACTCCTCCTGGGATTTTTGAGCAATCTGTACGAAACTGTCTACACATGAACTTTGGACCAATGCCGACAGACGTAACCAAGCGGATTTTCCATAAGTGAAAACGTTACGCTTTTATAAGCCAATGAAAATTGCAGCTTTATTTTAATTTTTCATCTGCCCCTAACACATACATGCAGACTCACATTTCAATAGCTTGATCGCTTAATCATCTGCCTTGAAACCATAGGGTAGCCGGTTCGAATTCCACCTCAGGTAGACTCAATTATAATTGCATTGCACACAACATGACTATATCAATGAATACACGTGCAATTGTTAAAGATGACGAGAAATGCATACTTGAAAGTAGTTATTTTCAATGTATGACGTACTTCATTCGCCATTTTGTTTTGTTTTGTTGGATTCTCCCTTTTCACTGTCTAAGGCTGTGTATTGGATAGCTCCACCAGTAGAGTGTGAGTCTCATGTGCCGAAGGTCCCTGGTTCAAATCCCACTCATTACAGTTCTCATTTAAATTGCATTGTACAAAACATGACCCTGTTAATTCAGACATGTGCAATGTTTAGACAATAACACGAAATGCTTTTGAGAGTAGTTGTTTTTTATGTATGACATACTTTCTTGTGAAAATAGCTGATCTACAATCTCACACCGGAAGAACCTATAGGACGGAAAAACCTATAGATATCAACAGACACCATCAGGGAGGCCATATCTTTAGCTCAATGAGAAGAGAGGCAGCCTGTGAATCCATAGGTCGCTGGTTCGATCCCTGTCCCCAACAATGCGTTGAGGTGATCATCATTTGGAATTCCCCCTATTCCCATGGATTGGATCCACCCCTCTCACCTGCTCTCACTCATCACCAATCACACCTGCCACATGCACAGTACAATTTTTAGGTACTTTTACTTTACTACTCTACTCTACTACTACTACTCAACCGCCAGTCTGCCAGTCTGCCACTCTGTCACAGTCTGCCAGTCTGCCACTCTGTCACAGTCTGCCAGGCTGCCACTCTGTCACAGTCTGCCAGTCTGCCACTCTGTCACAGTCTGCCAGTCTGCCAGTCTGCCACTCTGTCACTGTCTGTCTGTTTGCCAGTCTGCCAGTCTGCCACAGTCTGTCTGTCTGCCAGTCTGCCAGTCTGCCACAGTCTGTCACAATCTGCCAGTCTGCCAGTCTGCCTCTGTCACAGTCTGCCAGTCTGCCACTCTGCCACTCTGTCACAGTCTGCCAGTCTGCCATTATTCTCGAAACCGCTCATTGCTGCTTGCAGCTATATTTATTATTATTATTGTTACAAATTGCATTGTTTGTTTTCTGAGACAAGACAACAGATTGAAAAACAATGCTGTATAACTGAATGCGTGTGAGCGCGCATGTGCGTCCGCAACTGGTTCCTGCCCACCTCAAGTCACCATTTGACCAATCTTGCCCGGACACCAAAACGAGTTTGACACCCCTGCCTTAGATGGAACCCGTAAGGCAAAAGAAAGAGGGGAAGGCCAAAGAACACCTGGCGCAGGGACCTTGATACTGACATCAAGCAGTGTGGACTGACATGGAAAGAGCTGGAAAAGAAGGCCCAAGATAGAGGACTCTGGCGGACTGTAGTCAACGGTCTACGCTCCATGAAAAGGAGCGATAGGCATAAGTAAGTAAAAGTCCTCATGGAAAAATGCAGGGCAAAGGTTTTTCTTTGGCCTCTAGGGAGTGCACATAAAGAGTTTTACACATATCGGGGCAGTTATAGGTAAGAACATGAATCGGCCTGTTATCGCTCTACTATGAGGCTGATTTGAACATTTTCAAGTGGCATTTCTTCCTCGGCCTAGTGGGAATGTGCGTGCACAATGTCACGGAAATTGAATCCTGCGTTCACGATTTGAGGCATTTTGTTATAAACACAGCACTCATGCAAACTTTGGAAGCAATTTTTAGCCAATCAGGATGGAATATGAAAAATCAGAAAGACCTGTTTGGTTTAATGACTATAATGATACTGTGTAATTATTTTTCAAAAATCCTGGTGGCGCTATATCAGACCCAGACGGACGGACGGACGGACGGACAGGGTGCAAAACTTAGTCTCGGCCTTCCTTTCGGCCTGGCGGAGACAATAACAAGCTCATTCCATGGTTCGAGGTGTTCATTGTCAAATATAAATACATGGAAATTAAATGATTACACTTCAAGCTTCCTCAACGGTGTAATAAATTAAATAAGATAGATATATAATGGTAGTAATAACCAGAAAAGTAATTATGGGATCAGTTCAAATGCTCTCTCATTTTACCAGGTCATGTTCTCCATCAGAATCCCAGCATATCACGGATTGTCAATGCTGTATTGGATCAACAGGAGTGCAAGGCAACGGACATCTGGTAGGATGACTAGACTGAAACTTCATCATTTCCCAAACCAATAAGCCATAATTTCAAGATACATTCATAGGTCTTAGGTTCACTGGTGAGTTCAGTCATGGTGTCGCCCCAAATTAATAATAATACATAATTTGCATAATAATTTGCATAGCAAACACCTGTTTCTAGATAAATGGTAAATGTTGATCATGCACATGAAATGGCCCCGTAATTCATTTTTATTATTGTTTGTTCACGGAAATATATCAGTTGAATGGCATTAAGGATAAGGATAATTCCTTTTAACAGGTCGTTCATTAAAGTCCTTGCGGTCTTGTTTCCAATGAGAACCCGTGAGCAATTAGGGGTTAAGAGTCTTGCTCAGGGACAAATTTCATTTCATCAACACATATGCTGACTTGGCCTGGAATCGAACTTGTGGCAACCAGGGCCTCTGGCTCCATAGGCGGGCTCACTAACCACTCAGCTATGGCCGCCCCCGCAATACCAGGGGCCCCCGCCCCCGTCATTACATCATGGGTAAAATAACTTATAGAAATGTAATTGGCTGGCAGGTAGAAAAGTTCCAGTGAGCTAACAAACAGATTAGCTAGCAGTCACTTATGCAGCAGCTAGTTATCATAAAACAAGAGTCATCAAGAAAAGCTTTAGATAGAAATATACATGTAAATATACAGTGTGGGATTAGAACTGGTCTAAGTGATGAAGTGTCAGATTGAAGGCAGACTGGACTTCCTTTTGATAGCATGATGCGTAAAGACGCTTGGCCCACGATCCCAAGGTGATGGGTTCAAATCCCACTTTATTGTAGGCGTGTTATGTTTTTTTTTTAATCTTTCCTTTTTTTCTTCAATGCATGAGACAAGCATTGCATTTGGTTACTGTTAGATAAGGCTTAGGCATAGTTTTTTCTGAGCCTAACCACATGAACCCCAGCATCCTTATTCTGGGGGAACATTAGCCAAACATCGCAAATCTACAAGATCACAATACGTTGCATTGCAAGTCATCATGTACTAAGTCGAGAGGGTTTTATTGGTTAAGTTAGGGTTTGGGTTAATGTTAGGTGTTAACATGTGACATCGTGGGGGCAACTCGCCATGTCAAATGTTCACGTTTTAGGGCTACTGACTACACATAGCGCAGCACGCAGCGGTTCCGGTAGGAGTCACAAAGAGTGTCCTTTGTGTCTCCCAATGCCCTACATTTCGTAAGAAATTACAGCAGATTGCACTTTTATAGAAAGCACCTACTAGTGGCTACGATTCAGCGCTTTCACAGCCGCAGCCCAGGTTCGTTTCCCGGTCAGATGTACTGAGTTCTTTGAACTGCTGCAAAATAACCTCACAGCACTTGTATTCAGTATATGTCCTGAGCTTCAGTATTGAAATGGAAACATTTGAGAGATTTTTTGGACATTTTTATCTATTGGTATGGATTGAACATTTAACTTTACAAATGACCTACATTTTATAGTAAATGAAATCAGATTGGACTATTTGCTGAAGTAGTTGCTGATGTTCTAGTGGCTATGATTCAGAGCTCTCACCGCCGCGGCCCGGATTCGATTCCCAGTCAGGGAAAACAGAATGTCTGGTTTCTTGTGTGTACTGAGTTATTTTTACTACTGTCAATAAAACTCAATGCACTTGTATTCAGTATAGGCCGTGAGTATCAGCATTGGAAAGAATACATTTGAGAAAAAAAGAAAGACAAACCTTGTTGATCGGCCTGAATTGATCATTTTACTGTACACAGGCCCTACGTTTTCTAATATTCACAGGAGATATGCACTTTATTTGAGTGTATGTTTCTGATGGTCTATCTAGGGGCGAGGATTCGGCGCTTTCAACCGCGTGGCCGTAGTAGTACCTGTTATTTCCTGAGCTCTTCAAAGTCCTGTGAAGGTGCCTCAATGGATTTGAATAAAGTATCTCATCTGAGCATTGGAAATAATCCATTTGAGAAACATAAAATGACACACACACACACACACACACACACACACACACACACACACACACACACACACACACACACACAGAGACAACAACATATCCTCTGGCCTTTGGCCTTCAGCCGTATAGACTGGCGATGACAATAAAGCATCTTGTAACTCTCGTTTTGTACCATTTCTTTGGAATGACCATACAATTCTCTTTTATACCAACAGAGAGCATACTTCACCTTTACAAGTGATGTAACAGCGCATCCATATGCACTACATTTAGACAGGTAGGATATTTCACTTTAGACACTATTTCAAATCCTTGGTGTAGCCTACTGTTACAGTTTATTTTTATATAATCATACTAATGCATTATAACAGTGATTATATTGCATTATACATGGTCTATAATATGTACAGTAAGTTCTATGTTTAACAACTGAGAATAGAGGTCTGGGAGTGACCAGCAATTATGAAGTATTATGATATTTGACCTTAATCGTCATTATCATCATTACAATGTATTCAGAACGTTTAAGGAATATTATTATAACACATTACGTACCCATGAGTGCTCATAACTGTAATCACACAGTTGTGGTGCATTAACATTAATTTGAAACTAATGATAAGATACTTTATAATGTGTTTATGATTATTACTATAATTAAGGGTTATGTAGTGTTAAAAGTACAATATAATGCATTATACTCTAAGTTTTGTATAATTTATTAAAGACACAGGCTTAGGGTTATCATATAGTTTATCTTAATGTACTGTATAGCTTCATGGTGGCCCATGTAATAATGTCAGTTAGGGATGCAAATAATTAAATGTTAACCCATTAGTCACCCTTAACCATTTAAATGATTAAACATGTGACTGACAACGTATAGATACAATTAGACTCTTTATATGTGCACAACGAGATGACAATGAAGCATTTTATATCTCTTGTATTTTTGTCTCCAATTTCTCTGGAAGGCAAATACATTATTCACTTTTAAACCAACAGAGGGCGTAGTTCACCTTTACAAGTGATTTAACTCTGCATCCATAATGCACTGCAAGACAGGTAGGATAATATGTCACTTTAGACACTATTTCAAATTGTAGAGCTAATCTGTTTCATCATCACACTTTAATGTGTTATAACCTTGATTGCATTATACATGCTGTACGATATTTAATTCTATGTTTTACAATTATAAAAAATACACTATAATACAGGCCATAAGAATAAGTCTGTGACCAGAATGATGGAAGATTCATGACGGTGATCTGACTGTTGGAACTGCACCAGAGGCTGTGTTGGACCTGCTACTTTTCTCATGTGTATGGTTAGTCAGTTAGACTGCCCTTTCTTTGGAATGGTGAATTATACTTATGTAAATTTGAGTAAATTTGTCCGAATTACTTTATTAATCTCACAAACCACTGGGTCAATTGGCAACATATGTTAAATACATTTTAAAGTATTTTAACTTTATTTTAGTTTATTATCATTATAATACCGTGCCGGTGAGAGCACTGAATCGCTTTAAGTGTACCAATGCCCTACATTTCATAATAATTGACAGCAGACTGCACTTTTATAGAAAGCACGTTCCAGTGGCTATGATTTGGCGCTCTCACAGCCACGGCCTGGGTTTGATCCCGGTCAGGTAAAAGAGGAATTGTGGATTGAACAGAGGTCAAAAAACGTATCTGCAAAGGAGGAATGGCATTCCTTTTGGTAGCATGATTTGTAAAGACGCTTGGCCCACGATCCCAAGGTGATTGGTTCAAATCCCACTTTACTGTAGGTGTGTTTTTTTCAATGCATATCGCAACATGCATTGCATTTGGTTACTGTTAGATAAGGCTTAGGCATACACTGTAGTCTAACCACATGAACCCCAGCATCTATATTCTGGGGGAACAGTAGCCAAACAGAGATGTTTTTTAGACAGAAAAAAGCGGTCCAAGTAAAGAGACAACTCATGTACTAAGTCCAGAGGGTTTCATTGGGTAAGTTAGGGTTTGGGATAATGTTAGGCATAATTTTGTCAACATGTTACATCGTGGGGGCAACTCGCCAGGTCAAATGTTGACGTTTTAGGGCTACTGACAGAGCTGCATAATGTGAAGGCTTAGGATTGAGAACGGGTTGCTTATGTAGGCTACAAACTGCATGAGACAATAATTAATTACTAATAATAAGTAATAAAATGCATTTATTTAGTCTATATCGTTGCTGTCAGCTAACTCCAGCTTTTGCATTTATTTCCATAAATCAGTGCTATTGAACACCCTTTACATCTGTGTGTTGCAGAGCATGTGAGCGGAGCGGAGCGGGTGAAAATGCCGCTCCGCGCTCCAGGGGGCTGAAATGCCGCTCGCTATTCGCTCATGTTAAACCCCCCCGCGCTCCGCTCCCCGTCGCTCCTCGCTCACGGTGATTTGCGCAAATCTCGCTCCACGCTCCGCTCAAACCGGGTCGCTCAACAGTAAAAAAAAGAAAAGAAAAAGGAAGTAGAAATTCTAATGACATCTCGGTGCGCTGTGCACTGCGGATGTCTGTGTGTCTCTGAGTCCGTGCGACCGGGCATGCTCAAACATTCGGTGCGCGGCCCCCGCGAAGGCGGTCCTCGCTCTGAGTAGCGCTCCAACCTTTTTATAACCAGCTCCGCGCTCACGTCAAAATCGCGTCGCTCCGCTCACCGCTCCGCTCGCGCTCCGCTCCGCTCACATGCTCTGGTGTGTTGATTAAAAAAATATTGAACCAATGAAAAGTATTAAAAAGAGCTTCTGACAAAACCAGCGAACTCCATTGGATCCTCAAACTTTCTGCTAAACCAGCCAAGTCCACCAAAGGGGGTGGAGTTAGCTGGTTTTGCTGACTCCAGGCTCCACCCCCGTTTGACCTCCAACCTCATTGTGAGCTTTGAGGTCCATTTAGCTTTTCTTATCAATGATGAACAAAACTTTTGTTTGTCATTTCCTGAAAAACAAACATTTTGGAGTTAGCTGGTTTCTGCCGGACAGCAGAGATAATAATGAATAATGAATCCAGCTAATGAAGAAAAGTCACACCATACCACTATTTCATGCTACTTAAATGTATTTTTTTATTATTATTTTTTTTTATCCCACGATTTTGTAACCCCATTTTTTACAGTTTGTCTATGTTATCCTGGGCACTACCTTCCCTCTGCCAACCTAGGGAGGCCAGGGCCGAGCTCATGCCTCCTTCAATGCATGAGAGCCAACTGACCTTCTTGTCACCTGACAGGGGAGAGTTTCCCTGGTTGGACGTAACGCGTGGAAGGAACACGTTATTCCAACCAGTTCCCTTCCCCTCCATCAGGTACCCCGGTTGGCCAGGGGGAGGCAGTATTGGCCAGGGGGAGGCAGTATAGTTAAGCTACTTAAATGTTGATGGAGAATGGAATAAATGAATGAACAAATTCTTGTAGCCAACCAGTTCTTTACGGTTCTGGTGTCTGGCCCTGTGGCCATGAACATACACAATATGCAAACACACCCTAGCCTTTGTCTTCCTAAGTACCCACCAGTAGCGTCTCAGTCGGTGGTCAAATGCCAGGCTGCTACTGTACTTGGCCTGTGCATCAGACCTCAGGGGACCACTGCAGAGACACCCAGTTACCGTGTGTGGCCTCGTGGAGGCCCAGCAGGAGTATCACAGGAGGAAGCCTGCACCTTGCCTACTGCTCTAGATGCATCACAGCACCCTGTGTGTCACACGCACACACATATGCACGCACGCACGCACGCAAACTTGGCAATAAGGACTCTAATGAATTGAATCTAATGAATCCAGATTTTTCTTTCTTTCTTTCTTTCTTTCTTTCTTTCTTTCATTCTTTCATTCTTTCATTCTTTCATTCTTTCTTTCTTTCTTTCTTTCTTTCTTCAACCACTTAAGCCCAAATGTTATAGGCTACTTATGACACAATTTACTGTACATTTTAGATTGCACCGTGGCAGTCCAGTTCTTTCGAGTCCCCTCTAGACTGGGGCCAAAGGTAGTAAAAAATAGTCCACTCCCTCAGCCAATCCATACGGCTCACTTCCTGTGGTAGAGGGACTAGAACAGACTTATGTCAATCATTTTCCATGTCAAATCCACAGTGCATTTTACCCTTTCAAAGTAGTAATTTGCTGTTGAATGAAGAACAAAATGCAAGTGATAAAACAAAGCTGTCTCCTTTTCATATGGATGCATACTCTGTTCTTAGTGAATGCTGAAGGTAAGACCTTTCTCATTTTCACACATTACATGCGTTGAGGGCTGTTTTTAAAAAAAAATCTGATTTATGTTTTTTTAACTAGTCCCTATTGTGACTCAAATGCTGACACAAGTGCAGATGCCGATCCCTGTGGAAAACAGTTCTATGAGGGCTGTAAGACTAGACTATGGAGGGAGAATGGATACATCTGGTTCTAAATGTCAACTTAAGATTCCTGTCATTTTACTTCAAATATGTGTACACTACTGGTGAAACCTTCCCCAAGTCGCCAGGTGAGAAAGACTAGATAATCAAAAATTAAATTAGATAAATTAGATTAGATGCTTATCTCATGGCTACGGGTGTTATAATTATATACGGGCCCTCATAAGTACCCGTATCTTCCGTATTGTTCAATAAAAAGCATTTTGATCCGATTGGTGGCCATTGTCTCATTTCTTTCAACTGCGCAGCTGTAGCGGTTGGGGGGTGTATGCTCTCTGATACAGTATAACTCTATGAGAAAATGGCCGCCGATCGGATTAAAATGCTTTTTATTGAACAATACGGAAGATACGGGTACTTAGACCCACCCGAAATGAAGTGTAACATCCGTGGCCATGATGTAAGCACTTTATATTTTAAATCTGAACGTTTATGTAGATGTACAGGCTGTAAATGAACAAAGTGCAAATGCCATGTTGCAGTTCAACAAAGACGTCACGACGTCGTGTAGCTGTTTATTTGCAGTGGAGGAAAGTAACTAAGTACATTTACTCAAGTACTGTACTCAAGCTCACAACGCGTACATTTACTTACATTGGCTATTTGAAATGCCGATATACAAGAATGCATTGTGAGCTTGTAGATCTGCTATTTTCAAATAAATATTATATTAAATCTTTTATGATGATGATTACTTAATATGTCTATTTTTTACAACACAGATCCTCTATGGGGCTCCCTGGCACTAAATAGAAGGTGTCAATGGGGGAGTGATTAGAGGAGTGGCTAGGCTGAATAAATTACCCATTGTTCACGCCCATTACCTGGAGCTCAGAGGTGCTAGAAGTGACAATTCTCTAGAAGGGATTATCTCAGTTGGCACTATTATAGATAACCAGATTCAAATGAGCACATCTTCTTCAAATATGTTACGATTTCAATGAATGATACATCATATGAAAGCTTATATTCTGTACTTTAAAAAAAATAAAAATGCCAACTTGCGGCATAAAGCATTGTACCCAGTCACATATTATGAATAATGACTTGCTACTTGATCTGTTAAATGTCATGTTTATACGTGTCAAATGACAAATGTGCTCCTTCAAAGACTAAATAAACCTACAGTATAAGGCCTTTGGGACAGCTTTAATAAACAGACGTATTGATTGGAATGGAAAATTGTGTAGAAATTGTATTGTGATAGAAATGCCAACTTCTCTTCATTAGTAGAAGTTGGGACAATAAGCCGATTCAAATACTGACTTCAATATGCTAAACAAATAATGTAATGATGACTTGACCATTACCATATTATTAAAAATATCAACCACAACAGATCTTTTCAAAATCAAAATTCAACACATTGTAGTGAACGGTGCAGCGCCCCGGGATGTGATCGACCCACCATCTACCAGCCAACAGGCCACGGCAAGAGAATTAGCTGTGTGTGTGTGTGTGTGTGTGTGTGTGTGTGTGTGTGTGTGTGTGTGTGTGTGTGTGTGTGTGTGTGTGTGTGTGTGTGTGTGTGTGTGTGTGTGTGTGTGTGTGTGTATATATATATATATATATATATATATATATATATATATATATATATATATATATATATATATATATATATATATATATTCACTTTTATCATTTTATTCTTCATTGTATTGTTATCCACACTGTTGAGGAAGTTAAAGTATAATCATTAGTATCATGTTGCTACCAGTTGCACAGTATTTATATTTGACAATAAACACCTTGAACTTTTGGGATGAGCACAAACTGTTTTGTTTGCTCAATTGATTACTGCCAATGATTACCAGAGATAAATACACACATGTACAGGAATGCTCTGTTTAGTCACTCAAAAACTAAACAAGCATATGAAAACAAATGACCTCTGTGATCTGCAGCTATTATTTTTAAGACCAGCTTTGGTTCTTCCAAATAAAACCAACCAACAACAATTTAGAATATTCATGTGTGTCTGATTTGCTATCTTATAATTTTGTATTTATATAATGTCTATGAGTCACACATTGTAAGCCAAACTTAAACACAGACCTGTGTGTGTGCGTGTGCGTGAGAGAGAGCGTGCGTGCGTACGTGCGTGCAAGTCAATAGATATGCAATACATTATTTATGCAATACATTATACAATACAATGTGTTTGCTTTGCTCATTGTTGCAGTAGGCCTAGCACGTAGTGTGGCTATGTCAGAATCAGAATCAGTTTATATATATAAGTATGTTCACATTAAGGAATGGATGAATATGACCTGATGCTGTTGGATAGTACTGTATATCAATTTAACATGGGGCTAAGAACTCACTGAAGTTTTAATCTGATCAATAATGCACATAATTAAGGGTGTGAAACGTTTTATTTATTTTTATTAAAAAAACATTCTAAAAAGCTTTATTCCGATTGCAATCATTGCTATATAGGCTATTGTTTGCTCAGAATCACTGTATCATTCATTAATTTGTTTCAAAATAAAATACATTTTCCAAAACATTTATAGTGACTTTTTCCCCCAATTATTTTACTCTGTGCTTTTGAGCAATCAACTATTTATATTTATAAATATTGACCCGGAAGTGGATCGACGTTTGTACGTTTGGACGTTTTTTTTTTGTTTTGTGGTCATATTGCATGGTTTTATCTGGGTACAAATAAAGGTCGTATTTACAGAATCACTGAATGGATATAATAGTAAATTATATTCTTTTTTATATGGGGACGTCTACACGGTTTCAAAGTAAAAAAATTGGAAAACGTAAATATATACGAAAAATATATACACACAGATTATTCAACAACAGGGGGTCTCCCTGACTCTCTAGCACTTTAGTAAAGGCAACATTTTAAGGTCTCATACCAATGTTATACAATAAGGAGAGAGAACCACACAAAGATCATTTATCAGCTTCAATATTATAGTGTTAATATAGTTGCAATTTTGTCTGCTCATTTATTTGTTTCATAGTTCAGCTTTTTTTAATATCCTGTATGAGTTCTCTGTAAAACTTTAGCATATCCCAGCCTAGACTCTTGCATTCCTTGAGTGTCTGTTGTTGTTATTTGAGGCATTTTGCTCATCCTGTCCCCATCTCTCATTTTGCTTCCAGGGCCCACTATGCATGTAGCAAAATCGGGCAAACCGCCCCACAACATTACAGTGCTGGAAGGCGATAGCATCATTCTGAGGTAATGCCTAGTCGTACACCTGTACACCAACTAATTACATGAAAACTAGTTTGTGTTCCTATGGGATGCGTGTGTCTCACATAAGGTTGTTTCTAACAATAAACACATTATTTTTTATTTTGTATATTCTATTATACAATCATTCATTCACTTGGGAATAATCAGAAATTGACTAAGGATAACGAAAACAGACTGAGCATCTAAAGTTGAATTCACAGCAGTCTATGAGGGTGTTGCTTGTCAAAAATAAGTGGCCTTTATAACGTGCAGATTAGTTATTTTTGGCAAGTGACCATCATACAAAGTCCAGCTGATAATGTGTGAGTGTGTGCGTGCATGCGTGCGTGCGTGCGTGCGTGCGTGCGTGCGTGCGTGTATGTGTGTCACTGTGGGGGCTTGTGGGTCAAACATTATCCTGTGTATTACACAGGATAATGGATGTTAGATGTGTTGAAAACAGATGTACAGTACAAACTCACAAGGTGTCCCACCGCTACACAGTATCTCGGTGCCTGGACTGCTTCAACAGAACAGGATCTGAAAGTCCAGAGGACACTTGCCTGGAATGCCTTGCATGGGATGAGGAGAGTGTGGAAATCTGACATGGGAGATGAACGCAAGAGGCGTCTGTTCGTTGCTGGAGTCCTGCTGTATTGGGCGGAGACATGGACGCTCTTTGCACAGCAGGAAAAAAGCCCTTGTTGGCGTCCACCGACAAGAATGCTATGAATGGCACTTGGTGTCACATGGGAGGACCACCTCAGGAGCGTGGACCTCTACAGGGGCCTCCCACGGGTCACAGACAAGGTCAGAGAGAGAAGGATTTGGCTGGGCAGTGCGTCAGGCACCCGAAACTAGTGGCAACCAAACTGACACTGTGGGAGCCAACTCAAGGCACAGCTATGAGGGAAAGAAACGCACCGCCTACATAAACACATTGCAGCGCGACAGCGGAGCTAACAACACTGCAGAGATCAAGAACCTGATGCTTGAAAGGAGGGTGTGAAGGGCAGCGATTCAGGAGTCCTGAGTTCGTGTTGTCTGGTCCGCACTCTCACATCGCTCATCGAATACAGTATCATTTTCCGCAGTGGAAGTGGAGCGAGGACATCTTACCAAGACTTCTACCTAGCTACTGGAACCGAGAAAAAGCACCCAGGCTACGGCACCGCGACGATCCACTCGACTCTCACAGCCAACCCGAAGCGAAGAAACAAACCCCTGAATGGTAGATTTAATCGCAAGATGTACTTCTGTTTAATTCTACTACTTTCCGGAGACGTCGAAGTTAACCCTGGCCCTGTAACCACAAGGCAATCTGCTCGGCTTACAGCTGAATCCAACAGGCTAATGGTAAATGGTGCATTTATATAGCGCTTTTAACCAAAGCGCTTTACATTGATTGTGCCATTAACCCATTCACACACACTTTCATACACCGATGGCGGAGGAAACCATGCAAGGCACCAACCTGCTCATCGGGAGCAATTAGGGGTTCAGCGTCTTGCTCAAGGACACTTCAACACTAACTCAAAGGGAGCGCCCCAGCCCGGGATCGAACTGGGAACCTTGCGGTTTTCCAGTTCACTCTACCCGGCCACTCTACCCCTGAGCCACTGCCGCCCCCGGCTAGCGGTTAGCGGCTAACGTTGCCATTAGCAACGGGGGAAAACAAAAACAAAGCCAGGCTGCAACAAAGATCTCCCGGAGCACCGGAGCTAGCCTAGCAAACGTTGCTACTGAAGCTAGCTACGTCGACAACACCAATGGCTCCCCATCAACTCAACTAGGCGAATCAACCCAAATGATCAACCAAAACACCGACGTCGTTTCCACCACAGCCGTCGACGAGGACGCTTGCACCGACGCACAATCAACCGGGAGATGCAGCGTAGCCGAGAACGTGGAACCAAGGAGTCACCTAGCTGTTTTCACCGGAGCAGAGACCTTGATGCACCGCTACAAACCTACGGTTCGTTCCACGGCCAGGGTCCCAGCAGAGACCGTGATGGGGCCATCAGCAGAGGCCGGGCTGGGACCTCCGCGCCCCATCCCCCCACAACCCCCCAACCCCCCCCCACCCCCCACTGCTGGCTGCCTACGACGGAACAATGGCTTTGATGGACGCTACACCCCCCCCCCCCCCGAGACTGCTCCTAAACACCTCTCAGTGGACAAACATCTTTCCATTGAAAAAATGAACAAATCGTTTGGCGTTGGCTTGCACATAATACACCTAAATGGGAATTCCCTTGTAGGAGACAAGCTAACACAAATCAAGCAGATGTTTTATGATGGTAAGGTTGACATTTTAACTTTTTCTGAAACAAAACTTGATCAAGCGATAACTGACTCTGTGATTGAGATTGAAAACCAGTGATGGGCAAGCTACTTGGAAAATGTAGCAAGTTACACTACTAGTTACTCTCGATTAAATGTAGCTCAACTACAACGGAAGCTATCGTCAGAGAAATGTAGTAAGCTACACTACAAGCTACATGGCAAAAGTAGCTAGCTACATCGACACTACTTTTTAAAAAAAAATGTTTTTATCAACTTCATGATCAAGAACAACTTTCCACTAAACAAATAGGCAGGCAAAAAATGCTCAGTTTGATTGTTTATTATAATGTATAATGTGTGATGTCAAACAAAACTGACATTTTCAAATAATATTCCTATATATTCCTCATTTTGTAAGTAAAATCAATTGATCAATTTAGACTGTATTTAAATCCAAATAAATGTATATAAAAGATATGAATTATCAACACTGCTCTAGATCAGTTATTCTCAACGTTTTCAGGCCGTGACTCCCCAAAATAATCAAATTTGAGCTGGGGACCCCTCAAAATAATCATATTTGAACTGGGGACCCCCCAAAATAATCATATTTGAACTGGGGACCCCTCAAAATAATCATATTTGAACTGGGGACCCCTCAAAATAATCATATTTGAACTGGGGACCCCTCAAAATAATCAAATTTGAACTGGGGACCCCTCAAAATAATCATATTTGAACTGGGGACCCCCCAAAATAATCATATTTGAACTCACCCCCCACCCTGACAAGCACTTGGAATGTAGTTGTTGAGGCATTATTTAGTTTGACTTGCGGTTCCACAGATACAAATTGTGAAAATAGCAGATCTACAAGCTCACAATGCCACACAATGCGAAGCGTTGTGAGCTTGTAGATCTGCTATTTTCAAAATGTTTGCCTTTCTTATATTATTTGACTATTTGGCCAATATCTGACACAGTTTTTATAATATAGTTTGTTGATTGTAATGGTCTACTTTTTGTTCTCTTTTTTTTGTATTAAAAATGCCTTAAAAGTCCATAAATGGTCACTTCACTGTCATCTGGGGACCCCCCAAAAATCATGTGGGGACCCCCCTGGGGATACCGACCCACAGGTTGAGAACCACTGCTCTAGATGATCTATTCCCTCTTATGTAGCCTACTGTATGTATTTATTTTAGTTTGCCTTTTCTTTTCCCCACCCCATAATGTTATTCATTCTCTGCCTAAAGTGAAAAATAGCAGCTATCTATTAGTTATCTATCTGTTGACAAAAAAAGGGCATTGACTTGTGTGCTGTTTGGAAACAGTTGACAATGGTTATGTAAAGCTTTTCATCAGCTTATTTGGGGCTTATTTTTATAGACCTGGTTGCTTGTTTCTTTCGCACAATTTGGCAACACTGCTTCTAATGGCTAACAAAACTAGCTGGCTCCGTCTGTGATCATAGAGTTATAATATATCGTCTGTGATCCATGCTCTGTGGCTGCTTTCAACAGCCATGGCTGGGACGGTGGATAGATCTTTCTGTTACCATCTAAAAGTACCACACACAGCTGAAAAGTATTGCGGACACGTTATTATGGATCCCACTGAGCATCGCGGACTGCTCTCTTCATGTGGTCTGTTTTGATTAACTTCCTGGTTTGGCATGCATGACCCGCCCTATGCTGACTCTGATTGGCCTACCCGTAATGTTCCTTACCCAATCGTGAGTCGTCATATCTAAACCAACCAATCACCTCCGTGGATTTCTTTTTTCTTCACAAAGCTATTTAGCAGTCAACTTTTCTCCAGTGAGAGTAGCGTGTAGCGATGATGGACGTTACATCACTACTTGGGTCTAAAAATAGCTACACTACAGAAAACGCTATTTGGTTCAAAAGGAGCGACGCTACCGTCACGCTACTGGGAAATGTAGTTAAGCTATGTAGCGTCGCTACTTGTAGCTCGCTACTGCCCAACACTGTTGAAAACTACAAACTCTTCAGAAAAGATAGGAACAGAAACGGGGGTGGTGTTTGCATTTATGTTCATACTGACAATGTCTGCATCCTTCGGGAAGACCTGATGGATGAAAACATTGAAGCTGTGTGGGTCGAGATCATTTTTAATCATGCCAAACCTGTGCTAGTCGGTACCATATACAGATCTCCTAACCAGACTGATTTCTATGATATACTTGATGAATGTTTAGCTAAAGTGGACCATGCGGAGACGATACTTCTTGGTGATTTTAACACTGACATGCTCCGCAAGGAAGCGTCAATGTATAAGTCATTCAAGGCGTTTTGTGATCGGCACTCACTCCACCAGCTGATCACTCAGCCCACAAGGCTGTGTGTTTCCACTCAAACTACCATAGATCTCATTCTAACAACGGACAAGGATAAAATCCTAAATAGTGGTGTTTCCACCTGTGGCATATCTGATCACAACATGATCTTCTGCACCAGAAAGAAACGTAAACCTAAGACCGGTTACCACAAAACAGTCACGGTCAGAGACCTCAAAAATTACAAGAGTGAGAACTTAGATCACAGACTGGAGGAACAGGATTGGTCCGACGTTCTAAACAGCACACAGGTAGACAAATCCTGGCTTAGTTTCAAAACCAAATTCATTCAAATTTTGGACAGTGTGGCTCCCATGAAAACCATCAGGGTCAAAACCCGCTCGGTACCATGGATGAATTCGGACATCCTTACTGCCATGAAAGTCAGAGACAAAAAGTGTTCTGAGTTTCATAAAAGTAGGATCAAACTCGCCAAATGTTTTAACAAAGGTCTCGAATCCCACGTAGCTAAACTTGAAAAGGAAAAAAACAAGCTAAGAAACAAGGTAAATGGCATGCTCCAGTTAGCAGAAAAAGGCTACCTGGATGACAAGATTGAGGAAAATCAAAGAAAACCACGAGAGCTTTGGAAGCTACTCAAGAACCTCCTAGGCTGCAGCAAGAAATTGAAAACCAGGCTTACAAACATAAGCCTCAAGGTGAATGACACTCTCATTTCATCCAAACACGAAGTGAGTCAAATCCTCAACATATTCTTCACGACCGTAGCCTCAGATTTGGTTGAAAAACTTCCTCCACACTCTGGGAGATATGGTGAGGAGTATGTTGTCTCATTTTACGAAAAACAGGGTGTTTGCAAAGATGATTTTAAACTCTCCCCTGTGAAAACAGAAGAGGTGTTTAAAAAATGTAGTGCTCTTCATCAACACAGAGCCACAGGCCTCGACAATATCCCCCCCAAATTTCTAAAAGACTCAGCCGCCTCCATTGCTCCAATCATTACCCACATAATAAACCTCTCCATCATACAGGGACGGGTCCCTAACGATTTCAAAAAAGCAAGGGTGACCCCTCTGTACAAAAAAGGAAACCAATTAGACCCTGGCAACTACCGGCCTATTTATATTCTAAGCTCCATCTCGAAAGTCATGGAAAAAATAGTCTATGAACAGGTCAACAAGTATCTTGCCGAGAAAAATCTAATCTACAAATTCCAATCTGGTTTCAGAACAAACCACTCCACTGACACATGCCTTCTCTATTTGAACGACTCTATCAAACAAGAGATCGAAAAGGGCAAATATTGCGGCATGGTCATGCTGGACCTCCAGAAGCCTTTTGACACCGTTAATCACCCAATTATGATCAATAAGCTCAAAGCAATAGGTTTTGATGACACGTCCGTGAACTGGATGAGATCCTACCTGGAAGGGATGGAGCAAGTGGTGGAAGTAAACGGCACCCAGTCCCCCCCCCCCCTCCCAGTGACTTGTGGTGTTCCTCAAGGAAGTATACTAGGACCCTTACTGTTCCTGATATATGTGAATGACATGTCTTCAGCCTGCGACTGCAACCTGTTCCTGTTCGCAGATGACTCGGCCCTGCTAGTCTTGGACAGGGACAGGCTGCAGGTTGAGAAAACTCTCAGCTCGGAACTCAACAAGATCTGCATCTGGCTCTCCAACAACAAGCTTTCATTACACCTGGGTAAAACGGAATGCATCCTCTTTGGGTCCACTCCTAACCTTAGAAAGGCAGAGAGTTTCACGATCAAAGCGGGTGATGATATCATCAAAAGAAAAAACAAAATGACCTACCTGGGCTCTATCTTGGAGGCTGACCTCTCTGGTGACAAAAATGCAGAAAAAACGATCAAAACTGTCCACAAAAAAAACACGCTATTTGTGGAGGATTGATCGTCTAGTCAGTAAGAATACTCTGAAGACTCTTGCAGTGGCCCTCATACAAGGTCATTACGATTATGCATGCACTTCGTGGTATCACAACACCTCCAAGGCCTTAAAAACAAGGCTCCAAACATCCCAAAACAAACTTGT
This sequence comes from Gymnoscopelus microlampas, assembly GCF_963454915.1. Taxonomy (NCBI): domain Eukaryota; kingdom Metazoa; phylum Chordata; class Actinopteri; order Myctophiformes; family Myctophidae; genus Gymnoscopelus; species Gymnoscopelus microlampas. Next base: position 976,938 of record NW_028155725.1, on the reverse strand, counting down.
AAGGCTACTTCTTGGCCTCAATTACAAAACCCATCTAACCGAGTACAGCAACTTGCTATGGGCCTGGTCTTCAAGATATACCACAACATTGGGATCCCCCTGTATTTGTCAAAATACTTCCAAAATGTTAATGATGTCCATAATCACAATACCAGAGGCAGCTCCACAAACCTTGTCCAACCCTTTTTTGGCTCAACAAAGGGAAGTAACTCGTTCTCATGCTATTCATCAAAAATGTGGAACGCCCTACCAAAGGGAGTAAAGGAGTGTAAAACCATACTCTCTTTCAAAACTGCCCTAAAGATACACCTTCAGGAGGCTGCAATTGGAAAATGGCCCCTGTCTAAGTCCTAACCTAACCTACCCCCCTACCCCCCAACCTCTCTCCTTCTTCTTTTGTACATATTTCTCACTCTCCATACCAGTAACCTGTAAACTGATTGTATGACATTCTATAGTAGTTGTGTTTATCTGTCTGTCTCTTATATGTCATCATGATTTGTGTGCGTGGGGAACTCATTTGAAACAAGCGTAGTGCTTTTATGAGTCTTCCAGTTCAGTAGACCTCGTATTCTGAATTTGTACTTTCATGTACTGTTGTTCTCATGTCTTACTAAATAAAGTACATCAATCAATCAATCAATCAGTTGGATTATCTTAAATCATTTCTATACATTTGTAACAAAATAGATGGACCACCTGACAGTGACCAATATGCCTACATTAAACACTTAAACCCCTTCTTTTTTTGTCTAGACCAAATCTCCAATCTGCAAGCTTGTTCTGCTATTCTGGCAGAATGTTCGTCTATTAAGACATATCCATTACCCAGAATTCTGAGTATACTGTAGGGTTCATGTGATGTTTACTAATATCCCTTCACTACATGCATGCTATAGTACAGTACAGTGTAAATGTACTTTGCCACAAACTGGTTGGAAGCGTCTCATGCTGCTGGTCAAATTGCACTCTATTTTGTCATTGGTATCAACCTTATCAAAACTATTACGACCAAACATTCACCCACTCACATGTAGGTGAGTGGGTGAGACAACTTTCACTTGCACTTAAGTCATATTAGACCAGGAGTATCTACTGGGTTGGAGTACTTTGTCCACCACTGGGTGAAACAGATTTCTGTCCACATGCAGGTGTCAGGATTATGAGCCAGTCATCCACAAGGTGGCATGGCTGAAGGGCTCCCTCATCCTGTTGGCTGGTGAGGACAAGTGGACACTGAACGAGCGTGTGTCACTGGTCAACCTCAACAGTAGTGACTACTCCATCCAGATAGACAAGGTGCAGCTGGCTGACGAGGCGGTCTACACCTGCTCCTTCCATGTCAACAAAAAGCAACACATAACCCAAGTGTACCTCACTGTCCAAGGTCAGAGACCTTTTTATCAGATTTATCATTTAGGCAGCCTGGCTGCCTAAATGATAAATCTGCCTGCCTAAATGATAAATGCTTTACTATGTGCCAGTAGGAGATTGAGCTGAAACTCTCTACACTACAGCTATTAGAGTAGTAGCCTTTTCCATTTTGCACAAATTAGGCTGTTCCCTTTTCTGCCACCAGGTGTCATAAGACAACATAATAAGCCATTATCTTGATCCATCCATGCTCATCACAAGCTCATTGATCTGTATACAATATGTCCAACGGTACTTTAACACATGTGTCTGTCCTAATAATATAAAACCTGTATCTACAGTATGTAGTACTATTCAAATTCTTTCTGGATTGATCAGAATGTGCTTTGTTAGGATCTGTAGCAACCACTAATGTAATAACGGCTCATAATGTAATAAGGGCTCATAATGTAATAAAAAAAATGTAATAACAGCTCATAATGTAATAATCAGCTCATAATGTAATAAAAAAAACGAGCGCATAACGTAATAACGGATTTTTGAATAATGTAATAATGTAATAATTTGTTACATTAACAACCTCCACATAGGAGGCTCATAATGTAATAAAACCTCATAATGTAATAATGTTTCATATTTTGGGTAAGTATCATGGTAGTAAATCAGTATCATGGTCAGTATCATGGTCAGTACCATGGTCAGTATCATGGTCAGTACCATGGTCAGTACCATGGTCAATACCATGGTCAGTATAATTATCATGGTCAGTATAATGGTCAGTATCATGGTCAGTATAATGGTCAGTATCATGGTCAGTACCATGGTCAGTATCATGGTCAGTATCATGGTCAGTACCATGGTCAGTATCATGGTCAGTATCATGGTCAGTATCATGGTCAGTACCATGGTCAGTATCAGTACCATGGTCAGTATCAGTACCATGGTCAGTACCATGGACAGTATCAGTACCATGGTCAGTATCATGGTCAGTACCATGGTCAGTATCATGGTCGGTATCATGACCAGTATCATGGCCAGTATCATGGTTAATTATGGTCAGTACCATGGTCAGTATCAGTATCATGGTCAGTACCATGGTCAGTACCATGGTCAGTATCAGTATCATGGTCCGTACCATGGTCAGCATCATGGTCAGTATCAGTACCATGGTCAGTACCATGGACAGTACCATGGTCAGTATCATGGTCAGTATCAGTATCATGGTCTGTATCATGGTCTGTATCATGGTCAGTACCATGGTCAGTATCATGGTCAGTACCATGGTCAGTATCATGGTCAGTTTCATGGTCACCATGATACTGACCATGATATTGATATGATACTGACCATGAAACTGACATTGTAAAGACCATGATACGTACATGATACTGACATTATACCGACCATGATACTGACCATCATACTTGCCAGGAAACAACAATTTGAGCCGTTATTGTCTCCGCCAGGCCGAAAGGCATGGCGACAGAGTATGTTTTACCCCTGTCCGTCCGTCCGTCCGTCCGTCCGTCCGTGTGTCCGCGTGTCCGTCCGTCCGTCCGTCCGTGTGTCTGTCTGTGAACAGCTAATCTCGGGCACCGTTAGCCCGGCCGCTGCGAAACTGTGCACACACACTCCCTGGATGCCAAAGCCGAACCTCTGTCCTAAAATGTTCAGATTGTCCTGTTATAGCGCCACCAGGAGGCCGATTTGTGCAAAACACATTTTTGGATATCACTCCTACAGATTTTGTCCAAACCTCACGTAAATCGGTACACAGTATCTATATAGTCATGCGATCAACAAGGATCTCCACGATTTTTTATATTCTATCCTGATTGGCTAAGATTGGCTTCCAAAGTTTGCAGGATTGGTTTGTTTTGAACAAAATGCCTTAAATCATCAACGCAGCGTGTGATTGCCGTGAAATTTTGCGCACACCTTCCCACTAGGCCGAGGAAGAAATGCCACCCTTTTCACATTGGCCTATTATAGCGCTACCAGGAGGCCACAATAACCTACCTGACCTGGCGGAGACCTGTGCTCCGAGGAGCACTTTTTTTTGTTACATTATGCAGTGTTATTACATTATGAGTGGCTACGCAAGGTTCTTAATGTAACACATTATTACATTATGGGCTCATGATTTTATTACATTATGAGCTGATTATTACATTATGAGCTTTTATTACATTTAGTTTATTACATTATGAGCTTTTATTACATTTAGTTTATTACATTATGAGCCGTTATTACATTTTGAGTTGCTGTAGCAACTCATAATGTAATAACGGCTCAACTCAAAATTAATAACGGCTCATAATGTAATAAATTTACAGTAATAAAAGCTCATAATGTAATAATTAGCTCATAATGTAATAAAAACAACAATTTGAGCCGTTATTACATTATGCACTGTTATAACATAATGAGGGGCTACGCGAGGTTCTTAATGTATCACATTATTCAATTTTTTATTACATTATGAGCTTTTATTACTGTAAATGTATTACATTATGAGCAGTTATTACATTATGAGTTGCTACAGCAACTCATAATGTAATAACGGCTCATAATGTAATAAACTAAATGTAATAAAAGCTCATTATGTAATAAACTAAATGTAATAAAAGCTCATAATGTAATAAACTAAATGTAATAAAAGCTCATAATGTAATAATCAGCTCATAATGTAATAAACTAAATGTAATAAAAACTCATAATGTAATAAACTAAATGTAATAAAAGCTCATAATGTAATAAACTAAATGTAATAAAAGTTCATAATGTAATAATCAGCTCATAATGTAATAAACTAAATGTAATAAAAACTCATAATGTAATAAACTAAATGTAATAAAAGCTCATAATGTAATAACGGCTCATAATGTAATAAACTAAATGTAATAAAAGCTCATAATGTAATAAACTCAATGTAATAAAAGCTCATAATGTAATAAACTAAATGTAATAAAAGCTCATAATGTAATAAACCAAATGTAATAAAAGCTCATAATGTAATAAACTAAATGTAATAAAAGCTCATAATGTAATAATCAGCTCATAATGTAATAAAATCATGAGCCCATAATGTAATAATGTGTTACATTAAGAACCTCGCGTAGCCACTCATAATGTAATAACACTGCATAATGTAACCAGAAAAAGTGCTCCTCGGAGCACAGGTCTCCGCCAGGTCAGGTAGGTTATTGTGGCCTCCTGGTGGCGCCATAATAGACCAATGTGAAAAGGGTGCTATTTCTTCTTAGGCCTTTCAATCGGACACTGCATTCATGATTTGAGGCATTTTGTTCCAAAAATGTGTTTTGCTAAATTAGACCTGCTGGTGGCGCTATAACAGGCCAATGTGAAAAGGGTGCCATTTCTTCCTCGGCCTAGTGGGAAGGTGTGCGCAAAATTTCACGGCAATCGCACGCTGCGTTGATGATTTGAGGCATTTTGTTCAAAACGAACTAATCCTGCAAACTTTGGAAGCCAATCTTAGCCAATCAGGATAGAACATAAAAAATCGGAGAGACCCATGTTGATCACATGACTATATAGATACTGTGTACCGATTTGCATGAGGTTTGGACAAAATCTGTAGGAGTGATATCCAAAAATGTGTTTTGCACAAATCGGCCTCCTGGTGGCGCTATAACAGGACAATCTGAAAAATTTGGGGCAGATGTTCGGCTTTGGCATCCAGGGAGTGTGTGTGCACAGTTTCGCAGCGGCCGGGCTAACGGTGCCGGAGAGGAGATTAGCTGTTCACAGACAGACACACGGACGGACGGACACACGGACACACGGACGGACGGACGGACAGGGGTAAAACATACTCTCTCGCCATGCCTTTCGGCCTGGCGGAGACAATAACGGCTCAAATTGTTGTTTCCTGGCAAGTATGATGGTCAGTATCATGGTCGGTATAATGTCAGTATCATGTACGTATCATGGTCAGTATCATGGTCTGTAGAATGTCAGTATCATGGTCAGTATCATGGTCAGTATCATGTCGGTATCATGTCAGTATCATGGTCAGTATCATGTCAATATCATGACAGTATTATGGTCAGTTTAATGTCAGTATCATGGTCAGTATCATGGTCAGTTTAATGTCAGTATCATGGTTAGTATCATGGCCAGTTTAATGTCAGTATCATGGTCAGTATCATGGTCAGTATCATGTCAATATAATGTTAGTATCATATACGTATCATGGTTAGTATCGTGTCAGTATCATGGTCAGTTTAATGTCAGTATCATGGCCAGTATCATGGTCGGCATCATGGCCAGTATCATGTTTAATTATGGTCGGTATCATGGCCAGTATCATGGTCATTATCATGGTGACCATGAAACTGACCATGATACTGACCATGGTAATGACCATGAAACAGACCATGATACTGATACTGACCATGATACTGACCATGATACCGACCATTATACTGACCATGATACTGACCATGATACTGACCATGATACTGATACTGACCATGGTACTGACCATGGTACTGACCATGATACTGATACTGATACTGACCATGGTACTGACCATGGTACTGACCATGGTACTGACCATGATACTGATACAGACCATGATACTGACCATGATACTGATACTGACCATGATACTGACCATGGTACTGACCATGGTACTGACCATGATACTGATACTGACCATGATACTGATAATGATTATTATGATGTAACACTTTACTTTTCTCAACAATATGAGACATTATTACATTATGAACTTTTATTACATTGTGAGCCTCATATGTGGAGGTTGTTAATGTAACAAATTATTACATTATTACATTATTGAAAAATCCGTTATTACGTTATACGCTCGTTTTTTTATTACATTATGAGCTGATTATTACATTATGAGTTTTTATTAAAAAAATTTTATTACATTATGAGCCCTTATTACATTATGAGCCGTTATTACATTAGTGGTTGCTACATACTGTTACCTCGAGTTCTAGCCATAAAATTAGGGTTGGGACTCGATTAAAAAAAATAATCTAATTAATTATAGGCTTTGTAATTAATTAATCGCAATTAATCACATTTTAATCGCATATCAATATTTGACCTGAGAACAGTGAAAAGCATTTTTGTCTCCGCCAGGCCGAAAGGCATGGCGAGAGAGTATGTTTTACCCCCTGTCCGTCCGTCCGTGTGTCCGTGTGTCCGTGTGTCCGTCCGTCCGTCATTCGATCTGTCTGTGTACAGCTAATCTCCGGCACCGTTGGCTTGCTCGCAGCCAAACTGTGCACACACAGTCCCTGGATACCAGAGCAGAACCTCTGCCCCAAATTTTTCACAGGGGCCTGTTATAGCGCCACCAGGAGGCCGATTTGTGCAAAACTATTTTTTTGACAGTACTCCTACAGATTTTGTCCAAAAATCCCACAAATCGGTACACAGTATCTCTACAGTCATTAAACGAAACGGGTCTTTCAGATTTCTCATATTCCATCCTGATTGGCTAAAAATGTCTTCCAAAGTTTGCAGGAGTTCTCCGTTTTGAACAAAATGCCTCAAATCATGAACACAGCATGCACTTTCTGAGAAATTTTGCAAGCACATTCCCATTAGGCCGAGGAAGAACTACCATTTGAACATTTTTAAATCAGCCTCATGGTGGCGCTATAACAGGCCGATTCGTGTTTTTACCTATAATTGCACCGATCTGTGTAAAACTTTGTATGCACACTCCCTATAGGTCAAGGAAAAACCTTTGCCCTGCATTTTTCACATCTGCCTTTTATAGCGCCACCAGGAGGCCGACTTGTGTAAAACACATTTTTTTATACTACTCCTTCCAATTGTATCCAAATTTCACGCAAATCGGTACACATGATCTCTATAGTCATGTGATCACGACGGGTGTGTTTGATTTTTCATATTCCATACTGATTGGCTAAGATTGACATCTAAAGTTTGCATTATTGGCTTGTTTTGAACAAAATTCTGCAAATCATGAACGCACCGTCCAATTGCGCTCAAACTTTGCACGCACATTCACACTATGTTGAGGAACAAATGCCACCCTTTTAACATTGGCCTGTTATAGCGCCACCAACAGGTCTAATTCAGCAAAACACATGTTTTTGACAAAATGCCTCAAATCATGAATGCAGTCAGTGTCCGATTGTCGTGCAAGGCCTAAGAAGAAATGGCACCCTTTTCACGTTGGCCTATTATAGCGCCACCAGGAGGCCACAGTAGCCTACCTGACCTGGCGGAGACCTGTGCTCCGAAGAGCACTTTTTCTAGTTTTCAAATGGATTTTGCATACGTCTTTAAGTACATGTACTCAAGAACTGTACTTAAGTACAATTTTGAGGTATTTGCACTTGACTCTCGAGTATTTCCAATTTAATTTCCAGTACTTTTACTTCTACTCCAGTAACTCCACTATATCTCAGAGGCAAATATTGTACTTTTTACTCCACTACAATTATTTGAAAACTTTAGTTACTAGTTACTTTGTAGATTTAGATTATTATTATAAAACATTACAGTAACCATGTGAAAATAGCAGACCTACAAGCACAATGCATTGTGAGCTTGTAGATCTGCTATTTTCCACCACTGGAGGCTGGTAGAGTGTGTTGTTGTTACTGTTGTTTTAAGTAGTTTAACTAAGAAATAGTTTCATTAATTATTAATACAAATCGCGCATGTGATCCGCACCGCATTGTAGAACACATGAACCAACCTTAGATTGGTTCATGTGTTCATCATGTGTTTATTTGATCTGCTCATTTTGTAAAAAACACAGACACTTAAATAATAGGTGTGAATAACCTGTATTTTTTCATCACATATCTCAACAATATGACAATACTAAGTTGCTTATACCCTACAAAATAGGGCCAATATTTGAGAAATGTTGGGTTTATAGTGGTGAAATGCTTTTATTTTCAGGATGGCAGTTTTGTTTACTACAATCATTTAATAATTGACACATATCCATGGCATGGCATTGTACATTGCCCATGTGTGTTAGAATGCATGAATATGTACTCAAATAGTTTTTTTCCCCAGCTTCATGTATTCATATCTAACCAGCATAATGCACATAAAAGTGTGCGTGTGTGATTTTAGTGATGATCCACAATGTCACACAGGGAAACACCTGCAGTATATACCAAACACACACAGGCAAAAAAAACTAAAAACTAAATATCACAGATTTCAATGTCACCAGTGTGCTGACACTTTGTATTAACACATTGCCTGCCAATTACGCATTAATGCGATCTAATAAATAGTGCGCTTGGCCGCCAAGATCGCATAAATGCGATCTATGGTCTTTATTGTGGTTTAATATGTATTGTGGTCTTATGCAACCTGTGTCTTCATATCTTACTGCTGCATGGAAAGAAAAGTCATGTGAGCGGAAAAGTCATGTGATCAGACCAAAAAAATACAAAAACAAGCTGTAGTACCAGCTGCTGCCTTGAGAATTCAACAAACAAACACAAGACAGAGAGTAACGACGGAGACAGACGGAGACAGAGCTGATCGAGAGAGAAAGAGAGAGAAAGTGAGAGAAATTGAGTTATTTTGAGTTTAGTTTCTTTATTTTAGTTGTACTAGTTGTAAAAACAGTTGAGGGAGAGGAGAGGTGGTGGACCCGGGGTGTCGGAAGGTTTAGGTGAGGGGGGAGGGGAGGGGAGGAGGTGGTGGTCTCGTCTGGTGGACGGAGCCGAGAGCCTGGAGCCTGGCGAGAGATTTAGGTGAGTGTCAGGCGAGATTGTAGGAAAGATGGTAGGGAAACGGGGCAGAAAGTCCAAACATGCAGAGCCCCAGAGGGACCAGGGTCAACGGACGTTGGAGGACTGCATGTCCTTTACAGCGCCCCAGCGACCGCTCCAACTCCCGCAAGCACCCCTGCCATTACCCCCGGGAGATAAGCTTGTCGTACCGGAGGACTTGAAGGTACAGCGCCGGTCATCATCACCCGCTGCCCCGCCATTAGAGCAGCGACCTAATCTCGTTGTACCGGAGGACGTGAAGGTACAGCGCCGGTCATCATCAGCCGCTGCCCCGCCATTAGAGCCGCGACCTAATCTCGTTGTACCGGAGGACGTGAAGGTACAGCGCCGGTCATCATCAGCCGCTGCCCCGCCATTAGAGCCGCGACCTAATCTCGTTGTACCGGAGGACGTGAAGGTACAGCGCCGGTCATCATCAGCCGCTGCCCCGCCATTAGAGCCGCGACCTAATCTCGTTGTACCGGAGGACGTGAAGGTACAGCGCCGGTCATCATCAGCCGCTGCCCCGCCATTAGAGCCGCAAGCTGAGGCTCCTCCGCATATATTTGAGTACTTGAAGGTACCAGAGGACTTGAAAAAAGAGGTACTGGACATACCGGAGGATGTACCCGTACCACCGGTACCGGATGATGTACCACCACCAGTACCCGAGATCGATACCCCGGCCGGGGTGCGACGGAGCGAGAGACCGAAGGCAGCGACAGCGTGGGTTCGCCCAGGCGATACCTCCGATGGGGAAGACAGCAGTTTTAGCGGCGACGATGTCGGGTCTCTTGGCTGGCAGCCAAGCCCAACGAAGAGTCGGACATCGTTTACTAGTGGTAAGACTTGTTTATATCATCACAACATAGTTTTTATATTGATATGGCGCTATTTCATATTTTGATGAAGTGAATATAGCCGATCTACAAGCTCACAATGCATGGCGATGCGTGGGTGTAAAAAAAAAAGACGAGTCTTTTTTTTTTATCATGTTTTACTTATGTAGAAAGTATTTTATGAATGAATATTATGTATTCTGAATCTATGCATGTGATATATTTGATTATGATGAAGCTTATGACTTCACTATGGGGCAGTAGACTTGTAGATCTGGCTAATGTTTTTTTGGGGGGGGTGTGGGGGCATACTTCAAAGGGAAGAGAGGTTAGGTTGTGTAAATAACAACAAATCCTTTGATGGGGTCATCATAAGGCTATGTCAACAATGATTTTCAAGTCCCTTTGATGTTATTTTGAAATTACTGACGAGTATATACTTTTAGATCAGGTTTGGGGTGGCCAGGTGCACTAGAAGCCCCCACCTCTGATCCACTGTCATTTGTCAAAATCTTCAAAGGCGACTAAGGGACAGGTCATGTAAACAACATTCAGCGTTTTGATCCTGTTTACTAAAGTATTTGATATTTGGTTTCAGATGAAGATGAAGAAAGGGCAGGCAGGAGAAAGGATGCAAGACCATCTGTCTTTTTTGGAAAAGGTAACTAATTTCTACCTTCACATTTGCACCATATGTTTATATGTTGAATTGAATATCTAGGACCCCAATGGATTGGTGTCATAGACAAAGTGTTTGAGACATGCTGGCTGTGAACATAATTGTACATTATATTTATCACATTATCTGATGTTTTACTATGATCACAGACAGGGGAGGTAAGGAGAGAGTTTTGAGGAGAAAGACGGCAGCAAAAGCAGGACGAGCATCTGCATGTCTTGGGGAAGGTAATTCATCTCTATATTCACATTTGCTGTGTGTGTGTGTGTGTGTGTGTGTGTGTGTGTGTGTGTGTGTGTGTGTGTGTGTGTGTGTGTGTGTGTGTGTGTGTGTGTGTGTGTGTGTCACAGACAGTCTTGTCTGTCTCTCTCACACACACACACACACACACACACACACACACACACACACACACACACACACACACACACACACACACACACAGAAATGTATTACACTATAACATTGTCCTAGTGATGACACCTGTTCACTTTCCATGTATTCACACATTATTTGATGTTTTACTATGATCTCAGACAGGGGAGGTAAGAAGAAGGGGAGAGTTTTGAGGAGAAAGATGGCAGCAAAAGCAGGAGGAGCATCTGCATGTCTTGGGGAAGGTAATTCATCTCTATATTCACATTTGGTGTGTGTGTGTGTGTGTGTGTGTGTGTGTGTGTGTGTGTGTGTGTGTGTGTGTGTGTGTGTGTGTGTGTGAGAGACACAGCCAGTCTGTCTGTGTCTCTCACACACACACACACACACACACACACACACACACAACATTGCCCTAGTGATGACACCAGTCACCAGTTCACTTTCCATGTGTTCACTGTACTACAATTTGTCTCCATACATCCAGTCTGCACTGTAATGATATATAGACATGCTTGACTGGATGTATGGAGACAAATTGTAGTACAGTGAACACATGGAAAGTGAACTGGTGACTGGTGTCATCACTAGGGCAATGGTGTGTGTGTGTGTGTGTGTGTGTGTGTGTGTGTGTGTGTGTGTGTGTGTGTGTGTGTGTGTGTGTGTGTGTGTGTGTGTGTGTGTGTGTGACCTTTAGACCTTTTACCACATTATTTTATGTTTTACTGTGATCTCAGACAGTGAGGAAGAGGAGGAGGAGGAGGAAGAAGAAGAGGCAGCATCACACCGTAAAAAAAAGAGGTAAGGACTTGTTCTGTTCTGCTCATCACACCTGTACCACACAAATAAAAAAATATGTATTTCATGGTAATTATATATTTCTATAATTTACAGGTGGTGGTGGGAAGCGCCGAGCTGCAGCCACTGTGTGGCAGGACTCCGACTGGCAACCTCCGGTGGACATTCCCTTCACAGCCGTTCCCGGTCCTCGCCACGCTGCAGCTGAGATTCAGTCAGTTCATCCTGTGGACTTCCTGGCTCTTATCCTCACCGACGAGCTGCTAGAGACTATATGCGTGCAAACTAATCTCTACGCAGAGCAGTACATCAGAGATGAACAGAAGGAGTTTCCACATGGCAGAACACAGGCATGGAAACCTGTCAAAGTGGGCCTAATGCAGAAACCTGAGATCGAACTTTATTGGTCCACTGAGGAGCCACTAACCACTCCATACTTCAGTAAGACCATGTCTCGAAACAGGTACCAAATAATATGGAGGTTTCTGCATTTCAGTGACAATGACTGTATTGATGCTGACGACAAGATCTACAAAGTGCGCTCACTGTTAGAGTACTTACTCACAAGATTCCAAGAGCTGTATTGCCCCAGTCAAAACATAAGCATCCAGGTCCATCAGGTCCACTTTGCTGTCTTTCTGATGAAGGGATAATAGCTAATGTTTTGGTCTAGCCTTTCCACTCCGTTCATGTACTTGTTGTAAGAAAGGATACAAACTGGCTTCTCTTGTGGCACTCTATCTCTGTGTTTTTTTCTTTTTCACCATGGCGGTTTCCATCTCATCCTTGTGGATGGTTGTGATCATTCGCACTATTCTCTTGTCTCTCCATGTCAGTAACATGACTTTGCCATTGTGCCGCATCATTCTGTCTCCGACTTTCAGGCTGGAATTTGTCACCTCTCTCAGCACTAGTGGTTCGCCTCTTTTCTTCCTCCATATGTTTTCAGGCCAAGAAGAAGTTCAAACAGCTCCACAGAATTGTAAAAATTGTCCATATACAATCTAAAACCAAAACCCTTCAAGTCAGAGAGGAGGAAAAGAATAGTGAATTCTAGGGAGTCGCCTAGTCTAGTATATGGCTTCATGTTGTAACACCAAGAAAAGACCCTCCGAGCAGGCTGAATTGTGATGTAGCGGCGCATAAGCTTGTCGCACTCCCCCCCACCGCGGCCAAAAGAGTGCAGTGAGGGTGTGCAGGGTCTGTTCCCGAAAGGGAAAGGGGAGCGAGACGAGGTTGATGTGCATTAGCTGTAAGATGCCCCTCCATGCTGAGGAGTGTTACACACTGTATCACACCAAGAAAAAATATTGGTTGTTTTTACCTCCCCTGTCTGTGATCATAGTAAAACATCAAATGTGAACTGGTGACTGGTGTCACTAGGACAATGTTACAGTGTAATACATGCCTGTGTAAAAACAATGCACTTTTCTCTGATGTCTGATCTACAGATGTGTGTCACTGAAGGCTAAAATAAACAGGTCGAATCTCTTTAGTGCTTGAGAGTCTGTTATTTGTGAAACCTTTCTGACATTTTCTATTTCTATATATGACATTTTGAAGTTGAACTTTGAATTATTATTTATTATTTGATGTATATAACTTGAGTTTGAATGAGCTGAAATAATCTTGCACTTTGGAGTGAAACAGTAAAGGGCATAGGTATAAACGGCACCATAAAAGGTAATTCAAACGCATATATATTTTTTAAAACTACTACTTTTGAGATGACTGATGTCACTGAAGGTGCAAATAAATGTCAGATCACTTTTGAAATGATTTTTCTGCCTGCATGTGTCCATTTCACTAAAATGGCCATAACTCTCTTTCTAGAGAAAAAGAGCTTTTTTTGGTGAAAACGAGCTGTATTCAACTACCTCTAGCTAAAAAACAGAACATGTTATCAACTCACTTTCTCTTCATGATAAAAGTAGAGATTCTATTCTTCGATTTGAGATATTCCATGTGTTCATAGTCCTAGCACAAAGTATTCTGTGGGCCTGCGAAGATTGGTCAGAATACTCAAAATAGCTGGCAAGGGCAGCTATGAACGAGGTTTTAACTCTGGCAGTCAATGTGTTAACAATAAAGTCTAATGTAGAAATAATTAATCAAAGTATAGCTTATCCATGTCTATTGTTTGTGTCTTTGTGTTTATGAAATTAGCAGATATGCTCAGGCTATACAACCACATGAAAAAAAACTATTATCTGCACCATTATTACATGTACAAGTAAATAGGCCTAAAACTAAAGAATGTACAATAATGACTAGTTTCATTGTTATTCTACACCTACATAGATCGATCGATCGATCAATAGATGTTATCTCCATAGCTATAGTGCATAGACAGTAGAGGAACACATAATAGAACATATCAGAACAAATCAAGTTAACAATAAATGTGTTCTTAGATTGGGGCCCCAGAAATGAGAATCGTATCAAATAGAGCCTAATAATGCGCATCAAAATGAGGTCCTTGGAATAAAAAAGGAATGTTGTGTTAGGATGGGGGAAGTGTGTTTTGTGGAGAGAAGCACACATTGGAAACACTTATGAATGGTTAGTATCCAGTGCTATCGCAGACACACTCTGAAAAGCATTAAAACAATTAGGCTACAATAACAAACTAAAAGCCAGATCAACAGACCTCAACGTTAATTCAAATGGCTCGCTTCAATACTGGCAAACTGGCTGTGGCAAACTGTTTTAACAGTTTCACTGCCATTGCCACCCTGGTGGTTAACACACTGCACTCGCATTTTGGACTCGATGGTATAGAACATAATAACAATATTATGAAAATCACAGTGTTAAAAAGACAATTTCAAGCTCAAATATCTGATAACTGTCTCCTCTGTTTACATGTCTGCTGTTTCAGCCAATCACCTCTGTCTTCTTACAGATCAGCTGTTTCGACCGAACATCACCATCTTCCCCATTTGCAACATAAATAGGGTTTCTGAGGGCCAGCAGGTGGTCAAGGGTTCCCAATTCTCCATCAGCTGCTCAATCCAGCCACAGTACCCAGGAGGCTCATTCCACCTTACCTACACTGGATCAAACACAACACACAACCACGCCCAACCAGCTGTCAGTCACTCTTCCACCTTCCTGTTTCCTGCAGCAGACCACACCCACCAAGGGAACTACAGCTGTGTTTATCACATCAATGTGTTTGACCGTAACTTCTCCTCTGAGAGTGAGTTCCTCTCTCTCACTGTCACAAAGTGAAATAGCATATCTCATGGACTCATGGTCAAACTCCTCACCGTCAGGTTAACACATTGGGTGCCAGAGGTTTTTTAAAGGAGTCTATAGCTGGTGCCAGCATTTTTAAGCTTTCTGACTAATCTTTCAAGGACCACAGAATATGCTGTGCAATCACTATGTAAACACCACCATATCATATCAAAAGAAAGATCAGAATCTCTACTTGAAGCAGGGGAAAAAAGTGAGTTGATAGCACGTTCCGTTTCTGAGATATTGGCCGTTGAATACAGCTTGATTTCACCAAAACCAGCACTATTTATTACGGGGACAGGCTTCCAGCATGTCTCCGTTTTGTTATTGGCATTATTCCATTTCTTCTTCTTCTTCTTCTTCTTCTTCTGCCGTTTTTGCCAGTTCTGGCTGAACCGTTGATAGGTTTCTCTATCATTTATCATTCACCTTAGGCTTTTGATCACACCGTGTATACACTTTACCGTAAATAACTTCACGCGTGACACCAAAAGATCAATGTCAAGGAGATATGAACACCAGCATTCCCGGAGTCAGTCTGGTGTCCAGACAGCCTTAACACATATTTATTGAAACACAGAAGCAGGAATACAGAACATGTGGGCGGACCTTAAAAGTAATAAAAGTATTTCTTCCAGTCAGTTAAGTACTTTCTGTACCTCTGTGTGGGTGTCTCTGGGTAGACTACAGATAAGGAAGGAATGCCATCTGGCATTCTACAGAGGCCCATCGAAACAAAACATCACTTCTGTGCACCTAATATCAAGCACACACTCTGTACCAAGACGTACCTACAGTATACACATTAGATGAATACTATGCATCAATTAGCTGAACACATTAAAATAAGAACAGAACTTATAAACACACATCAAAATGAATTACTACATGTATATACACAAATGTTAAAAATCGGTTCCTACAACCGTGCATACGCTTTTTATGAAACTCGGCCATATGATAGATGGTCATGAAAAACTATCAAGAAATAAATCTCACAATCTTTCGTCAAAAGGTGGCGCTATAGCACTCAGTTGAAAATGCCAACTTTGAACAAGTACAACTCATGCCCTGTTTGACCTATGGCCATAAAACTTCAATACACACATGCGTCTCCTCATGATGAACAACTTTCACACTCTGACTTTTGACCTCTGACCTTTAGATCTCTCACCATTTTGAATTACATGAAAAGCTGTTAAAATCTATCTCCTCCTGGGATTTTTGAGCAATCTGCACGAAACGTTTTACACATGAACTTTGGACCTATGCTGACCAAACGGTGCAAGCGGATCTTTTCTAAGTGAAAAAATGAACCTTTAATGAGCCAATGAATATTGCAGTTTTATGACAATTATTCATCTGCCCCAACACAGACATGCAGACTCACATTTCTTTGAAAATTTGCAGTAATGCACAGGGTCATTCCAAATATCACTGAAACCAATCTTACTCCAATTGGTCAAAGGGGGGCGCTATAGCAATGTTTTGAAAATGCAAACTTTAAACAGGCAAAAGTCATGCCTCGTTTGGCCGACAGCCATTAAACCTGCTTACACATGTGCCTTGACTCATGAGGAACACATGTATCACTTTTACCAGGAGGCTCCGCCCTTAGATTGTCTGCAATTTTGAGCAGTTTGAAAAACACTTAAACCCAGGATTTTTCAGCTATTTGTGTGAAATGGTATCATCTGTCTGACCTCCGTTTTCACTAGATCAGGTTTGTTGGTCCAATGGCTTCCCGCTTAAGTGAATGTCTCACAACATCAAGGTAGCCGGTTCAAGCCTCACTTGGTGCAGACTTCATTTAAAGTGCATTGCAAACAACAAGACTGTATCAATGAACACATGTCCAATTGATAAAGATAACATGAAATGCTTATTTGAGAGGGTATGTTTTTGCAATGTATGACATACTTCATTCTGAAAATAGCCGATCTACAATCTCAAAACTTTTCAGATAGCAACGTGTTTCTGAGCTTGTAGATCGGCTGCTTTCACTGGTTCACTTTTATCTTCAACAGACAACCTCAGCCTGGACAAAGCTATAGCACTATAGGTAGTGTTGCAGCCTGTCAATCCGAAGATTGAGGGTTCGATTCCTGTTAATGGCAATAGGTTGAGATGTCAATCAATCCAATCTGCTTCCATCTCTCTTCAATCTATTCCCCCCCCCTCTCTCTCTCTCTCGGTGAGAGGTGGAATTGCAGAAAACATGACCTTAAGCTCAGTCTTCTATGGCTTATTGTGCATATTACTTCATTGACTATTACTTCACTTCATGACATACTTCATTGTGAAAATAGCCGATCTACAACCTCACAACTTTTCAGATAGCAACGTTTTGTGAGTGAAGTAAACTTTCAAACATGAACATGCTATTTCATATATAAGACAATTGATTTAATATTGGGTCGCAGTATAATCTGGCAGCTGTTTTAGGTGAAAACATTACAGAGGTGACAACTTGGCAGGCGGAGATCAACTCTACATTACAGCACCCGCTAACATTTGTTCCTCTACAGGATATGTAGAATTTTAGAAGGTACAGAGAAAACACCTCAACTTGATTGACAAAAGAAGCTTGTATTTGCCTACAGAAGATGGGCTTTTGTTCTATTGTGTTCATACCTTTGAAGCTCACTCTCCTACCGTGAAGAGGGGTAAATTGTTGGAGTCCAGGTGTTGACACCCTCAGTGAGAGGGGCCTTCTTTTGTTTTTAGTTAAGTTAATCAGAATTCCATTGTTCCCTGGTGAGGAGGCAGTTGGCCACAGACAGTGTTGTGCCTGAACGCGTTCAATGAACGATCGTTCATGAACTCGTTCGTATTTTGGGCGAACGTGAACTGAACGTACTGTATATCCGCTAGATGAACGTTATTGTGAACGCGTTCATTCTGGCGTTTGTGAACGGCGTTCTCTCTTCGTTCAAACTTCGTTCAAGAGTGTCCCAAAATTCCATGGTTACATCGGTTTGTCATGTTGTATTTCATCCTATTCTGTGTTTCCGAGGCGTCTTGAACGCACCATCAGCCAAAAAAAGAGAAAAGCAAGGCGGCGTCTCACATTCATGTGCGCAGCGCGGAGACCGACTCCGAGTGAACAGTCTCATTGCAGCGACAGCTAGTGAACAGTACAGACAGTTACGGCCACTCGGCCAGGGCGAAGAGCTGACACTTTATCCGCTCTGTGAAGCTCATTTCCCGGCCACAAGCATTTGGAAGTTGACTTGTGTCTCTTCCAAAGTATCGGTGTTGTTTCCTTGGCTTCACTGCCGACAAAATTAACTTGAAGCTGGGCTGAATTAATAAAGTAAACACCGCGGAACGGCGAAATGAGTTTGGGATGTTACAACAACATGTCCGGACCGTGGCTGATGCGTCGTGCACCGTAGCCTACAGCCGACTTTAGGACGGTAGCCCCGGCCCCCGAACCTCTGAATGAACGTATTGTAGTCTGGACGTCCGACCCGACTTTATTTTGGCATTAAAAGTGGACTTTTGCACCTGGCTTTTGATGTTAACAGTGTCATACACTCACTTTGACAAGCCCCCAGCCCCCCCGCCAAGATGAATGAAAAATTAAAACACCATTACATTATTATGCATTACATTAGTATTAACCACATGAACCCCAGATGGGGGGAACATAAGCCAAAAATAGCCGATCTACAAGCTCACAACGTGTTGCAGCGCGACGCGTTGTGAGCTTGTAGATCTGCTATTTTTGGCAGAGAGAAAAAAAGCGTCCAAGAAAAGTAGGCCTCCCACCAAGATGAATGAAAATCTTTAGAAAATAGCAGATCTACAAGCTCACTGTGTCGCACCGTGACCTGTTGTGAGCATAGAGGTATAGGTTGTGAGCTTGTAGATCGGCTATTTTCCAATAGCCAAAACTTAAATTGGGCTGAAGTGATTCATGTATTTGCAAAATCTACATAGTAACTAGTAACTTCAGTTTTCAAATAATTAAAAATAAGTACAATATTTGCCTCTGAGATGTAGAGTAGAAGTAAGTAAGTACTGAAAACTGCTAATACTCTAGTAAAGTAAAAGTACCTCAAAATTGTACTTAAGTACAGTACTTGAATAAATGTACTTAGTTACTTTACACCACTGGAAATAATAAATATAGGGTGCTTTGTGTATGTACACCAGAGAGGATATAATGTATAAGAAAATTAAATAAATAACATTGGTTTTATAATGTATTGGATAAAAAATAAAAGTATAGTAATAATAATAAATAATAGATTCGGATGCATCCTGCTCCATATACAATACAATACAATGCACTGCTTTTCAGTTAATCATTCAAGTTTGAGACAATAAAAATATGCGATTAATAAGCGATTAATCGCGCGATTAACTACACAAATCATGCGATTAATCGCGATTAAAAATTTTAATCGCCTGACAATATATATTGAAAAAAAAGAACGAAAAAGAACTGAACTAGTTTTTTGAACCATGAACTTTAGTTCAAAATTTTGAATTATGAACTGAACTTTGAACTAGTTCATTTTAAAATTTGTGAACTGAACTTTGAACTAGTTCATATTTTAAGTGAACTTTCCCAACACTGGCCACAGACAACAAATGGGTAGTGATGAAAACCAGGTCAAGATGATTGCAGTACGTGGTTGAAATGAACAAAGTTATTCCTAAAGGTTATTCATTCTGTGTGAAAACATATGCTATGGTTGAAATTAATAAAGTCCGATAACTATGACTTGTGCTGTTAACAAAGAGAAATGTTATTAAGGAAAAGATTCATTCTGGAGTACATGTTGCTTTATGTATGTCTAACTGCTGTTTGAAACCATGAAGTATAAAGTGTGTGGAATCATTTTTAAGCTGAAGAGATGTTGAACAAGAATTACTATACCAGCCTTTGTGTAAACGTAAAGTTTGATACATATAATTAGTACAAGATTGTTACACTGTAATAAATGCTAATATGTGATACCAGGATGTAGGCGGGGACTCGGCCCGACAACGTCCCTGTCAGAATACATGATGTGTGGGGGTGGGCTTAAACTACCTGACCCCTCCTTTGTTGGCAGGAGGTAAACAGTGTATAAAATAATGTGCTTTGTATGTGACTGGGCGCGCTGCTTATCAGACTAATGGCAGTGGCCAGTCAGGCTGAAATAAAAGATGCTTGACCTGAAACCTGGACCCTGGACTTCTTCCTTTTTAAGCTGCCTTTTCTAGGAAACTGGTATTAAATGCCCGCCCTTTGGATCGAAAATACACAACACAATGGCGTTAGTCGGCGGTCGTTTTAATATTCTTTTCTTCTTTTTGGAGAAAGGGGTACGCGAGAAGAACCTGATTTATTTTTTGTTTTTTGTTTTTAGATTGTAAGGGCGATGGGCTGGTTTCCTGAGAAGGTTGTTTTTTTGGGGGGAGAATCCGGGGCCTGAGGTAAGTGTTTTGTAACACAAGAACGCTTCTGGAGCCGTTAAAGGCCTGGGGCTGATGATGTTCTGATCGTACTTATTATAACGGTGTAATAGCCCTCCATGGTCCTGACTCATTTCACTTGGGTTAGTTTGTAACCTCACATTACACATTCGAGGGGTTTGGGAGCTAGGACGGGCTTATTGTATTTGTTTTGGGTGCAATTTGAACATCTTTTCATTATTCAAGATCATTTCATTTTGGGGCTAGGACGAGCTTATCTGATTTGGTTTTGGATAGTATAAGGAACCTTACAATAACGAATACCACTATATCATCCACAGTCATGTAACTTTGGGACAGGAAGAGTCTATTTTACTGATTGTGGAGATGCTAAGTAAACTTACATGATCATATTACAAACTTCATATTCTACATTCGCTCCAACATTCAGGGTCATTTAATTTTGCGGCTAAATAAGCCTATTATTTGATTTTGGAAAAGTATAAGTTACAAGGAACCTTACAATAACAAATACCATTCTATCATCCATAGTCATGTAACTTTGGGACAGGAAGAGTCTATTTTACTGATTATGGGGGTAATAAGGAATCTTACAATAATGATAGCACTCTATTATTTACAATCACGTAGCTTTGGGGCCTAAGAGCCTATTTTGCGGGGTTGTGATTTTGAGGAAGATAAGTAAACTTACATGTAATAATACAAACCTCAAGTTCCACATTTGAGTAAGCTTTAGCTTCAAGACAAGTAGGTTTGGAGTTCCAGCTCCTTTTGCGCAGTCCAAAAGCCTCCACTTTGGGGTACGTGGGGTTGTTTGGTTTTTGACTGTGCGTGAGGTGTTGAGATTTCATACGACTTAATAGGAGAACTAAATTGATATTATTAGACTCTGAATACAGTGTATATAGTTTTGTAGATAATTGTTTTACATTGGTACGGCGGTGAAATATATGTGTAACATTGTACGCTGGCTATGCGCATAAAGAGGATGCAGAACCTTTTGTGTTATATGGCTTAAACGTACCGTGGTGTACAGTGAGAACTGAGGGATCAAAAGTCGGGCCTCTGCTTTGTTACCCTTTCCGTATTCGGTGACCGGTGTTTAGTGGCAAATTGCGTGTGTCTGATATGCGTCCATGGAGCGACACACTAACTACGGTTGGCCGCCCGGTGGTATGGGTCCGGGCGTGAGGATATAGGTCAGCACCTTTTTTATTATTGTGATTAAGCAACTGGGTTGCATTGAAGTTTTTGGGACTCAGTTACTCTGTTAAGGGGTCCAGGACAGGCTCAGACGCTCTTGCGTGGAGGTGTTCTATTTTTCATCATGATGATTAGGCAACTGGGTTGCATTGTGGCAACTGGGTTGCATTGTGGCAACTGGGTTGCATTGATGATATGATTAGGCAACTGGGTTGCATTGTGATGATATGATTAAGATGTAAAGAGGCTTGAAGTGGCATGTGATACTTTCTTTGAAGTCATTGGTCGAAGGCTGAAAACCGCAGGAGTCATTGACGTCCTGTTATGCCCGGAAAATGCCTTTGGGGGAAGTGTTGCGTGTAGCTTTGTTGTTTGTATTGAATGTATGGGGTTAATGGTTTTGGTTAATATTGTTTTGATACTTGTTTGTATGATGCGTTTTATTCATGGATTTGTTTCGGTAGGCCTACGTGTTGTGTAGTTGGAGCACTTAAGTTATAGTTTTGTTGTGATGTACTGTGTGTTGGACGTGCGGTGAGGAGAGGACTGGAGGCTCTTATTTTGTGTGTGTGTATGTTTGCAGTGTTGCTGTGAGCGGCTAGTGGACCTGTGGTTCTGGTGGCGACTTTGTGGGGTCATGGCTTTTCGGCTGTGTACAACTTTCTTAATTATCATTTTCGTGGTAATGCTATACTTTCTTCTTGGACTGGACAGTGAAGATGTGAGTGTCATTCTGTGTTCGTCTCATGCGTGAGCGTTTTTGATGTTGTATGACTGGTCTTGTGTGCGTGTGTGTGTGTACAGTATGTTGGTGGTAAAGTGAGTGTGTGTGTGTGTGTGTGTGTGTGTGTGGATGTTTGTTTCTATGGTTTTGTTGTTTTGTTTTGTTCATTTTTGAACAACACAATGAGTTTTGACTGTTGTAAAGGCTTTCGGTTGTAAAATGCAGGAATTTTTCAATGGCCTGCTTACAAGGGTTTTTTGCAGATTGTACATGCTTATTCTGTGGTTTTCAGTTGTGTGTGTGTGTGTGTTGTTCGTTGACGCGTGCGATTTTTTGCCCTGGGGGGGTGCGCGGTCTGTACTTGTGTCTTGAGGAGGTGATTTTGTTTTGTTTTATTTTGGCTGGATGTTGAAAGTTTTTCGGTACGTCTGTGTGTTTGGAATGGCTTGGCTTCGGTGTTGATTTTTTAGGTGTTCTTGGTGGGATTTCACTTTTTACAACACATTTGAAGTAAGTGTTGTAAGAGGGGAGAGATGTGAAATGATTGTTTAAATATCTAACTGATGAACAGAAACATAACGATTTAGTCTAAATGATAGTGAAAATAATCTTTGAACTGTTAAAGTAATCTACAAGAGAGGACAGTAAAAAGTGTATTTAGAAAAATTTGAATGTTACAGTAAAGAAATAATAGAGCAAAGGTTAAATTTGATCAACTATAGATTTGTAGATGTCCGTGTGAAGATATTTAAATATTGAGAGATAAGGTTTTATTATATAGGATTGATTCGGTTTGATTAGTGCTTCATTCAGGGCGGCTTAATTGTTTGGCTGGTCTAAAATATTGTTGTGATGTGTTGTCCTGGTTGTGTGAAATCGAGGCCTTTTTCGGAGAGATGCAATCTGGGAGTGCACGCCCGGAATTAGTTCTGTTGTTCTGGCCAGGAACAGAATGATGCATTGTTTTCGGAAGGGACGAAGGTTTGAGCATGATGAGGAATAGCATGACATAGCAGTGTGTTGGATTGTCAAATAGTGGGCTACGCTAGATATCCAAGGATGAATGTGTTCGCGACACAAACATGCTTTGATTGATAGATACCTTATTCAGTTGTACTGAGCCATGATGCACAGATGATTTTAAAAGTAATGATTTAGATAGGTTAGAAGGTTAAAATGGAGGAACCATAAAGTAGAAGTTTCACTGGCTTTCTGATTGCAGGGGTTTGGGGGTTCATTCCAAAAAACACCTGAACTATACTGCAACAGGGAGATATTTGTGATTCTTATTTTGCTAAAGTGAATTAGATTTTAGTTTATTAAATAGGAGATCTTAGGACAGAGTCATTGTTGGCCTTCTGATGGCTAGGAGAAGGTATTATACTTTTTCGTTCAGGTTTTTAAAAAGGACATAGACCTTTCTCTTTGGTGCTAAAATGTAAACTGTAAATTTGCCTTAAATTGAGTGACAGCTTATAAACAGTTCCCGGTCTGGATCACTATTCTTTTTCATATCACAAATCGACTAATATAATAGAGCTTCGATAGTGGACTTAAATACTTAATTCAGTGGTTCAGTACTGGTGCTCAAAATAGGCTGAAATTCGTTTATCTAAAGGTGACAGAAACAATATACAATATTCAAGCATTTAATAGGAGATGTCTGTGCCTTGAAATTACCACAGTTTGTTTGTTTGTTTTTGTTAGGAACCAGGGAAAGAAAGAGAATTTGATCGCAAGTTTCAAGGTAAGTGTTGGCTGATGTGAGTTACCAGGGGTGGACAGTTTTTTTCTGGTGCAGACCTAAGTAATTAGTATAGTTTTGGCAGAACCTTGAGGGTCACAAATAGGTGGCTGGAGGGGAGTTTATCCTCATGCTCGAGACGCCATGATAGGAATAAGGTAGACAGATTAGATAGAAATTGACAGATAGTTAGGGGGGTCTTCGTTCCATTTGTTTAAACGGCTTTACACCCTCGGGGCAAAACATCACCGGCACTGATCTGTACTTAAAGGGGCTACACCATAAATTTCATTTTTTTTTAGGTTTTTAGTATTTTTTGGGCTCCCCAGTGTCTCTTGTACCCGAAAAAATATTTTTTTTTAACATTCAGTCATTCATGCTCATTTCATGGATTTCCTGAATGGGCGTGTCTGAACAGGCCATTTCAGAATGGCAGGGCAAGTGATGTCACTTGCCCTGATTTTGCATTGATGATGGCCAGACAGAATTGCTCAGTAGCTCCCCCCTGCCCAATAGGACGTTTTGGTATTGCAGCTGAAAAAGCTTGGAATGACAGACAGTCAGATTGTGAGAAAAAATATCTGGATGTTTTTTAGGCTTACAACCTGTTTCAAACGTATTAGGGGGCAATATTTATATATAATATATATTTTTTTTTATTCATGGTGTAGCCCCTTTAAGTAAAATAGATTTATTAGGCTTTAAGGAGTGTAAACATTGTGAAAGTATTGAGAGTAAAAGTTCTGTTATTACTAAATTTAGGACCAAGAGGGGGATGCTTGTACAGAGAGTACTATAGTATACATGTTGAATTAGTGTTCTGAAAAACATATAAAGGAGGGAAAAATTGAAAAAGTTTGATTGTAATGAAAAATTGAGATAGAGTAATTTATGTAGGAATCAATAGGCTAAGACCTAGTTAAAATGTATTATCTGTTTGGAAACATCTTTTGTCATGGATGAAAGTTTGATTTATTAGGAAAAGTGTAGGGAAAGTTTGTGCCCAGTATCTTCATGTCAGGAATGGAGTTGGAGAAAGCTGGAGGGACTTGGAGACACAAATGGCTGATAATCCAGAGGGGTGACCATGGCTGAGTGGATGGTGTTTAGAGCAGCGAGGAGGAGTCGGTGGAAAGGTCACATGACACCAGCAGAAAAAGGAGCATCGGGCACCAGGAGAACAGAAGGGTCCCAGATGACAGCAGACCAGACGAAGGGGGCCCCAGGTCAAGGAGATGACTGCTACAACCACGAGAAGGTCTACCGTTTCAACACAGCCCTACAAACGTCTACGGCAAGGTCCAGTTTGACAGCAGGGAGCCATGGAGGTCAACTCGTCAACTCAGTGCTACAAATCGTCCGCGGCAGTAAACCAGGAGATGCAGCTCAGCAAACCAGAGCCGGTGTGAATCTTCAATCTGATGTCAACTTCTCATCTGTCTACCCATCAAAAGCAACGTTCCAGGACCAGGAAGGGTCTTCAGAGCCACAGACGTCAAGCGGACGGCTAGATGTTCCAGAATCCAGATCTGCAGGCCTTTGAGATTCAACAAAATGTCATCTGCAGATTGGAGATTACTACATATGGGGGGATGCTCCCATTTGTTCTTTGTCTGAAAGCGTTGTAAAGTAGGTGTGGGCGCATACCGAAAGGCAGTGATTTCAAGGTTACAGGAGGTGGCCTGGTGAAAGTCTTTTTCGTGGCTTTAGTTTTTGGACAATGGGGACTCCAAGTGCTCGAGGAATCGGTGTGCAAAACATGGACATTCAAAGAAGAAGAATCCAGCAATTGCGTTGTTAGCTCAGGCGAAAAAAGAAAAACAGAAAATAATTTCTGCGCGCGTGGACACTGAAGGACACTTTTTGTTACAGGATGTTATATGATGTGTTTTGATCAGTAACCAAATGACGATTGTTTTGCAGGTTCCGTTGAATACATAAGTGTTGATTCTTTTTAGGTTGGACAGATGGCTGGAGGAGACTTTAACCCGGAGTTGTATTATTTCACAGGTTTGAAAGTTCCTTTGTGGGAGACGTTGTGAAGTCTCCCAAGAGGGGTTATGAAGTAAACTTTCAAACATGAACATGCTATTTAATATATAAGACAATTGATTTAATATTGGGTCGCAGTATAATCTGGCAGCTGTTTTAGGTGAAAACATTACAGAGGTGACAACTTGGCAGGCGGAGATCAACTCTACATTACAGCACCCGCTAACATTTGTTCCTCTACAGGATATGTAGAATTTTAGAAGGTACAGAGAAAACACCTCAACTTGATTGACAAAAGAAGCTTGTATTTGCCTACAGAAGATGGGCTTTTGTTCTATTGTGTTCATACCTTTGAAGCTCACTCTCCTACCGTGAAGAGGGGTAAATTGTTGGATTCCAGGTGTTGACACCCTCAGTGAGAGGGGCCTTCTTTTGTTTTTAGTTAAGTTAATCAGAATTCCATTGTTCCCTGGTGAGGAGGCAGTTGGCCACAGACAACAAATGGGTAGTGATGAAAACCAGGTCAAGATGATTGCAGTACGTGGTTGAAATGAACAAAGTTATTCCTAAAGGTTATTCATTCTGTGTGAAAACATATGCTATGGTTGAAATTAATAAAGTCCGATAACTATGACTTGTGCTGTTAACAAAGAGAAATGTTATTAAGGAAAAGATTCATTCTGGAGTACATGTTGCTTTATGTATGTCTAACTGCTGTTTGAAACCATGAAGTATAAAGTGTGTGGAATCATTTTTAAGCTGAAGAGATGTTGAACAAGAATTACTATACCAGCCTTTGTGTAAACGTAAAGTTTGATACATATAATTAGTACAAGATTGTTACACTGTAATAAATGCTAATATGTGATACCAGGATGTAGGCGGGGACTCGGCCCGACAACGTCCCTGTCAGAATACATGATGTGTGGGGGTGGGCTTAAACTACCTGACCCCTCCTTTGTTGGCAGGAGGTAAACAGTGTATAAAATAATGTGCTTTGTATGTGACTGGGCGCGCTGCTTATCAGACTAATGGCAGTGGCCAGTCAGGCTGAAATAAAAGATGCTTGACCTGAAACCTGGACCCTGGACTTCTTCCTTTTTAAGCTGCCTTTTCTAGGAAACTGGTATTAAATGCCCGCCCTTTGGATCGAAAATACACAACATGAGCTTGTAGATCGGCTACTTTCACTAGTTTTCGTTCTGAGGAGACACAAAAATGCCTTTATTGGTAAATGGTTTGTGAACCAGTGATCTAGAGTAGTTTGGGACACAGAGGCCTGGTTCAAAATGAACGGAAATACTTATAAATATCAACAGACACTATCAGGGTGGCCATATATCTAGCTCAATGAGAAGAAAGGCAGTCTTGGAGTCCGTAGGTTGCTGGTTCGATCCCTGTCCACGACAATGTATTGAGGTCAGTGTTGGGACTAACGCGTTACGTTAGTAACGCGTTAGTCCCAACACTGACCTCCCAACACTGACCTCAAGACTAACGCAACTACTATTTGCGGTAACTAATAACGTAACGCGGTACCTTTTCCCATTCAGTAACGCCGTTAGAGTTACTGTGATTTTAATTGGGTACGTTACTTGCGTTACGTTATGTGATCCAAATGGACTGTTTTCAGCGGAGCAGACTCCTCTCTCTGCCTGTCACAGGCAGAGAGCCCGCAGGAGCCAGCAGGCCAGTGCTGCAGGCAGCGGTCCCTCTCAGTCAAACTTGATGAAAAAGTGCAAGTGCCAGAGAGGACTGTGATTGGTTAACGCGGGGTAAAATTTCAGGTTAAGCCAATCAGAGACAGAGTTGGGCGGGTCTTGTCTTATGGGGAAATACACAGACACACAAACACTCGCTAACACACACACACACACACACACACACACGTCAACACGCCCACCGGCACCATACACACACAGACACACACAATGGCAAGCGACAGCAGCAGCGCATTTACAACTTTGCGATTTAGCCACTATTTTGAATATAAAGGGACAAAAGATGCAAAAAATATTTATGTAAAATGTAAGCTCTGTGCAGGACACAAACATCTATCCACATCCAAAAACAGCAATGCGAATCTGCTTAAGCACCTCACTAATGTACATGCGACTACAAAACTGGTTCCCAAAGACTCCACCGTCTCTACAACCAGCAGTGACCCAGACGCAGATGGAGCAACACCAGCAAAACAGACAAAAATCGATTTTTCAAAATCGCCACATGACATTGTCACCCAGAATCAACTTAACCGTTTGATTGCCAGGTATGTGGTGGAGGAGATGCTGCCCATTGCAACAGTTGAGTCTGTTGCCTTCAGGCAACTAGTTAGACATATACCTGTCAAAGGAGTGAATTCAGGGCCACAGTGCAGAAAGACATTTTCAAAGTACCTTGACATTGAATATGCCAAAATGGAAGCGGAGCTAAAAAATACATTTGATGAGTTAGAATATCTCTCTACCACTGCAGATATATGGACTGCATGCAATAAAAGCTTTCTTGGTGTAACCGCACATTGGATAAATCCACAGAACATGCAACGTGGGAAAGCAGCGTTGGCATGCAGAAGATTCAAAGGTCGGCATACCTATGACAGTATTGCAACTGAGCTAGATAACATTCACTCATCCCATGGCATATCCCGAAAAATCACTGCAACGGTCACAGATAATGGCTCTAATTTTGTCA
Source organism: Gymnoscopelus microlampas (assembly GCF_963454915.1). Lineage (NCBI taxonomy): Eukaryota > Metazoa > Chordata > Actinopteri > Myctophiformes > Myctophidae > Gymnoscopelus > Gymnoscopelus microlampas. The sequence goes on along the minus strand of NW_028155725.1, from coordinate 948,062 downwards.
AGGCCTTTAAAATGTACCAACCACATGAGGAGGATGAAGATGAGGAATCTCTAGAGGATGAGGTGACCTTTACCAACATTGGGGATGTACTGCTGGATGGTGCTAATGATGATGAAGATGATGTGATTTCTTTACCCCCACACCAGAGATGTGCATCACACACATTAAACCTCATCTCATGCACTGATGTGGATAAGTGGTTACTGTCAAAACCTGAAACAAAAACTGTCTACAGAAACGCTACCACAAAGTGTGCAGGGTTGTGGAACAAGGCCAGTCGATCACCTGCAGTCTCGGAGCAAGTGGACGACATTATTGCCAAGAAGCTGCTAGTACCTTGCACAACTAGGTGGAATTCGTTTTATGATGCCCTGGCTCGAATTTCTGGGATACCGGTGGGGGATTTGGACAACATCTCCTCCAAACTACAGATGAAATGTATCAGTGAAAGGGAACATCTGTTTCTCAAAGAGTACTGTAGTGTCATGAAGCCACTTACTGTGGCACTGGACATTCTTCAGGGAGAAGAACATTGTTTTTATGGCACACTCCTACCCACACTGGATTTATTGATGTCCAAGACTCTGGAAATGAAGAATGAACTGCAAATCCTCGTTGGCCTACCAGATGCAATTGTGCAGGTAAGAACTGTTATTTTCTTTTGCATTAAAAGAAATAATTAAATCAATCAGCCAATTGCATTGTATTTCATAAATGTCATGCATATGGGTGTATAAGCTGTGTGACAGTGTGATTGATATGTACTGTAGTAGCCGCCCACATGTGTGTGTGTGTATGTATGAGACAATCAACCTGCAAAGCATTTTAGTTGTAAAGTGTACAACATGTACAACATATAGGTTAGGCCTACACAATTTGTGGCCCTGAAATAAAATGCATTATGAAACTATTTTTACGTAATGCAATCTTTTTTTATGTGTTTATTTAAACTATTCTCATTATGTATACAGTATAACTCAATATTTTTTTTTGTCTTTTGCACTCTTGTTATATATGCATCATTTAAGGCAATCAAAACCAGATTTGCAGGCGTTCTTGCAAGTGAAGATGCTGTCCTGGCTGCTGTGACACTACCGAAGTTCAAGCTGCGTTGGTTGCGTGGCCAGGAGAGGAAAGACCAGGCGAAGGCAAGACTGCTAGCAGAGTGCCGAAAACAGGCCCTTGAGCAGGAGCAGCAACCAGGTACAAGCAACCCAACACCACAGCACAGCACAGGGTCTACCACAGCGGAGGACTTCTTTTCCTTTCCAGAGGATGAGAACACCTCTACCCCGACTTCAATAATGGCTCTCAGAGAGGACAGTCGCACCTCTTCTCCGCTCCTGCATTCCACCCCGCGCTCCATTCTTCGGCGGCGAAAACAACATCTTCGCCTAAAGAGGATTATCACAGCCAGCAACTACCTGGTATTGTGCTACGCCGCTATATTGCAAGGATTAATTTTCATCGAATCCCACAATGTGCAGCTTCAACGGAGAGCGAGTGGAAACGGAGATATACCACAAGACGCAGCGACGTTACTTTTGAAAGTTTTCGACGCGCGTAAATCGGTACAAACACGGAGGAGAACCCCAAGCCAGCTTGACGGCCTTACAGTAAGAAAGATCATATGGTTGAGTCTACTGTTGTCGGGAAACGTTCATCCTAACCCCGGACCACCGACCGTGGACACCACGGAGACCAGCTATGATCACTGCTACAATGGCCAAAACAACATCACAGCTGTTTTCACACGCGACGGAGGCGCCCGACAAAGCCCGGTTCACAACATGCAGACAGATAACTTTGTTTGGCAACGGACCACCTCACCTGATAAGAATGAACCCCAGCAAAGAGCTGGAGAAACAAGGATGGATTATTTGTCCCGGTTAGCGTCCGTGTTTGATCCAAGACATGCGTTGACGAGCAGACCACCGCCTGAAGGAATGTTTCCGTTGATGGCGAGACAAGGGCTTTCCCAACAACAACGTCATCAAGAGGATTTCCCCATGCGCCACATAGGTCACATGGGCCCAAGACAACCGCAAGGCATCTCCCAGAGGGAAACACATGAAAATTGTGTTCTCCCCCCGGTATTCTCTATCCCCTGGGACCACTGCTTGGAGTCGACGCGGGACAAAGGCCTCTCCCCTCCCCCACCCCTCCTCCTCCACCACCACCAGCCGATACCAGGACAGATGGGAAACGGAGTTATTTTCCCTGCTTTCTCAATGGATACAGCACGACGTCTTCAAAGTTTTCCTTTGTGGGGAAGGCTTGAATTCAGAGACGTACAACTACAGCGTGTCCCACCGAGAGGAATGCTGGGAAACGGAGTTCTTTTCCCTGTTTTGTCAATGGACCCAGGGCGTAATTTACACGGTTTCCCTTTGTGGGGAAGGCTTGTAAACAGAGATTTTTTTCCCCCTGTTTATCACACCATGGCGCCAGCACAGAACTTCTGCCTCACCCCTCCCCCACCCCCCACTGCCCTGCTGCAACCACAAAGACCCCACCCCCCTCCCCCGATCACACCTCCACCCCCCCTCCCCCCCTCCCCCCACAGCAGGACGGAGGAAGATCTGGCAGAGACCACGAAACCAGCTGATCAGGTTTTAACCCAAACCCCCCGCCCATCAGCGACTCCAGACCCCCCCCACCCACCCACTCCTCCCCCACCCCCCACTGCCCTGCTGCAACCACAAAGACCCCACCCCCCTCCCCCGATCACACCTCCACCCCCCTCCCCCCCTCCCCCCACAGCAGGACGGAGGAAGATCTGGCAGAGACCACGAAACCAGCTGATCAGGTTTTAACCCAAACCCCCCGCCCATCAGCGACTCCAGACCCCCCCCACCCACCCACTCCTCCCCCACCCACCTTTGAAACTAGGAAAAAACAACTCAAGGAACCTGATTTTTTCCAGACTGAACAGATGGACACGATTTTCTCCAAAAAAGGTCTACACATCGTTCACCTAAATGTGAATAGCCTCAAAAACTCCTCAAAGATGTCTGAACTAAGATCCATGTTTGGAAATGGCAAGGTAGGGGTTCTCTCTTTTTCAGAGACTAAACTGGATGACTCAGTAGACGACTCTGAAATTGAGATAATAGGCTACAATGTCATTAGGAAAGACAGAACTCTTTGTGGAGGGGGGGTTTGCATTTATGTGAGATCTGACATCATTTTCAATGTGTACCCAAAATTGGAGAACAACCCCACGGAATCGGTCTGGATAGAAATCATCTATCCTCACGCTAAACCCCTGATAATTGGCGCAATCTACAGGCCCCCAGATCAAAATGAGTTTTATGATTTAAAAGAGGAGCACATGGCAATCATTGGAAATTCGGAATTGATTCTAATTGGCGACTACAATACTGATGTTCTCAGGAAAGACGCCGCCATATTTAAATCTTTCAGAAAATTCTGTGACATGCATAGCCTCACCCAAATGATAAAAAATATCACGAGGGTAGGCCCCACTTCTCAGACCATCATTGACCTCATTTTGACATCAGACCAGTCGAGGATTCCTTTAAGTGGGGTCATCGAGTGCAGTCTAAGCGACCATAACATCATTTTCTGCACGCGTAAGATTCACAGATCTGTAGTTGACAGTCATAGCACGGTCAGCTGCAGGGCTATGAAAACTTACTCATCAGAAGCTCTCACAACAGCTCTTGAGAAAATGGATTGGTCAAATGTACTCAATGGCTCCTCGGCTGAGGAGTCCTGGTCTGGTTTCAAAACTGCCTTTGTGTCTGTTATTGATAGCCTAGCGCCCAAGAAGGTGGTGAGAGTCAGAGCCCGTACACAACCCTGGATGAAGGAAGACATCCTAAATGCCATCAAACTCAGAAACAAATTGTACTCTGAGTTTAGGAAATGTAAACATTTGCAACTACTTGAAAGATGCAGAAATCAACGAAATGTAGTAAACAAATTGGTCAAAACTGCCAAAAAGAATTTCTTAAATGAAAGCATTGAGGCAAACAAAAGCCACCCACAAAAGCTGTGGGAAGCGCTACAGAAATTGGGCTGCAACAACAAAATTCAAACCAAAACTACAAACATCTGCATTATTTCAAGTGGCGTGCTCATTACCGACAAGCAAGCGGTTGCGAACTGTTTTAACAGCTTTTTTACCACCATTGCAACCCAGTTGGTAAGCAAACTTCCTCAGCATTCAGGTTTGTACGGCTCTGACCACATCCATGCTTACTATGACAAACTAGAGGCTAAAAAAGACTCCTTCTCATTCAAACCAGTAAATGCTGATGATGTGCAGAGAAAACTTTTAGCCCTCCAGCCGAACAAGGCCACCGGCCTTGACAATATCCCCACCAGATTCCTCAGAGACGCAGCTACTGCTATTGCCCCCATAGTAGCCCAAATCACAAACCTATCCATCAGCCAGTGTCACGTCCCACAGGATTTCAAATTGGCAAGAGTAATCCCTCTACATAAAAAAGGAAGCAAATTAGAACCTGGCAAATATAGGCCTGTTTCCATCCTTTGTTCCATCTCAAAGGTTGTAGAGCGATTAATTCAAGAACAAATCAACAGCTACCTCAGCGAGCATAAACTGTTGTTTGAATTCCAATCGGGCTTCAGAACCTCCCATTCCACTGACACATGCCTGATGTATTTGACCGACTACATCAAACGTGAGGTAGACGCGGGCAAATACTGCGGCATGGTCATGTTGGACCTCCAAAAAGCGTTCGACACTGTAAACCATTCAATTTTACTTGATAAGCTGAGGGCGATTGGTTTTGACTGCACATCATTAAACTGGATGAGATCCTACTTGGAGGGTAGAGAGCAAGTGGTTGACATCAACGGAACCATGTCCTCTTCCCTCCCGGTGAGCTGTGGGGTTCCTCAGGGCAGCATTCTTGGGCCATTACTGTTCCTTTTATACATTAACGACATGAATGCTGCCTGTAACTGCAAATTGTTCCTGTTCGCTGATGACTCGGCACTCCTGATCTCGGGAGAGGACAAGTTGCAAGTTGAGGAGGCGCTCAGCTCTGAACTCTCAAAAATCCGTACTTGGCTTACCGATAACAAACTGTCACTACACCTTGGGAAAACTGAATCCATTCTCTTTGGGACCAAACATTCCCTCAGACAGATGGAGGTAAATGATTTCAAGGTCAAAGTCGATGACACAATTATCGCTAGCAAAGAAGAGATTACCTATTTGGGTTGTATTCTCGACAAATACCTGTCGGGTGAAAGCATGGGGACAAAGGTGGTCAAAATAGTAAACCAGAGAACCAAATTTATGGGCAGAGTTTCCTCTTTTGTCAACCCACAGGCCCTCAGGACCCTCTCAGGGGCCCTGATCCAACCACATTTTGACTATGCTAGCACCTCCTGGTACTCCAACACCTCAGTGTCACTGAAGACTAAGCTTCAAACCTCCCAAAACAAACTGATTCGGCTACTCCTCGGATTGGGGCCCATGACCCACCTTTCTCCCACCCATTTTGCCAGCCTAGGCTGGCTCAGGGTGGAAGACAGGGTTAAACAACTAAAAATGGGACTGGCCTTCAAAATTGTAAACGAAAATTTGCCCGATATGCCCCCTATTCCCGCATATCTGAGTAAATACCTCCAAAAGGTTAGTGACACCCACAGTCACAATACCAGAGGGAGCGTTAACAACAATTTGGTACCACCCACCCATAAAACAAACATGGGCAAATTCTCCTTCTACAGCACTGCCACCCAGGATTGGAATGGGCTAACCCCATCCCTCAAAAAATGCAGTTCGCTGGGCTCATTTAAAAGAGCTTTAAAAAAATCACCTTTCAGGAGGCCAAAAGAGGAGGTAGTACCATTTTCCCATTAGATAGCCGACCCCCCCCTGTTCTTGTACATATCTCCCCCCCCCCCTTTTTTTTTATTTCTTTTGTTGTACATAGTATTATATGTATGTATATATGTATGTATATATATATATATATATGTGTATAGATATATATATAGATATATAGATATATATATATTCTTACTGTTTTTTTATTTTCTTTGTGTAATGATATTCGAACTGTGATGCCACTATATATGTCTATGAATTGAATACCAAGGCCCTCATTGGAAACAAGTCCGCAAGGACTTTTATGAACGGACCTGTTAGACAAAGTATTTTAAATGTAAATGTGTTGTTTTACATTTTTTGCCTAATAAAATATTCAATCAAAAAAAAAAAACCCTGCTGAAGATGAAGTAGCTAATTACCTCAAATCAGGAGCAACAGGGATAGACGCTCTTAATCAATTTCCTTTGATAAAGAAAATATCTATTAGATATAATGCAGCCACTCCATCTAGTGCCCCAGTAGAAAGACTCTTTAGCCTGGGGAGCTTGATTCTGTGTCCAAAGAGGAACAGACTATCAGATCAAAAGTTTGAGAGGCTTCTCCTTTTGAGATACAACCATTGGTTTGAGGGCTAGGAAGGAAGAAATTAATGGATGGATGTTTTCTGTGGATAAATAGTGATATGATGTTTATTTGGAGATGGGTAGACAGAGAGAGAATACATAATACTACTCTCTGCTTGACTAAAGAGACTGAAGGAGTCTTGGAGTATTTTGTGAACTGTTAACCCATTTATGTTTTGGTTGAATACCTCTTGTTATGCATTGCACAGACATTGCAGCCTTACTGAAAGCATCTCAAGGTCTTATAATGCTGAAAGCACTTCTTTTGTTTATGCTAAATGGCCAGATGTGAGCTAAATTACTTCACTGTTAGTTTCTCTTTGTGAGGCTGAAAATAGTTTGTTTGTCTTCAGTGTCAGTCTAACAGTTTATTATTTATTTTATTGTTACTGTAATTCTTGTTTAATTATTACATTGCCAAAAGAGTGTAGTTGTTGTTAATGTGTACACTGCCAAAAGAGTGTAGTTGTTGTTAATGTGTACACTGACAAAAGAGTGTAGTTGTTGTTAATGTGTACACTGACAAAAGAGTGTAGTTGTTTTACTTGCACAATGTCAAAATAGTATGCTGCTATAAGAGTGTGTCGTTTTTTTTTTTCATATTGCACTACTACATTGTTGTTTTACTTACTCTGTTATAAGAGTGTAGTCATTAAGGTTTCGAGGCCGATAGGCTCGAAGCCTTATTACATTCCTTGGCTTTCACTATTCTTCCGCCGTATTTGGCAGTTCTGGCCTAACCGCTTGGTCACATTTTATGAAATTCGGCAATATGGTAGAGGGCTATGCCAAACGGCGAAAACCCGAAACTCACAACCATTGGCCAAAGGGTGGCGCTGTAGCACTCAATTGAAATATGCCAATTTTGAACAGGTACAACTCATGCCCTGTTTGACCCACAGCCATGAAACTTTGATGCACACATGCGTCTCCTCATGCCTAACAACTTTCACTGTTTGACTTTTGACCTCTGACCTTTAGATCTCCCACCATTTCAAATTCTATGAAAAGCAGTAAAAAGCAGTAAAAAAATCACTTCTCCTGGGATTTATGAGCAATCTGTACGAAACTGTATACACATGAACTTTGGACCAATGCCGACAAACGTAACTTAGCGGATTTTCCATAAGTGAAAACGTTAAGCTTTTATAAGCCAATGAAAATTGCAGCTTTTTTTAAATTATTCATCTGCCCCTAACACATACATGCAGACTCACATTTGTTTGACACTTTGCAATATTGTAGAGGGTCCTTCCAAGTATCACTGAAACCAATCTTACTCCAATTGGTCAAAGGGGGGCGCTATAGCAATTTTTTGAAAATGCAAACTTTAAACAGGCAAAAGTCATGCCTCGTTTGGCCGACAGCCGTTAAACCTGCTTACACATGTGCCTTGACTCATGAGGAACACATGTATCACTTTGACCAGTAAGCTCTGCCCTTAGATTGTCTGCAATTTTGAGCAGTTTGAAAAACATTTAAATCCAGGATTTCTGAGCAATTTGCATGAAACTGTGTCAAATACATGTTTGAGGCCCTTTTTCACAGGTTCAGGTGTGTTGGTTCAATAGCTTGATCGCTTAATCATCTGCCTTGAAACCATAGGGTAGCCGGTTCGAATCCCACCTCAGGTAGTCTTAATTATAATTGCATTGCACACAACATGACTATATCAATGAATACATGTGCAATTGTTAAAGATGACGAGAAATGAATACTTGAAAGTAGTTATTTTCAATGTATGACGTACTTCATTCGCGCTTTTGTTTTGTTTTGCTGGATTCTCCCTTTTCACTGTCCAAGGCTGTGTATTGGATAGCTCCACCAGTATGTGTGAGTCTCATGTGCCAAAGGTCCCTGGTTCGAATCCCACTTATTACAGTTCACATTTAAATTGCATTGTACAAAACATGACCCTGTTAATTCAGACATGTGCAATGTTTAGACAATAACACGAAATGCTTTTGAGAGTAGTTGTTTTTTATGTATGACATACTTTCTTGTGAAAATAGACGATCTACAATCTCACACCTTTTTAGATAGCAACGCGTTGTGAGCTTGTAGATCGACTATTTTCCACTAGTTTCCATTCCGAAATATATTGAGCAGTTTGAAAAACATTTAAACCAAGGATTTCTGAGCAATTTGCGTGAAAGTGTGTCATGTGTGTAAACTCCCTTTTCACTAGTACAGGTCTGTTGGCCCAATGGCTTAATCATCTGCCTTGAAACCACAGGGTTCCTGGTTCGAATCCCACGTCATGTAGAATTCATTATAATTGCATTGCACACAACATGACTGTATCAATGAATACATGTGCAATTGTTAACCAGTAAACTCCGCCCTTAGATTGTCTGCAATTTTGAGCAGTTTGAAAAACATTTAAATCCACTATTTCTGAGCAATTTGCGTGAAAGTGTGTCATGTGTGTGAACTCCCTTTTCATCAGTTCGGGTCTGTTGGCCCAATGGCTTAATCATCTGCCTTGATACCAGAGGGTCGCCGGTTCAAATCTCACCTCATGCAGACCTCAACTCAATTGCATTGCACACAACATGACTGTATCAATGAATGACCAATGCCGACAGACGTGAGCAAGCAGATTTTCCATAAGTGAAAACGTTAAGCTTTTTATAAGCCAATGAAAATTGCAGTTTTATGACAATTATTCATCTGCCCCTAAAACATACATGCAGACTCGCATTTGTTTGACACTTTGCAATATTGTAGAAGGTCATTCCAAGTATCACTGAAACCAATCTTACTCCAATTGGTCAAAGGGGGGCGCTATAGCAATTTTTTGAAAATGCAAACTTTAAACAGGCAAAAGTCATGCCTCGTTTGGCCGACAGCCGTTAAACCTGCTTACACATGTGCCTTGACTCATGAGGAACACATGTATCACTTTGACCAGTAAGCTCTGCCCTTAGATTGTCTGCAATTTTGAGCAGTTTGAAAAACATTTAAATCCAGGATTTCTGAGCAATTTGCGTGAAAGTGTGTCATGTGTTTGAACTCCCTTTTCACTAGTTCAGGTGTGTAGGTTCAATAGCTTGATAGCTTAATCATCTGCCTTGAAACCACAGGGTTGCTGGTTCGAATCCCACCTCAGGTAGACTTCATTATAATTGCATTGCACACAACATGACTGTATCAATGAGGAACATATCTATCACTTTGACCAGTAAGCTCCGCCCTTAGATTTTCTGCAATTTTGAGCAGTTTGAAAAACATTTAAATCCAGCATTTCTGAGCAATTTGCGTGAAAGTGTGTCATGTGTGTGAACTCCTTTTTCATCAGTTCGGGTCTGTTGGCCCAATGGCTTAATCATCTGCCTTGATACCACAGGGTCGCTGGTTCAAATCTCACCTCATGCAGACCTCAACTCAATTGCATTGCACACAACATGACTGTATCAATGCATGTGCAATTGTTAAAGATAACGAGAAATGCATACTTGAAAGTAGTTATTTTCAATGTATGACGTAATTCATTTGCCCTTTTGTTTTGTGTTGTTGGATTCTCCTTTCTCACTATCTGATGCTGTCGATTCAATAGCTCCACCAGTAGAGTGTGAGAGTGTCAACAGACACCATCAGGGAGGCCATATCTCTAGCTCAATGAGAAGAGAGGCAGCCTGTGAATCCATAGGTCGCTGGTTCGATCCCTGTCCCCAACAATGCGTTGAGGTGATCATCATTTGGAATTCCCCCTATTCCCATGGATTGGATCCACCCCTCTCACTCATCACCAATCACACCTGCCACATGCACAGTACAATTTTTAGGTACTTTTACTTTACTACTCTACTCTACTGCAATTACAGCAGATGACAGCTTTAGTTACTTGTTACTTTGCAGATGTAATTATTAATACAACACCTACAGTAACCACATACAGCCGATCTACAATGTGACGCGTTATGAGCTTGTATGTATATAATAAGCAACCCATGCTGTATGATAACTTACCACATATGAAATCCAATTCTGTCTATCCAATGGCTCAGTCTGTACTGTGGCCATAGCTGAGTGGTTAGTGAGCCCACCTAGGGAGCCAGAGGCCCTGGTTGCCCCAGGTACGATTCCAGGCCAGGCCAGCAAATGTGTCGATGAAATGAAATTTGTCCCTGAGCAAGACTCTTAACCCCTAATTGCTCACAGGCCCTCATTGGAAACAAGACCGCAAGGACTTTCATGAACGGACCTGGAATTATCCTTATCCTTTACACTGTCTACCCACAAGTCTATAGGTCCCTGGTTCAAACCTCAATTTAACCGGTCCAAATATAATTTACTGAACAAAAATCATGACTTTGTTAATTAATGCATGTTCACTTCTTCTCTCTCGCTCTCTCTCTTACTGCCTCTCTTTCTCACTGCCTCTCTCTCTCTCTCCCTCTCTCTCTCTCTCTCTCTCTCTCTCTCTCTTTCTTTTCTCTCTCTCTCTCTCTCTCTCTCTCTCTCTCTCTCTCTCTCTCTCTCTCTCTCTCTCTCTCTCTCTCTCTCTCTCTCCCCTTCCTTCTCTCTCTCCCTCTCCCTCTCCCTCTCCCTCTCTCTCTCTCTCTCTCTCTCTCTGTCACTGTCTGTCTGTCTGCCAGTCTGCCACTCTGTCACTGTCTGTCTGTCTGCCAGTCTGCCACTCTGTCACTGTCTGTCTGTCTGTCTGTCTGTCTGTCTGCCAGTCTGCCAGTCTGCCACTCTGTCACTCTGTCACAGTCTGTCTGTCTGCCAGTCTGCCACTCTGTCACTGTCTGTCTGTCTGCCAGTCTGCCACTCTGTCACTGTCTGTCTGTCTGCCAGTCTGCCACTCTGTCACTGTCTGTCTGTCTGCCAGTCTGCCAGTCTGCCACAGTCTGTCTGTCTGCCAGTCTGCCACTCTGTCACTGTCTGTCTGTCTGCCAGTCTGCCACTCTGCCACTCTGTCACAGTCTGTCTGTTTGTCTGTCTGCCACTCTGTCACAGTCTGCCAGTCTGCCAGTCTGTCACAGTCTGCCAGTCTGCCACTCTGTCACTGTCTGTCTGTCTGCCAGTCTGCCACAGTCTGTCTGTCTGCCAGTCTGCCAGTCTGCCACAGTCTGTCACAGTCTGCCAGTCTGCCAGTCTGCCACTCTGTCACAGTCTGCCAGTCTGCCACTCTGTCAAAGTCTGCCAGTCTGCCAGTCTGCCACTCTGTCACAGTCTGCCAGTCTGCCATTATTCTCGAAACCGCTCATTGCTGCTTGCAGCTATATTTTTTATTTGATATTGCACTACAAGTGCACTACTTCGTTGTTGAGGCTACAATAAAGATGCCTGTCAAAATGCTAAACATATCTTTTGTGTTTTATTGTTCCACTACATTTCATAATAATTGCTACAATGATAGGGAGTTGTCTTTTCTCTTCCTGTGCCACAGAAACCACAAAAAAACCCACAAAAATCTTTATTTTTATTGTTGTTATTTTGAAAGTAAAGTAAAGTAAATAGTTACTAGTTACTTTTATAATTTAGTAACTAAGTAAAGTAACTAATTACTTTTTTGGAGCAGTAACTAATAACTGTAACTAGTTACTTTTTAAAAGTAACTTTCCCAACACTGATTGAGGTGATCATGATTTGGCATTATTCGGATAACACATAGTGTGTCTTGAGGATAGGATTAGGTGTTGTTTTACTGAGGTTAGGGTTAGTGAGGGTTTAAAATGCTCATGTTAATTGCATGGTCTTCTTTCTCTCAAGTTCAGTCTTCTATGTTTCAATGGCTTATTGTGCATATTACTTATCATTGCTTCTTTCTTTTTTCTCTCTTCATTCCCTGGCCCCGTATTATCGCTGCTTGCAGCTATATTTTAGAATTAGAGTTATGGCCATTTTAGTAAAACTTTTTTTTTTTTTTTTCAAAAATTATTTGAAAAATGATTTGACATTTATGTTTGCCTTCAGTGACAGTAATCATCTCAATAGTAGTTACTTTAAAAAAAGGAAAAAAAAACGTTTTTTGTTTTCACTATGGGTAATAACAATAGAATAATGATAGAAAGCATAAAGGCTTACTGTCACTCCAATCTCTTTGAAGTGCTTCTTAGTTCAGCTTATTTCAAAGTTATCAAAAATAATCAATAATCAAAGTTAGTTCACAGTGTGTGTGTGTGTGTGTGTGTGTGTGTGTGTGTGTGTGTGTGTGTGTGTGTGTGTGTGTGTGTGTGTGTGTGTGTGTGTGTGTGTGTGTGTGTGTGTGTGTGTGTGTGTGTCTCTCTCTCTCTCTCTCTCAATACATTAGTTCAGTGTGTCTCTCTCTCTCTCTCTCTCTCTCTCTCTCTCTCTCTCTCTCTCTCTCTCTCTCTCTCTCTCTCTCTCTCCCCCATTACACATTAGTATTACTCCAATGTAGTTGGAGGTTCAAAGTTGTACTTTACAGTATATTCTATACAAGAGGAAAACTTTGGTTTCCTACAGACACAGACAGCAGTTTAGTTTCAAAGTTATCAAATAATAAATCAAAGTTAGTTCACAGTGTGTGTGTGTGTGTGTGTGTGTGTGTGTGTGTGTGTGTGTGTGTGTGTGTGTGTGTGTGTGTGTGTGTGTGTGTGTGTGTGTGTGTGTGTGTGTGTGTGTGTGTGTGTGTGTGTGTGTGTGTCTCTCTCTCTATCAATATACATTTGTTCACAGTGTCTCTCTCCCTCCCTCTCTCTCTCTCTCTCTCTCTCTCTCTCTCTCTCTCTCTCTCTCTCTCTCTCTCTCTCTCTCTCTCTCTCTCTCTCTCTCTCTCTCTCTCTCTCTCTCTCTCTCTATACATTACACATTACCCCAATGTAGTTGGAGGTTCAAAGTTGTACTTCACAGTATATATTCTATACAAGAGGAAAACCTTGGTTTCCAACAGACACAGGCAGTACATTTCAAAGGTTCAAGGTTGTACTTTATTGTTACATCTTGTGTACAGGTTGGATTCCAACCACACAGCAGCAGCATATGTAACAATAGGCTTGTTTTCACTCCAAGTGCAAAAGTCCAAAATAGAAAAATAGAGGTTCATGGTGTTACTTAACAGTATAAAATAAATACAAACAATAACAGGGTCTGTAACCACATGAACGCTAGCATCCCTATTCTGGGGGCAAACAGGTACAAAACAACATTTAGACATAGTTTCTCTTTGAGTGGTACACTGTTGTACAGTGACCTACACACAGGGGACCAGACAGGATTTGCAGATGTGCCTATACTATACGATACAATACGATACGATAATACTTTATTGTCAGTTTGAACTGAAATTTGTCTTGCGACCCAAAAACAGCCATGTATGCAACATATAACAGTACACACATTTGACATGACACAAGAAAACAACAAAATCTGCAGTCAGAGATTCTTTAGGGTGTTGAGACGATAATGCTTGATATAATTTTACATCTACTCTCCTGTTCAGGATTTGGCTGATCAAGGCCCTTTGCACTGCACACAGAGTGGGGGAGTGTTTACTAATGAATGACATTGTTTCAGTTATTTTAAATGTTGAATTTCTCCAACTACCACCAAACACATGCAATTCACCAAACAGATATAAGTATGTCAATCATGGTGTCTCTAGTTAGTTCTTAATTTGCCATATTGTAGATCAGTGGATCTCATTGTAAGGTTTGGGGACCTCCAGGAGTTGACAAGGTTCCAGGGGGTCCCCAGCTAAATGATTGATAGTTCATCTTGATCATTCCAATATATTCAACTAAATACAACAAGATAACTATTTTGAATTTGATCAGAATTTCACTGTGATCTCCATACCTCCATCCCCTATATCATTCGATTTGGGTTCCAGAGATAAACATGGAGTTATGTGGTTTAATGCAAATCTAATGTGGGGTCCTTGAAATTAGAGAGTTTAGAGAATCACATGTAGATCAACGACAACCAAGTCTAGATACTAATGTGTACATTGGGACAATGACACACCTAAAGTGTGTGTAGATTATCTGTGCTGTGCCAAGTGGGCCGGCCAGACACATTTAAAATGCAAATAATACAACAATAAGGTATAGTTTAATGGTGTGTGTGTGTGTGTGTGTGTGTGTGTGTGTGTGTGTGTGTGTGTGTGTGTGTGTGTGTGTGTGTGTGTGTGTGTGTGTGTGTCTTAGCTCCGCCCCCTTAGCAGCCTCATGTGAGACAATAAAAGCTTGACCTTCAGTTCAGATAAAACACACAACTCACAGTGAGGGAGGACAGACTGTCTTTCCACAGCTACAGGAGGCTCTATCTTCACTTACACACCTCTTCCACCAGGAGGCGAAAGGCACTAAGAAAGCAACAGTGCCTGGATCATTCAATGCGCATGTGTGAAACACGTTGACACGGAAGTAAGTGCGTGTTGTGATCTCGGTGAAAAACGCGTCATAAAGGTCATAATACCATTAAGTAAAAGTAAGGCACTTTTTTTAAATTGACAAGTGTTCACATGTTCATGTGTGAAATAATGTACTCTTTCAAACTGTAATGGGGCTGTCCACACTAAGCATATCACTTTTGTCAATCATATCGTTGTAGAATTATTTAGTTTAAATACAGTGCAGACATGATCATTTCAGTGGGCAGTTGCTCATGTCTTCCAGAGTACCAGCAAATCACTCATATTGTTATCATCAACACAGATACTGTTCGTCTTTAGTTGTGTTGAACAGGAGGAGAAGGATGGAGGGGCTACTAGGCTACAATTGCAGTAGCAACACAGAAATGTGTGAGGAATTAATTAGCATAATGACTTTGTGGACGAAAAGAGGTTCACAATCATTGGCTACTCTAAATTCTATAAAATAAAATAAATTAAAAATGTGTATATATAGTGCTTGGTGTGGATGGCCCATTTTATGGCCCGGCTTTATTAATTAAGCCATTTGTATTACTAGAGCACTTTTCAGTGTATTTTGTCAGACCGTTGGTTTAGTCTCCAAATGCTTGCATTTACATTTTCACGATTTCTTTCATAAATAGCAGATCTACAATCTTGTATATGTTCTATATTTCATCTGTTAAAGCATAAAAACAATGGTTAAAGCAGTTCAAAGCAGGTCTAAATGCCTTGGTTCAATAAATGTGAAGATTCAAATCATATTGTCTGTCTTTATTTTTATATTTTCAGATTTTGGGAAATGTAAGGTAATTTTGAACAAGATTTAGCCTTACAGTATATCAGCATACACATAATTTAAAATGTACATGCAGATTACCATTAGGTTGTTGGATGATCAGGATCAATATTGATTCCTAACATGATTCAGTATAATCAATTTATAAATTAAATCAGTGTTCGATTCCTGATGTTGTTTCAACATAAAATCAACTAAAATGTGCATGCATATTACCATTTAGATGATGGTTGAATCAATGTTGATTCCTAATGTTGATTCAACATTAAATCAACTAAAATATGCATGCAGATTACCATTTAGATGATGGTTGAATCAATATTGATTCATAACGTTGATTCAACATAAAATCAGCGTGCAGAATACCATTTGGATGATGGTTGAATCAACGTTGATATAGTGTTAGTTAGTGGTTGAAACACAAACGTTGAATCAACAAAGATTAGGGTTGCGATTTCAGTACAGTTTCAACGTTGAGATCGAACGTTGATTCAACCGTTATGGCCGCCTATTTTTCAACGTTGATTCACCCATATTTTGCTATCTGGGTACATTTGTTCACAGTGTCTCTCTCCCTCTCTCTCTCTCTCTCTCTCTCTCTCTCTCTCTCTCTCTCTCTCTCTCTCTCTCTATACATTACACATTACCCCAATGTAGTTGGAGGTTCAAAGTTGTACTTCACAGTATATATTCTATACAAGAGGAAAACCTTGGTTTCCAACAGACACAGGCAGTACATTTCAAAGGTTCAAGGTTGTACTTTATTGTTACATCTTGTGTACAGGTTGGATTCCAACCACACAGCAGCAGCATATGTAATAATAGGCTTGTTTTCACTCCAAGTGCAAAAGTCCAAAATAGAAAAATAGAGGTTCATGGTGTTACTTAACAGTATAAAATAAATACAAACAATAACAGGGTCTGTAACCACATGAACGCTAGCATCCCTATTCTGGGGGCAAACAGGTACAATACAACATTTAGACATAGTTTCTCTTTGAGTGGTACACTGTTGTACAGTGACCTACACACAGGGGACCAGACAGGATTTGCAGATGTGCCTATACTATACGATACAATACGATACGATAATACTTTATTGTCAGTTTGAACTGAAATTTGTCTTGCGACCCAAAAACAGCCATGTATGCAACATATAACAGTACACACATTTGACATGACACAAGAAAACAACAAAATCTGCAGTCAGAGATTCTTTAGGGTGTTGAGACGATAATGCTTGATATAATTTTACATCTACTCTCCTGTTCAGGATTTGGCTGATCAAGGCCCTTTGCACTGCACACAGAGTGGGGAAGTGTTTACTAATGAATGACATTGTTTCAGTTATTTTAAATGTTGAATTTCTCCAACTACCACCAAACACATGCAATTCACCAAACAGATATAAGTATGTCAATCATGGTGTCTCTAGTTAGTTCTTAATTTGCCATATTGTAGATCAGTGGATCTCATTGTAAGGTTTGGGGACCTCCAGGAGTTGACAAGGTTCCAGGGGGTCCCCAGCTAAATGATTGATAGTTCATCTTGATCATTCCAATATATTCAACTAAATACAACAAGATAACTATTTTGAATTTGATCAGAATTTCACTGTGATCTCCATCCCCTATATCATTCGATTTGGGTTCCAGAGATAAACATGGAGTTATGTGGTCTAATGCAAATCTAATGTGGGGTCCTTGAAATTAGAGAGTTTAGAGAATCACATGTAGATCAACGACAACCAAGTCTAGATACTAGAATGTGTACATTGGGACAATGACACACCTAAAGTGTGTGTAGATTATCTGTGCTGTGCCAAGTGGGCCGGCCAGACACATTTAAAATGCAAATAATACAACAATAAGGTATAGTTTAATGGTGTGTGTGTGTGTGTGTGTGTGTGTGTGTGTGTGTGTGTGTGTGTGTGTGTGTGTGTGTGTGTGTGTGTGTGTGTGTGTGTGTGTGTGTGTGTGTGTGTGGACATTCTCATATTTACCATCAAGGCCCGCCTACAAGTTCTGCCTACAAAATACAACTTGGCAACCTGGTATCCATCCCAACATGAACCACACTGCATTCACCATCCACATCCTACCCCAAGCAATAAAGAGACAATGGCCCACATCCTCAATGGCTGCAGCTTTTACAAAGGACTGTACATTGCCAGGCACGACCGGCTGGTGGATCTAATTTCCAGAGACATCAGAGAAGTACAGGACATAACATCTAAAATGTATCTGCACAGCTCTGCTCACACAAACTGGTTTGAACACAATTCCACTGATGATAATATTTTCTGCAATATTCCAAATGCTCCTGATATTATTTTCATTAATGAAACAAGTAAATCAGTTGTCATCTTTGAAATAGGCTGTTCTTTTGATCTGTATATGGACATTTGCTTCACATCCAAACTCATGAAATATCAGCCTTTGGTAGAGTGCATCAAGTCACTTGGATATAACTGCCAGTTATATTGTGCTTGTGTTCGGAAGTCTGGGGCATGTCCACAGACTCGCGCTACGTGGACTGCAACTTAGGACTGCAGAAGGTTGCTGCAAAAAAACTGGCCAAGTACTGCTCAGTCTCTGCAGTGATCGGCAGCCTCTCTATCTGGAAGAGGCGGTGATTTGTCTATCCTTGAGTGGACTAACATTCTCTGATATATATTGTTGCCTGGTGCTAAATTATAATCACTGCTCTGCATGCATATTATTATCCCACTGTGTTTTAAATATATTGCATACAGTGTCTGGCCATGCCTTCGTTTGAAACCCTCTTCAAAAAATGTTTGGATCTTGTATGCTACTGTATTTTGTAGATCCAAATAAAAGTATTCAAATGTGTGTGTGTGTGTGTGTGTGTGTGTGTGTGTGTGTGTGTGTGTGTGTGTGTGTGTGTGTGTGTGTGTGTGTGTGTGTGTGTGTGTGTGTGTGTGTGTGTGTTAGCTCCGCCCCCTTAGCAGCCTCATGTGAGACAATAAAAGCTTGACCTTCAGTTCAGATAAAACACACAACTCACAGTGAGGGAGGACAGACTGTCTTTCCACAGCTACAGGAGGCTCTATCTTCACTTACACACCTCTTCCACCAGGAGGCGAAAGGCACTAAGAAAGCAACAGTGCCTGGATCATTCAATGCGCATGTGTGAAACATGTTGACACGGAAGTAAGTGCGTGTTGTGATCTCGGTGAAAAACGCGTCATAAAGGAGGTAAAAACGCATCAAATGGAGTCTGTACGGCTGAAGATAAATGAACACATGACGTCGGTGGGAGAGGACATATTGTGTGTTTTGGACAAACAGCAGCGTGGTGCTGATGTTTGTTGTGTGAAGCTTGTCAGATTGTTTGTGTTGGAGCGCCTCAGCGCGGCTGCAGAGTTCATGTGCAACCTCTTCCAGAGAGAGATAGAGACACTAGAAACTCTGCTGGAGAAACAAAACAAACTGCTGGACATTGATTTTGATATGGACATCGATCTACACTCTGCAGGTATGTCTGTTACACACACAAAATCAAACTACACACTGCAGGCATGCCTGTTACACACACACACACACACACACACACACACACACACACACACACACACACACACACACACACACACACACAATCAAAATACACTCTGACAACATCAAACTACATACTGCATGTATGACACAGTGTTTGCATGGCAAAGTGTTGTTAGGTTGTAGATCTGTTTTTGGGGATCATTATTTGTAGATCAATAGAACAACCATTAGGCTCCATTTCGATGACTGAGTTTAACTTCCCCCTCCACACACCTATTCTCACACACATACTTTTGAAGATGAATATTATACATGTCTATAGTCTCTATATATAGTCTAGTCCTCGTTATTTATATCACATCAAAGTAATTATTATTAATTTTGTGTTGTATTCCTTCATTCCAGATCAGTGTGTGGAGTCCAGTCTGCAGGTGAAGATCAGTTCTCCAGCCAGGACCGTTTCTATTAAACAGGAACCTGAAGACCACCTGGATCCCAGTAAGTTTTAAGCACTCTTTATTTATTTTATTGGTGAAAGTGGGCCGGTACTGAGGGTGTACCTCAGTACAATGGTGCAGTTGTAAAAGTATTAATGGGTTCACTGACTCTGTGCTGTTAATTCTACTTCAGTATTAACTAATCAGAAGACTCAACTGATTTAACATTTACAAGTAATTACTTTAAAAAATAATAGGGACCGCCTCTCATTAAGCTTGCCTCGCATTTTCTATGAGAGCTGCAATGTAAACAAACAACATCCACATTCTTTTTTTAGAGAGCGCAGCAGAGTTTATTTACAGCTGAAGTTCTTCCAACTACTAAAGACATAAAACAGGAAACAGGAAAATGAAGCAATTAAAATGCAATTAAAACAGCTGAGCTTTTTTAGCCAGCGTGCATCATTTATTTTTATTTGTTGAACTTGTGTTTTTCCTGCACCTGGACACTGAAGTGGATGTATGTGCACCATCTTTTCATAAAGCAGAGGGAACACTGAATGATATCATGTAAAGTTCTATAGAGTCTCATTGTATCTTTTTTCCTAGACTTCCTGCTCGCCCATGTGTGTAAAGAGGAGGTTTCCCCTGAAGAGGAGTGGAGCTCCAGTCTGGTCCAGGAAGTATCTAAATCTCCAAAATATGAGAGGAGCCCCAGTCTGGTCCAGGAGGAATCACAACTTCCACAGATTAAAGAGGAACAGGAGGAGCTACTTCACAGACCAGAAGAGGCTGGTGGGTCAACGTTGACATTACTAGGAGTGAAAAGTGAAGATGATGATGAAAACAGAGAGACATAGCCTGAATCCAGCACCTCAACTGAACACATGAAAACACAAGCTGATGTAGAGGACTGTGGAACATCACAACCAACTAGTGATGACCAGCTCCTCTCTTCACACTGTTCTGAATCAGACACTGAAGACAGTGATGAGTGGGAGGAGACTAGTGGAGATCAGTCAGCTTTAAACACATTGAAATCACACAATACACAACCAGAGTGTGACAAAATGTTTAATCAAAAGGTACATCTGATTCACACAGGGGAAAAGCCCTTTGCCTGTACAGTTTGTGGTAAAGGCTGTGCTCAGAAGGGTCATCTAAAAACACACATGATGACTCATACAGGTGAAAAGCCCTTTTCTTGTACAGTATGTGGTAAAAGCGGTACTCACAAGGGTAATCTAAAAAGACACATGATGACGCATACAGGCGAAAAGCCCCTTTCTTGTACAGTATGTGGTAAATGCTTTGTTCAAAGAGGTGAGCTAAAAACACACATGATGACTCATACAGGCAAAATGCCCTTCTCTTGTACAGTTTGTGGTAAAGGCTGTGTTACCACAAGTAATCTAAAAATCACACCCAGTGTGAAGTGGGCGGTGTGTGGTCATCACAACATGACTCACTTTTAAAAAAAGGATAGAATACTTTTTTTAAAGTCCATACTGCTATTCATAGGGCTGCACATGTGTCATGTGTTTCGCTAGCCAATCACAGTTCTGAATTTGCAAAGTCACCCAATCACATTACAGTTAGTGGTGATGACACTAGCTGTAATGTGATTGGCTGATATGAAAAACGTATCGATTTGCATTAACAATGGAAGGGTTAGGGGGTACACAAATGTTTTGGTCGGTGTCCAAAACTCACTTATAGGGGGCGGCTACACCGCCCCAAAAATCACACCCTGTGTGAAGTGAGTGGTGCCTTTGATGAGCCCCGTATTGACCCCCGTATTGATGTTGTCATCAATGTTTGTGGACAGACATACATACATACATACATACATACATACATACATACATACATACATACATACATACATACATACATACATACATACATACATACATACGGACACACGGACAAAGTCATGTATAGGAGTGGTTGCCTTCGGCACCACTCAAAAACACACATGATGACTCATACAGGTGAAAAGCCCTTTTCTTGTTCAGTGTGTGGTAAAGGCTGTGCTGAAAAGGGTAATTTAAAAACACACATGATGACTCATACAGGTGAAAGGCCATTTTCTTGTTCAGTATGTGGTAAAGGCTGTGTTCACAAGAGTCATCTAAAAAGACACATGAGGATTCATACAGGCAAAAAGCCAGGATGACAATGACAAGGATACTAAAACTTAAACTTCAACTGAAACTTAAATTTTCATTTTTATATTAGTTTTTTTTTAATTATCTTTATTATTTATCTTTTTAGCATTATTCCCTCCAGCTCATTTACATATTTGAGCATCACTGTGTCTGTCCACATTTTGTCAGGATTTAACAAGTCATATTCATTCATATTCATGCAATAATTAAACTGCTGGGTTTGTGTAGCTGACACTAAAGACAGTGATGAGTGGGAGGAGACTAGGGGAGATCAGTCAACTTTAAACACACTGAAATCACACAAGACACAAATAGAGTGTGCCAAAAAGTTTAATCAAAAGGTACATCTGATTCACACAGGGGAAAGCCCTTTGTGTGTAAAGTTTGTGGTAAAAGCTGTGCTCACAAGGGTAATCTAAAAAAAACACATGATGACCCATACAGGTGAAAAATCCCTTTGCCTGTACAGTTTGTGGTAAAGGCTGTGTTCACAGGGGTAATCTAAGAATACACATGATGACTCATATAGGTGATAAGCCATTTTCTTGTACAGTTTGTGGTGTTAGCACAGGTCATCTAAAAATACACATGAGGACTCATACAGGCGAAAAGCCCCTTCTTTGTTCATTTTGTTGTAAAGGCTTTGCTCAAAAGGGTGATCTAAAATTACACATGATGACTCATACGGGCGAAAAGCCCTTTTCTTGTACAGTTTGTGGTAAAGGCTTTGCTACAAAGGCTCAACTAAAATTACACATGAGAAGTGAGAACTCATACAGGCGAAAAGCCCTTTTCTTGTACAATGTGTGGTAAAGGCTGTGCTCAAAAGGGTGATCTAAAATTACACATGATAACTCATACGGGCGAAAAGCCCTTTTCTTGTACAGTTTGTGGTAAAGGCTTTGCTACAAAGGCTCAACTAAAATTACACATGAGAACTCATACAGGCGAAAAGCCCTTTTCTTGTACAGTTTGTGGTAAAGGCTGTGCTACAAAGGCTCAACTATTATACACATGAGAAGTGAGAACTCATACAGTGGACACCTGTTCACCTTTGCCTCTGAGTTTCTGAAAGGTACCTATCATTACCCACCATATCCTTAGATTGTGAAAGGTTGGGGGTGTGGCTATCCTTGGGGGCGTGTTTTCAATTTTTCATTGTTGTAATACAGTAGGTGGACAGTGGATGGCAGAAGAGAGCTAAAATGTTTAAAGAGGAAAGCAAATGGTCTAGACCAGTGTTTGTCAACCTTTTTGGTGCCAAGGTACACCTGGCTTAGCCAAAATATCCCAGGGTACACCTAGATATACGGTGCGTGTATATATATATATATATATATATATATATATATATATATATATATATATATATATATATATATATATATATAATATTTACTCTCATGTACACAAGATGTAATAAAGAAACCTTGAACATTACAAAATGTCTTTGGCCTACAAATATATAAACTTGGGTCAGTGCAATGAATGGAGAAGATGAAAAAAAAGGAAAGATTTTAAAAAATATATATAGGAAAGATTGGCCACAATAGTCTTAGTGTGAAACTGTTTTAGAACGAAAAAAACAATTTTTAAGTCAGTACAAATGTCTTTGTTTGAAACTTGAGTCCTTTTTAGAAAAACTGAATATAGCAACATTGTATGCCTTTCATTGTTTTCAAGGCAAAAAACAAACCATGTCACTCTGCCTTTCATGAATATTCAAGGCAAAAAAGTACCATATGTCATTGCTATGCGCTAACTGCTAGCATCAAACTCCACTGGAATTGATAGTTTTAAACTCTCTAAAATGGATCTAAAATGTTGTGCTTACCTCGACAATAAGTGTTGTCCCTATCTACTTCAATGGACTACTTTATAAGAATCCAGCTGTTTGCTGGATTCTTTTTTTTTTAACGAGGCACAAGAGCGTGCGCGCACAACGAGCGTGCACACACACACATACACACACACACACACACACACACACACACACACACACAGTCACACACACAGGCTGCAGTGGCAACATATTTGCATTCCTGGTGATGGTCGCTGCACTGAAAGGACTCGGCCGTGGCTGGGTGTGAAACGGGTGACGGCCGTATCGATTGATGGACGCGCCATTGTTCTCGAGGGGCTGGTTTCACACGTTCTTCAAAGCCCACGGTACACCTAGCAAGTATCCACGGTACACTTACTGTACCATCTACCGCGGTTGACAATCACTGGTCTAGACTTGCCTGCTCATCTCAAAAGTAATCTGTGGGATAATAATAATAATAAGGGTAATAATAATAAGGGTAATAATAATAATAATAATAATAAAAAATCTAGATTATTTAATTGTTCAATTATTTTAAGTAACTAAAAAGTAATATGTAATATTAATATATTGCAGAATGTCCCGTTTTTACCACAATATAAAAATACTCTGTTACAAGTAAAAGGCCTGTGTTAAAAATATTACTGAGTAAAACTAGGCTACAAAGCCAATACAAAGTATTGGCATCAAACTATGTGCTTAGTTCGTTTTCAAATAATTGTAGTGGAGTAAAATAACTTACTTTACACCACTGTTGTCACTGTTGTTCTTTAAATCTAATTTGTATTATTAACGATAGATTGTAACATCTACAAAGTACAACCGACAGACAGACAGACAGACAGACGTCTTATATTATTATTATTATTAGTATTACTATTACTATTATTACTATTTGAAAATATCCAATCTACAAGCTCACACGTTGTGAGCTTGTAGATTGCTATTATCTCTCTCTCTCTCTTTCTCTCAAAAGTATTGGTATCAAAACGTAGGCTACTTAAATTAAAAAGTAAAAGTTTTCAAACACTTTCAAGCATCGCATGCGTCTGTATATATATTATTAGTAAGTGCTGTTCTTCAATACAGATCAGATAGCCTAGTGTTTAAAGATAACGTAAAGAGATTGGACGGCCCGGGTTCGAATACAACGCGATGAACTTGTCGAACTTTGTAATACTATTATAGTCCCCCCAGGAATCCGCGATTCCACGATCGCGGAAATTATCGCGGATTTGAAGGCCATCCGTGGATTTCAAAGCCGTCCGCGGATTACAAGACAGAGTGCAGAAAACATGAAAAATCTCAGTAAAACACCGCCGTATGGAGAAGTATTCTCTCTCTGTCTCAGGGCAGTGCGAGCTTCTGCTAAACTCCCCCCTCCTCCCCCTCCTCTCACACACACAGACACGTAGAGAGAGAGAAAGAGAGACGGAGAGAAAGTGAGAGTGCTGCTCTTAACTACAGCCTAACTTCAAAGCAAGTTAACGATGGCTCGTTGACCCCAATTTGACCACTAGGCAATCAACACTGAACAGCACTAATTAATGGCAGCTGTGATTCTTGTGTCTGTCCGTGCAGCCAGATATCAAGTAATTCCCTGTAGAGCAGGGGTCTTCAACGTTTTCAGGCCAAGGACCCCCTATTTGAGAGAGAGATGAAGCAGGGACCCCCTCTACATTGTATAAAATTGTGTTTCAGATAAACTTTTGCTGCTCTTTTTCCCCTCTACACACCTATAACTCCAAAAATAGCCGATCTACAAGCTTGTAGATCTGCTATTTTTGGCTAAAGTTCTCCTCAGAAAAGGGATAGGCCTAAAAATCTTATCACACAAAGATTTGGGGGACCCCCTGTAGTAACTCTGAGGACCCCCTGTTGAAGACCCCTGCTGTAGAGGGACCCTCTCCCTCATGTTCAACTAGAATTGTGACTTCTAAGTTCTACTTCTCCTCAAAAGAACAACGTTATTATTTTCGGGGTTATTATTATTGGGGGGTTTGCCTGCTATAGAAGCCGTGAAGGGAGCTTACCATTTTATCAACGACACCCAATCAGTCTGGGCTACACTGTAAAATCCCCAGTCTTATCTATAGGCAATACAGTAGCCTATGCTGAAAATTGCCCATCTGCAAACGTTATTGGGGAAAGGGAAGGGCTTTCTTTGAGGGGGGAGGGGGGTGTTCTATCAATGTATTTGTTCAGATGCAAATCCAGCCCAGCCGATTTTGTGATTTGAAGTAGGCCTACATTTTCATGTGCATACAACAGCAGCACATGGTTTATACAGGTACATGGGTTAGAGGGATGGACAGAAACCGTGTATTTCCACATTTCAACTGTTATGGGTTTTTCTTTCTTCATAAATTCATGTTCTACTTTTTTGTACAACAGTGTCCAACAGTGTACAGTGTACAAAAGTAGTGAAAATAGCCAATCTACAAGCTCCCAAAGTGTTGCATCATGATGCTTTGCTTGTAGATCTGCTATTTTTTAAATAAAAGTTTGTCTGTGGGGTTTATGAATATTAATCCACTGGACCAGTAGTCTACTGGAAGCGGAGTCAGTCTCTCTCTCTCTCTCTCTCTCTCTCTCTCTCTCTCTCTCTCTCTCTCTCTCTCTCTCTCTGCTGGCAGCAGCTTCTTCATTATGCACTGAGGCTAGCTGCATGGGTCTGAATGCTGGACAAACTTGTTCTGTGAGAACAATGGCCAAGCCGTGAAGCCACAGCCAAGGTCATTAGCATGGAACCAAATGGACCCGTCAAACTCTCAGAGTTAAATTGACATAGATGTTACAATATTAATTGCCCTTCTTGATGTCAACCTAAAAAAATCTCCCCTTTAAGAACATTTTATCAACGACACCCTATCAGTCTGGGCTACAAAAATCCCCATTCCTCTCCGCACCCCGCCCCCCCACCTCCCCCCTCACACAGCAGCGTATTTGCCTCTGAGATGTGTGTAGAAGAGAGTAACGTGTTGCGACCAGGGTTGTCAGATTTTGCGAGAGACATAAGCAATCAGGTCTATGAAAACAAGCCTAAGCAATCAACACGCTCAAAAGACGTGGCCAGTAAGGCCACTTGAGCACTATATACTTAATAAACCTATATGCTCTCAACAAATAAAAAGCAGCCCGCAATTACCAATATATATTTACAAGCAACTTTATAGGAAAACAGGTCGCTTATAATAAGGATACATGGCAACACTGGTTGCGTTATCGTGTCATTTCATTCAGTGATTATTGTTGTCACAGAACAACTTTGGTGACTTTTAGACCTTCACATGTAGGCTACAGTCAGCGGTTAGAGGGGGATGGGGGTAGTCATCCCAATATAACAATGATCCAGGCGGTCTGAGGTGTGAATATAGGTCCGCCTGCTTGTGGTGGCTTGTGTGTCACAGATGCGATGTGCACTGTTTGACAACATTAGTTGCTTGTTACTTTGTAGATTTTGATTATTATTACAAAACATACATTAACCACTTCAGCCTTATATAAACGTTGGCTATTTAAAAATAGCAGAACTAAGCTCACAAGCTTGTAGATCTGCTATTTTCATGTGAAACGGGACATTCTGCATAACGAGTACTTTTACTTTTTAATTTAAGTACGTTTTGATACCAATACTTTTGAGAGAAAGAGAGAGAGAGATAATAGCAATCTACAAGCTCACAACGTGTGAGCTTGTAGATTGGATATTTTCAAATAGATGTAGGCTAAAGTGGTTAAGCTGCTGGGTACCCCTGGAACACGCCCAAGGACCCCCCCTAGTGATGCGTGGGACAACATGTCTCTCTCTCTCTCTACTCCACTACATCTCAGAGGCAAATATTGTACTTTTACTCCACTACAATTATTTGAAAACTTTAGTTACTAGTTACTTTTCAGATATAAACTATGATATAATGAAACATACATTAACCACTTTAGCCCTATTTTATACATAGGCTATTTGAAAATAGCCGATCTACAAGCTCACAACGCGTCTCATCGCGACGCGTTGTGAGCTTGTAGATCGGCTATTTTCAAATATTTATTACTTTTACTTTAAGTACATTTTGATGCCAATACTTTTGTACTTTTACTCAAGTAAATTTTGGATTTTGGATTTTTACTTGTAACAGAGTATTTTTATATAGCAGTATTGGTACTTTTACTTAAGTAAAGAATTTGAGTACTTTTTCCACCACTGGTGTACCGTCACTTTAAAAGCGCAATTTATACTTCATCGTACGACGGTGTCACGCACCAAACATAGCCGATCTCCAAGCTCACACTGCGTCTGTTCGCACCACGTTGTGAGCTTGTAGATCTGCCATTTTCGGCAACGATAGACTGAGAAGACGACACGCTCTCAAGCAACACTTAAAATTGTCAACGGAGACTTGCTACCTTTGGTAGAAGAGGACGAGTGAGACTTTTGAGCGTTTCACTAGTTGACGCCATTGTTTCACCGCTGCACCGCACATGTAAACACAACGACGTAACCACCCAAAGTGTACAAATGGAACCAAATGGACGCTTACAGCCTTTAATGGACCCGGTTTTCGAGCTCCATCCCTATCCATTATACATACATATATCTATAACGCGCTGGCCAATACAAACTAATAGACGAGTGCGCTCCGCTGCGCAACTGTATCATATTCACCATTTCCACTTCCAGCATTTTATTGATTAAGGACAGGACATTTTTTTATTCAGTTAATTTGCTGGACTTCAGCTTTAACCACTAGGCTGTCTAATTTGTAGAGGAACATATAGTACGTAGGCCTTCACGGTTCAAGTTTCTAGCTTTAAAAAAAAAGCAGTTCAACAAGTTCATAGCGTGGGATTCAAACACGGGCCATCCAATCACCGAACATTAGCTTTAACCACTAGGCTATCTGACCTGTATTGAAGAAGAGCACGTACTAATCGTATATATACAGACGCATGCGATGCACAGTCAGTGTTTGAAAACTTTTTGATTAGTATTATTACAAAACATACATTAACCACTTCAGCCTTATATGTCTGTCTGTCTGTCTGTCTGTCAGTCTGTCTGTCTGTCTGTCTGTCTGTCTGTCTGTCTGTCTGTCTGTCTGTCTGTCTGTCTGTCTGTCTGTCTGTCTGTCTGTCGGCGCGCACAAGATGTAGAATCTATCGTTAATAATACTAATTAGATTTAAAGAACAACGGCGGTGTAAAGTAAGTTAGTTTACTCAACTACAATTATTTGAAAACGAACTAAGCACAGTTTGATGCCAATACTTTGTAGCCTAGTTATTATAATTATAATTATAATTATATTTATTATTAGCCCAGATTATTTTTACATTAATGAATCAATGTATTTACTTAAATTAATCTATTCATAAATAGACGTATACCTTCTATAATGTAGCCTATTATGACATGACGATTTTGACAACATGTGAAAAGGGACTTTCTGCATAACGAGTACTTTTACTTTTTACTAGTACTTAATTTTTTTAAGTACATTTTGGCACCAGGCGCCAACTCGTGGCTGAACGGCCACACTACACGTTCTGATCATTTCAATGGGAGGTGCTAAGAATCTGTGGGCGTCAACTTTAAAAGGTACCTAACGACATTGATGCAACCCTCTGGAGTCCAATAGGCGGCCGTTTGAAGATCGCGCATGATTGGACTGGTCACCACTGTACAGGTGATAAGCCATTTTCTTGTACAGTTTGTGGTAAAGGCTGTGTTAGCACAGGTCATCTAAAAATACACATGAGGACTCATACAGGCGAAAAGCCCCTTTTTTGTTCAGTTTGTTGTAAAGGCTTTGCTCAAAAGGGTGATCTAAAATTACACATGATAACTCATATGGGCGAAAAGCCCTTTTCTTGTACAGTTTGTGGTAAAGGCTTTGCTACAAAGGCTCAACTAAAATTACACATGAGAACTCATACAGGCGAAAAGCCCTTTTCTTGTACAGTTTGTGGTAAAGGCTTTGCTACAAAGGCTCAACTAAAATTACACATGAGAAGTGAGAACTCATACAGGCGAAAAGCCCTTTTCTTGTACAATGTGTGGTA
Organism: Gymnoscopelus microlampas; assembly: GCF_963454915.1. Classification (NCBI taxonomy): domain Eukaryota; kingdom Metazoa; phylum Chordata; class Actinopteri; order Myctophiformes; family Myctophidae; genus Gymnoscopelus; species Gymnoscopelus microlampas. The sequence continues at coordinate 918,468 of NW_028155725.1, read as the reverse complement.
AAGGCTGTGCTCAAAAGGGTGATCTAAAATTACACATGAGGACTCATTCAGGTGAAAAGCCGTTTTCTTGTACAATTTGTGGTAAAGACTGTGCTCAAAAGGATGATCTAAAAAAACACGTGAGGACTCATACAGGCAAAAAACCCTTTGCTTGTAAAGTTTGTGGTAAAGGCTGTGCTTAGAAGGGTAATCTAAAAAGACACATGAGGACTCATACAGGGTGGAAAGCCTTTTAGTGGATTTAGTCACACATACAGTAGGCACATTTATTATCATTCAGTTTAATCCAGGAAGACAATGACAATGATACTAAAACAGGGGAATCACATAATCTGACAATATCAACATGAATACAATAAACTTTTATAGTATTGTAAGGGGATTTATCTGTGTTGGAGGTTTGGGTAATAATGGGAATGATTTGGGCATTACCTCACACTGTAAGGGATAAGGGGAACATGTATTGTGGTTTTGGAATATAGTCGGACCTTTGAGGAGGTGACACCAGTTGTGACGTGTAGACTGAAATGGAGGGAATGCTTTGGATCAACAAAGAGAGTTGAATGAAATTCCTGTCTCCGTGTCTCATTTCCACTACATCTTAAATCATAAATTAAGCAAGTAACCTTCAGGATTAGACTGGTGGCAGCGGATGTGGACTGCTTGTTTTCGGACAAGTTTTGTTTTTCGCGGAGTTACAGAAACAAGTACTCCGCAGAATATCCCCGCGGCTCCGTCTACGTTCTGGAAGATCACCGTGGCTACGTCTACCTGGAATACAAGTGCTTTGATCACCCTTCTTTTGACCAAATTCCGTAAGAAGTTCTTGTGTCGGTCGGTAAGGGGGTGAAACAAGGATTTATGGACTGAATAGAACCGAAGTAGTGAAAGTAAATAAGTTGGAAGAAAAAAAAAAAAAAAAAAAAAACTAATACTGTGGACATTAGATTTCGTTTGTGGCGCAGCTAAATAATGGATAACAACAATATCAATTGGAATTTACTGCCATTTCACATGGACGGTGCTCCTGGTTGACAATGTAAAGGAGGCATGCCAAATGTTTTCATGGGAGATGGAAAGGAGGACTTTTCCCGTTGGTGCAGGCGTTTTGAGGTGGCTGTGGAAGCTCACCCTGATCATTATGACGCCTCTTTGCCAAAATTGCTGCCTACACTCCTTGTCGCTGCTGCATTCAGCTATTGGGACAGTCTGCCTGATGCGACAAAGAAGGATTATAAATTAGCAAAGGACAACATAAAAGTTGTCTTTGGACAGACCGCTTACCTTTACACATTTCAAAGTTATATCAATGCACGTCCCCGTCTGCCTGGTGAGTCCCTTCCAGTGTTTGCTGCAGAGATTGGTCGTTTGGTGGAGGAGGCTTTCCCCACCTATGGGAAGGCTGCTAAGGATGGGGAAAAGTTTCGGAGATTTATTGCAGGGATTGAGCCATACCTTCAGCTACGCTGTCATGAACGGGAGGCATGCGTTAATCCGACAGACCTTTTCTCCGACTATGTGGCATCCGCGTGCGGTTAGGGTTAGGGTGCGGGTTTGGTTCGGGTTTAGTATTGGAAACGTCAGAGCGCTGCGCTGTCGGAGGAATGCGCTGTCGGACTAACGTACTGCACCCGTCATGAACAAGGTGTAACTACACTTGAGGAGGCACTGAAGTTTGCATTGCAGATTGAGGGTTACATGTCGCCTTTCCGACATGTCTCCTTTCCGACGTTAACGAACCCTATACCTAACCCTAACCCTAACCCTAACCGCACGCGGAAGCCACTAGTCGGAGTAGTGAGATGTCGGAATGGAAGGCGGTTACCCAGATTGAGACTGCTCATCAGGCTAGTAGAGTCTTGTCCCCTCACACTCAGTCCTTCCCACAGACACCTGCCTGGCCCAATGTCTCTCCACTGACACCTACTGTGCCAGTGTCTGCTCCTTCACTTAGCATTCAGTCTGCCAGCTCAGAAGACTTCAAGAAAATGCAGAGGACCCTGGAACAGCTCTCTGATCGTATGGATCAATTGCAACTTCAGGTGCAACGCCAGGGACGAGAGGACCAACGCAAGTCGTGGGACTACAGGATCTCCCTCAACAGGGCGCAATCCCAGGCTGGACCCCTTTCCATCTGAGGTCTCTACCCAGGCTCCCCTGGACAAACATCTCAGCCTCCTGCTTCCCGGTGTCTTCTTTTCAAAAACACCGATCACAGGAGCACCACTCGCCTACTTAGCTGTCCTTTCGCTTTCAGCTTATGATGGCCTGACTGTACATTGAGCCGGGCGCGGCGACCAAGCCTTCATGGCACTTCATGGATTCACTGCCTTGCGACCCGACCGGCCGGTGACCCAGTCGATAGCGATCCCTTACTCAAAGTGTGATTGGCACTCTGAGCAGGAAACCGACGGTCTGATCCCTATCCCATTCTCGCTATGGGTATAGAAACTTTAACCGTTTTCACCAGCCTTGCCTGTAACCGGTGAGCCCCCGCGCTCTTCCGGTTAGGTGTGGACTGTCATCCACGCACCATGTGCTGCCTTACAACTAGCGGCAGTCGGCACATCGACTAGACGAAACCACGGTAGAATGTAAACTCATTCTTCATTAGACACGGGGGCCTTCAGTACTTCTCCCCAGCACTATAGAAAGTCTTTAACGTGCCCTCGGAACCTTGCGGTCCCACCGTCGCCTGTTTTGGCCAAGGGATTGGAGTGCCTACCTCCTAACCTTGGCCAAAAGCTCTCTGAGGGACTGTTGTAGTTCACACCAAGACCTGGGATCTCCTGTTCAAGGACAAAGGCCAGGATCTTCAGGGTGTGACTAATTTAAATCAAAATGCAAACTCAAACCTTGCTTTCTCAGTCTCATCTCCAAAAGGTCACAGCTTTCACCTGAAAATCTCATACTTTTACTAACCAATAATACATGATATAGTTCTGGATACCATAACGCCTTCAACCGAACTGTTGTAGTACAGCTTGAGGATGCGCTGTCCTACTCCAAGCTTATTCAGGCGGCGGAGCCAGTACAGTCTCTGCTGAGCCTTTTTCTTCACGTGTGTGGTGTGCGTCTCCCATTTAAGGTCCTCCTCGATGTGTACTCCGAGGAACTTGAACTCGCTGACCCTTTCCACTGCAGCACCGTCGATGAGGATGGGCGCATGGTCTCTCCGCGGCCTCCTGAAGTCCACGATCAGCTCTTTGGTCTTGTCGACGTTGAGAGCGAGGTTGTTCTCCCGGCACCAGAGCGCCAGTGAGTTGATCTCATCTCTGTAGTCAGACTCGTCGTTGTTTACGATTCGGCCTATCACTGTCGTGACGTCCGCATACTTTATGATGGTGTTGGAGACATGTGTGGCTATGCAGTCATACGTGTACAGGGAGTAGAGGAGAGGGCTCAGCACGCATCCCTGGGGTGCTCCGGTGTTGAGGGTCAGGGGGTCAGATGTGATGCTGCCCATTCTCACCACCTGATGTCGGTTGGACAGGAAGTCCTGTATCCAGTCGCACATGCTTGGGTGTAGCCCTAGGTCTCTGAGCTTTTTGTCAAGTATTGCTAGGACATTGGTGTTGAATGCTGAGCTGTAGTCCACGAACAGCATACTGTGGAGTCTCACTAGGGCACCGCCCGACAGGTAAGCACCTCACCAGGGAGAAGCAGTGGGAGAGAGGCAGAGAGAGGCCAGGCAGACAGCAGCGCAGCCTGGGACACGTCATAGAGGGGCGGTACCTACCTGTCCTCATCATGAATCAACCTCAACTCCGCACACCTGCGCTGGCCAGCTAGGCGCGGTCCCCAAACATTAAAGCACAGCCACTCTGCCTCATTCTCCACTGGCTCTCCTGGTGACTGGACGGGTGCTTTCGGGCGGTGAGTGAGAATCTCCACTAAGTTCCCAACACTAGTAATGACATTGTGTGTGAATTGAAGTCTAAAAGAATGTCTCTTTTATTTTTATAGGCAACCTATGGAACGCACTAAAATGCATGGAATGTGAATGTGAATGGAAAATACCCCGACCCCGGGAAGAACCTGTGTTGGAAAACTTACCTTATGATTTGTGATTTAAAAACAAAGAAAAGTAATACCAAGGCCTTTCGGGCATCTCGCCTGTTCAATAAATACCCTTTATTGGGCTTGTACCCTGCCTATTGTCTCTTGACCTTGATCAGTGTCCCACATATGGTGGAGAATACGGGTACACTGATCTACGTCAAGAAACCGCAGTATGGAGCCAATGGCCGCTTTAACGGCGCTACTGAAGAGTCAAACTGACCTACAGACAGCGGTACAAAAATTAATTGATAGGATTGCCCGAGATGTCACCACTACCCGCGCACCACGGGAGGTGCTTACCAAACTCTCACCAGAGGATGACATCGAGGCTCATATGGAGGCGTTCGAGCGAACCGCGGCGAGAGAGAGATGGCCAGCGGCGGAGTGGGGATCGATCCTGGCGCCTTTCCTGAGCGGTGAGGCACAGCGAGTTTGCCGCGACTTGACGCTGGCGGACGCTAGAGACTATCGCAAACTGAAAGACGCCATCTTCGCCAGCCAGGGCTACAGCCTCCCCGCCAGAGCGCAGCGGTTCCACCACTGGGCCTACCAGTCGGCCCAGCCACCTCGGCCCCAAGTGGCCAACCTGTTACGCATCACGCACAGCTGGTTGACGAGCGGAGGAGAGCCCCCCATTGTTGACCGCGTCGTCATCGATAGATGCATCCGTTCCTTGCCGCCCGACGCACGCCGATACGCCTCGCAGGTGAGCCCGAGCTCCCTGGAGGCCCTAGTAGCGCTGTTAGAGAATCACCAAGTGAGTGTGGAAATGATGAGGAGCACCCGCCCCGACGCCCCAAAGCCGCCGACGGACGGGAAGCCCAGCCGCGACCGGAGGCCACCGGCGAACACCTCCCCCACTCGGCCCCGAGGACCGGCGCCCAGCCGGCCGCCGCCGCAGAGGAGGTGTTATGTGTGTGGCCAAGCGGACCATATCTCCTGGACCTGCCCGGACCGCGACGTGACCATGGAAACCGCCGCCAGCTCCGAGGCCGCCCGGCCCTGCCTGCATACTGGTACCGGACCGCGACGCCATGCCCGCCTCCCGGTGAAAATAGACGGGTCCGACGCCCACGCCCTCCTTGATTCAGGAAGCGCCGTGACGCTGGTGCGCGCCGACCTCGCCGGGCGCCTCACCACCAACACGGTGCCTGTCTCCTGCGTCCACGGAGATGTCCGCCATTATCCAGTCACGCAGCTACGAGTACAGACGCCCAGAGGTGACGCCATTGTACCGGCCGGGGTGGTCCCCAACCTGCCCGTGCCGTTGCTGATTGGAGTGGACTGCGAGTTGTTCGAGCGGTATTGGAAGCCGGGCCTACAGAGGGACCCGCCCCGCCGTCACCGCCCCGCGCGCCGTGGGAACCCAACGCCACTACCCGCCTGGCCGGCCTTCCGTCTCAGCTCCCCTGGCTCCAAGAGCGGAGCGTCTCCCGAGGAGGCCCGACCCGCAGCAGCTGACGAGGACGAGGCGAGCGGGGGGCCAGAAGAGGAGACCCTTACTCCACCGGACCGCAACGCCTCGACGGTGGCCGGCGAGTCCGACCCGTTCGCCGAGTTTCCGCAGCTGGAGCCGCTCGAGCCCCCGAGGGGGGGGGAATTCGCCACTGCGCAGTGGGTCGACCCGACGCTGGACATGGCGCGTCAGAATGTGGTCGTCGTCAACGGAAAGAAAAGTGACGGGGTGAGTACGCTGAATTCCCCGTACTTTTTGGTGAAAAATGGACTGCTGTATAGAGGGGTGAAAGACAAGGGGGGGGAAACGATTGAACAACTGCTTGTACCTAAACCTTATGTCTCACGAGTACTGTATTTAGCGCACACCCACCAGTTGGGAGCTCATCTGGGTGTTAAAAAGACATACGAGTGCATTTTGGCCCGCTTCTACTGGCCCGGGGTTAAGCGAGCCATAGAAGACTTTTGCAAGGGCTGCCCGGAGTGTCAAAAAACGGCTCCACGACCTACGTTTCACAACCCGCTGGTGCCAATGCCCATCATCAACACGCCGTTCTCAAGGCTCGCCATGGACATCGTGGGACCCTTGCCAAAATCCGCCCGGGGCCATCGTCACCCGGACTGCGCAGCCATCTGCCTAGGCGACTTTAACAGGACAGACCTAAAAAAGGTATTTCCCAAATTCCACCAGCACGTCACCTGCAGTACCCGTGGTGACAATATTCTTGACCACTGCTACACGCCCTTCAAGGATGGATACAAAGCCCTCCGCCGCCCACCGCTAGGAAGCTCTGACCACCACGCCATCCAGCTGCTACCTGCCTACAAACAGAGGCTAAAAAGGGAGCCGGTCGTTGAGAAGGAAATCCGAATCTGGTCCGAGGACACAGACGCTATGCTACAATCCTGTTTCTACCAGACTGACTGGGGGATGTTTAAGAACGCCGCTGGGAATAACATCAACGAACTCTCAGACTCAGTCACTGGCTTTATCAGTAAGTGCATAGACGACATAGTCCCAAAAAAGACAGTTCGGATCTATCCCAATCAGAAACCATGGATGAACAGCGAAGTACGTGTACACATGCACGCACGGGATGCTGGTTTCAAATCTGGCGACGTGGAAACGCGTAACACGACGCGCGCGGCCCTAAACAGCGCCATCAGGAAAGCGAAAAAGGCCTACACTGAAAAGATGCAAGACCAACTCAGCAATGGCAACATCAGGAGCACGTGGCAGGCGGTACACACCTTGACAGACTGCAAAACAAGAACCAGAAGCGAGGTGAACCCGCCTGCCTCCCTCCCCAACGAACTGAACACTTTCTATGGCCGGTTTGAGATCAGCTCCAACCGCGGCAGCCAAGCGGGGGCATCAGCAACACCAGCAGAGGAGAACCCTCTAATCATCTCGGAGAGAGAAGTGCGTACAGCCTTTGCACGGGTCAACATCCACAAGGCAGCCGGACCTGATGGAATCCCAGGCCGGGTCCTTAAGGCATGTGCAGACCAGCTGGCGGGTGTCTTCGCTGACATCTTTAACCTCTCCCTCTCCCAGGCTGTGGTCCCTGCAGGGTTCAAAATGTCAACCATTGTGCCCATTCCCAAAAAGGCCAGAGTGACATGCCTGAATGACTGGAGACCTGTCGCTCTCACCCCGATCGTCAGCAAGTGCTTCGAGAAACTGGTGAGGGAATACATCAGCTCCACGCTACCTGCCTCGCTGGATCCGTGGCAGTATGCATACCGCAAAAACAGATCCACCGACGACGCTATTGCCATGGCTCTCCACACCGTCCTCTCGCACATGGACAACAAGCTGCTGAAGGACAAATATGTACGTATGCTGTTCGTGGACTACAGCTCAGCATTCAACACCATTGTCCCAGCAATACTTGACAAAAAGCTCAGAGACCTAGGGCTACACCCAAGCATGTGCGACTGGATACAGGACTTCCTGTCCAACCGACATCAGGTGGTGAGAATGGGCAGCATCACATCTGACCCCCTGACCCTCAACACCGGAGCACCCCAGGGATGCGTGCTGAGCCCTCTCCTCTACTCCCTGTACACGTATGACTGCATAGCCACACATGTCTCCAACACCATCATAAAGTACGCGGACGACACGACAGTGATAGGCCGAATCGTAAACAACGACGAGTCTGACTACAGAGACGAGATCAACTCACTGGCGCTCTGGTGCCGGGAGAACAACCTCGCTCTCAACGTCGACAAGACCAAAGAACTGATCGTGGACTTCAGGAGGCCGCGGAGAGACCATGCGCCCATCCTCATCGACGGTGCTACAGTGGAAAGGGTCAGCGAGTTCAAGTTCCTCGGAGTACACATCGAGGAGGACCTTAAGTGGGAGACGCACACCACACACGTGAAGAAAAAGGCTCAGCAGAGACTGTACTGGCTCCGCCGCCTGAATAAGCTTGGAGTAGGACAGCGCATCCTCAAGCTGTACTACAACAGTTCGGTTGAAGGCGTCCTAACAGGCTGCATCACGGCCTGGTACGGGAACTGCACTGCCCGAGAGAAGATCAACCTACAGCGAGTAGTGCGATCGGCAGAGCGGATAATGGGAAGCGACCTCCCAGCGCTTCAGGATCTGTACAAGAAGCGGTGCGTGGTCAAAGCCAAGCGCATCATCAAGGACAAGTACCACCCTAGTCACAGACTGTTCAGAACCCTACAACGACCGCGACCGGGCAAGGGGACCTATCGCAGTATCAAGAGTTCCACCACCAGGTTCTGGAATAGTTTTAACCCGGCTGCTGTCAGAATGCTGAATGAAGCATGAGCCCCTTTCCAGCAGCCTGACAATAGGCGGTACTGCCCAGCTGGCTGCAGACTTTTCTGGCTCTTCCTGAACACACCTGTGGATTATTATACCAGGAAATGACTTGGACTTATGAGGAATCATACCAGCGGAAAAAAAACCCTTTAAGTGTACAGTTTGTGACAAAAGCTTTAGTCAATGCTAATCTTAAGAAACACATGTTGATACACACAGGAGAAAGGGCTTTAATTGTACTCTTTGTGGCAAAAGCTTTAGTCAATGCTAAAGATTACTTTTTGTTGCTCTCCTTCATGGAGCTACTTGCGGATTATACCAGGGTCAGTCCACCTTAGGTGAACACGCACTGACCCTCTGCACCTTAATCCCCATGTATAACGCACAATCTTTTTTTTATTTTATTTTTTTTATTACTGCGCTCTTTTCTCTCTAAGCACCTTAGCGTCTATAAGTATATCATGCACAGTATACATACATTGCTGCTATGCTCAGGCACCTTAGTTTGTCTCTTATCTCAGGTACTTTGTAAATATGTAGATAACTTGTTTTTGGCCTTCTATTGTTCTCTGTTGATCTCCTTCCCACTTAACCCCCTACCCCTCTTCTTTTTCTCTCTCCCCACTCTTCTTTCTACGGAATTTAACGTTGCGATGGGAGTGTTGTACAAAAACGAATTTCACCCACTTTTTTACCTTGTAAACCTGTGATGTGACAATAAACCTGATTCTGATTCTGATTCGTTATATACTGGTAATACTAGACTATGCCACTCGCTATCCCGAGGCGATTCCCCTGCGGACCGCCTCGGCGAAAGCTGTCGCTCACGAGCTAATGATGATGTTTAGTCGGGTGGGCATTGCCGAGGAGGTCCTCACTGATCAAGGCACCTGCTTTATGTCGAGAGTAATGACCTTACTGTATAAATGGTTGAAGATAAAACGTATACGCACGTCTGTCTATCACCCACAGACTGATGGCCTCGTGGAGAGGTTTAACCAAACGCTAAAGAAAATGTTGAAAAAACTAACTGATGTTGACGGGAGAGACTGGGACCAGTTGATCCCCTTTGTCCTATTTGCAATTAGGGAGGTGCCCCAGGCGTCCACGGGGTTCTCGCCCTTCGAGCTGGTGTACGGACGGAGACCCCGTGGACTACTCGACGTGGCCAAGGAGACGTGGGAGAGCCAGCCCTCCCCCCACCGCAGCGTCGTGGACCATATCGAGCGCCTCCAGGAGCGCGCCCGAGCAGTGTGGCCGTTGGTGCGCGAGCACATGGAGACCAGGCGCGCACCTATAACCGCGGCGCCACGCTGCGCGAGTTCCAGGTGGGGGAGAAGGTGCTGGTCCTCGTCCCGAGCAGCGAGTGCAAATTCCTGGCCAAGTGGCAGGGACCGTACGAGGTGGTGGCCAAGATGGGGCCCGTCGACTACAAGGTGGCCCAGCCGGGCCGCAGTAAGGGCCACCAGATATACCACGTGAATATCCTGAAGAAGTGGAACGCCGCGCCGCCCCTCGCCCTGCCTGCCCTCCTCGCCACCACCACAAGCCCGGACCTGCCCCCGGTTCCGCTCGGAGAGGACCTCTCCCCCACCCAGTCCCAGGACATTAAGGAGCTGCTGGGACGTAGCCGGGACGTCTTCTCCGACCTACCTGGACGGACGAGCGCTATACGCCACGATATACGCACCACGGCAGGGAAAGTGGTGCGACAGCGGCCCTACCGCATTCCTGAGGCCAGACGAGTGGCGATCCGAGACGAGGTGACCAAGATGTTGGAGCTTGGCGTCATAGAGGAGTCGTACAGCCCGTGGTCCAGCCCCATTGTGATAGTGCCCAAACCTGACGGCTCGCTCAGGTTTTGTAATGACTTTTCGAAAATTGAACGAAGTGTCCGCGTTTGACGCCTACCCAATGCCCCGCGTTGACGAGCTGATCGAGCGTCTCGGCCCGGCCCGGTTTGTCAGCACCCTCGACCTGACTAAGGGCTACTGGCAGGTCCCGCTGACGGACCGGGCCAAAGCGAAGACAGCCTTCTCCACGCCTGAGGGGCTCTACCAGTACACGGTCCTGCCGTTTGGCGTCCATGGGGCCCCAGCCACCTTCCAACGGCTAATGGACCGGGTACTACGTCCACACCGCGCTTACGCAGCCGCCTACCTGGACGACATCGTCATCCACAGCGCTGACTGGGCCCAACACCTGCAGCACCTGGACGCAGTACTGGAGGCCCTCAGACGAGCCGGACTAACCGCCAACGCAAAGAAGTGCCGAGTCGGCCTGACGGAGACGGACTACCTCGGCTACACAATTGGAAGAGGCTGCGTAAAACCACAGACGCGCAAAGTGGAGCGCGTCCGGGAGTGGCCCCGCCCTGCCACGAAGAAGCAAGTAAAATCATTCTTAGGTTTGATTTCATATTATCAAAAATGTATTAAAAATTATTCTACTGTTGCAGCCCCAATATACGAGCTAACTAAACAGAAACTGCCCCACCACGTCTCCTGGACGGCCGAGATGGAGATGGCCTTCCAACAGCTGAAGAGTGCGCTGTGCGAGGAGCCGGTGCTGAAGGCTCCCGATTTCAGCCAGCCGTTCCTGCTCCACACCGATGCGTCGGGCACCGGCCTCGGGGCGGTTCTCGCACAGGTCATTAACGGCGAGGAGCACCCGGTGACGTATGTGAGCAGAAAGTTATTAGATCACGAGAGAAACTATGCAACAGTGGAAAAGGAGTGTCTGGCGGTGAAGTGGGCCATTCACCACCTCCGCTATTATCTATGGGGCCGCACTTTCACTCTCATTACAGATCACGCTCCATTAAAGTGGATGGCGACGAATAAGGACAGAAACGCAAGGGTGACGCGTTGGTTTCTCGAGTTGCAAGACTACAACTTCAAAGTGGAACACCGGCCCGGGAAGGACATCCCGCACGCAGACGCCCTATCCAGAATGTATGAGAGAGAGGAAAATGAAGCCCCCGGCCCAGGCGGCGGGCTTAGGGGGGGATATGTGGAGTCTCACTAGGGCACCGCCCGACAGGTAAGCACCTCACCAGGGAGAAGCAGTGGGAGAGAGGCAAAGAGAGGCCAGGCAGACAGCAGCGCAGCCTGGGACACGTCATAGAGGGGCGGTACCTACCTGTCCTCATCATGAATCAACCTCAACTCCGCACACCTGCGCTGGCCAGCTAGGCGCGGTCCCCAAACATTAAAGCACAGCCACTCTGCCTCATTCTCCACTGGCTCTCCTGGTGACTGGACGGGTGCTTTCGGGCGGTGAGTGAGAATCTCCACTAAATTCCCAACACTAGTAATGACATTGTGTGTGAATTGAAGTCTAAAAGAATGTCTCTTTTATTTTTATAGGCAACCTATGGAACGCACTAAAATGCATGGAATGTGAATGTGAATGGAAAATACCCCGACCCCGGGAAGAACCTGTGTTGGAAAACTTACCTTATGATTTGTGATTTGTGAACTATGATTTAAAAACAAAGAAAAGTAATACCAAGGCCTTTCGGGCATCTCGCCTGTTCAATAAATACCCTTTATTGGGCTTGTACCCTGCCTATTGTCTCTTGACCTTGATCAGTGTCCCACAATACGTACATATTTGTCCTTCAGCAGCTTGTTGTCCATGTGCGAGAGGACGGTGTGGAGAGCCATGGCAATAGCGTCGTCGGTGGATCTGTTTTTGCGGTATGCATACTGCCACGGATCCAGCGAGGCAGGTAGCTACTACTGCCCCAGGTAAACCAGAGGTGTACAGGTACTCATTCCCACTGCAATGACAACGGAAACACTGAATTGTCTCCATGGCGACCCTTGCTCTGGTCACTATAGTGCTGACAGCACGTTCAAGAAAGCTCTGACTATGTGCTACTGGCCAGGCATGAGAACTGATATTGACGACTTTTGTGACTCATGTCTTGCGTGTGAAGCCCACAGGAAACCTATACCTCAGAGACGGGCTCCCCTACAGTCCATACGAGCAGATGGACCATTCCAGTTTGTATGTACAGACATTACTGAGTTGCCAGTTACTTCACATGGTCACAGGTATGTGCTGGTAATACAAGATCATTTCACTAAGTATGTCAATGCCTATCCTATGATTGATCAAAAAGCAACTACAGTTGCACAGCTGTTTTGTGACCGTTACATCCCAGACCATGGGGTTCCGGAGGTTTTATTTTCAGATCAGGGGAGACTGTATGAATCTGAGATCATACAGACAATATGTCAGAGACTGAATATCAAAAAAAAGAGGACAACACCATACCATCCTCGTAGTAATGGCATGGTAGAGAAATTTAACAGCACTTTGAAAGGTCAGCTGGCTAGGCTCCTTTATGATAGAGGTGCTGAATGGGATCAGTATTTATCTGCTGTGGTTCTCTCATTTAACTCCACCCCACACTCCAGCACTGGTTACTCACCTTACTTTCTTACTCATGGCAGAGAACCTCGCTTACCGGCTGGCGTAAACCTTTCCACGCCAAGAGATGGTTTGGCAGCTGACACTCCCCAGATCTATGGATCGGAACCAAGGGGCAAGGCTGAGATATTTACGATGAGGCCGACAAAATGGCCAGAGTGGCGCTGTTTTACCCTGCGCCGACCTGTGAGTTCAGAAAGAATTTATTTTAGCGCAAGTGAATGGGTTTTTTGACAAACTTTAGACTAGATTTTCTTACTGTAATAAAAATTGTCATAAATTCTATATGCTTCCAGTCGCTAGTTTAAAGTCTCCTTTCAATCATCAGGATATGCGTTTTGCTAAATTATGGTTCTATTTATTATAAAATTGACGATAAAGTAGGCTATTCTCTAGGAGGGGCGGGATGATTTGATTGACACGCTACACAACCAATAGCATTCATTCCCCGCCCCCCCGCTCTTGATTGACAAGTTACCCAACCAATAATGGTCTGAACTCATTCTGACGCGATATTGAAAGATGGCGGACCTACAGTCTTGCAGCAAAGGCTTCATTTTCGGTCTGTAGAAAGCAGCGGAGGGGGTTTGTCCATCTCATTTATACAGTCTATGATCGGAACTGGTGAATAGGATGGACACCGTCTTTGGGGAGGTTTGCTCTCACCGTGATGAACAGAGGCTCCGGCGTGAGTACTACTACAACAGACATACGAGGTTCAAGCCTTATCAATGTGGGGATCTGGTGTGGGTGAATGATCCCACTACACAGAGAAAGAAACTGGATCCTAACTGGATTGGACCATACACGGTTCTCTCCTCAGATGAGAGGGGGCTCATATACAAGCTGATGGACTTAAGGAAACCGACGGCTTCCCCGAAAGTGATTCACTATGACCGCTTGAAACCCTACCGTTCTTGCTTGGATGACCATCCAGTGCATGGTTCTTCATCCAGTGCATGGTTCTGGGACAGGCGCAGGGCCCCTCAACTACAGGGAAAGTGGATGCCCTTCCCATGTATACAGCCTTGTCAGGGTCACTCCCCTTGTATCCCAGACCACCTAGCACTGACCTGAGCTCTGCCCCTACCCACTCGTCTGTTCCCCTGCTGCGGAGACCTTCAGGGCGAGTCCCTCCTGCCCAGCCTCAACAAGATCTACGCTCTGACACTGGTCCTGGGACGTCTGCAGGAGCTCCACCCTCTGACGCTTTGACCACTCGTTCAGGGAGGGTTGTACAGAAACCACAGCGTTTTGTACTGTGATTCAATCCTCCCATTCTACAGACATGGCCTGTTACTACTGCCCTTTCCCCTGTTTGCCTGGCAGAATTAAACTCTCCTTGTTCCCTTTGCCCTTTTTCCCAGCAGAACTGGACTGTCTCCTAATTCCCTACCCCTATCCCCTGACAGACATGGACTGTAGCTCTCACCTTCACACACGCACACGCGTGTCTGCCACACCTGGCGGAATCCAGTTTTTTTGCCTTCCACGTATTATTGTTGTTGGACATTGTTCATGCATGTGGATGTTTGGGAAAAGAAAAGAAGAAAAAAAAAATAGAAAAACCTTGGAAACAGATGTTTGTGTTGCACTGTGTTTTGGATATTACATTTTTGATTGCATTTCTTGAATTTCCATTGCCATTCTCTTGAATTGTTGTTGATGGTTTTTTGTAGTCATTTTTTGAAATGAGGACATTTCTATTGGAGAGGGGGAAGTAATGTAAGGGGATTTATCTGTGTTGGAGGTTTGGGTAATAATGGGACTGATTTTGGCATTACCTCACACTGTAAGGGATAAGGGGAACATGTATTGTGGTTTTGGAATATAGTCGGACCTTTGAGGAGGTGACACCAGTTGTGACGTGTAGACTGAAATGGAGGGAATGGTTTGGATCAACAAAGAGAGTTGAATGAAATTCCTGTCTCCGTGTGTCATTTCCACTACATGGAAATGAGACACGTTATTATTGCTTTACCTTGCTTTAGCAGGTTATTATTGCTAAAGCAATATGATCACTAGTGTCTGTCCATATTTGTCAGGATTTAAAAAAGTCATGTTCATTATTAAATTCATCAATATGCAATGCAATAATTATGTTCATTGATATGCATGCAATAATGGTGCATTAAAGTGCTGACAAGCTGTTCATTGTGTGTTGCCATGTGCGTTGTTAAGATTGTTGAATTAGCATAGTGCATATTTGGTAGATGCCAAAGAAGAATATTGATGATATTTGGTTTAATAAAGGTTTCACCATTACAGGTCCTCTATGTGTGCTTTATCATATACTAACTACTGTTGGTCATTTTACAGCCTGTATACCTTGTACTTAAGCTATTACTACAGGATAGGCCTACATGAGTAATTTTTCACTTTACAGATTGCATACATTATAATATTCTTATTATTATTATTATTATATTTGTTGTTTTTGTTGTCATTATAAAATAATAATTTTAAGCAGTGACTAGCCGTTGTAGGGTGACACACAAAAGGTTGTGTTTGTTTTAAAATATCACACCGCCTACTGAAAGTAATGGTCCAGTCAGCGTTGAGAGTCCCGGCCCTTCGGGGAAATCTCAACCAACTTGAACACTGTCTAAGGTGCTCTCATAGGCTTCAATGTTAAGGGAACCCCCCCTCTCTCAGACAGATAAATAAATTGTTATGTAAAACAACAACAATCATGTAGATCTCAGGATTCACATGGGAACGGTGTGGCTCCAATGATCTCTGACTTCATGTGACCACATCGATTAAGCTTGTCCATCATGGAGACAGATTTACATCAATTAGATTCCATACGATTGAATTTGATGAGACCTCTCTATATTGAGGACATTTGTACAGCAGGGACTTATTTTGTTGGATACAAAACTCTATTTCCTTTATGAATTGTATGCAATATTGAATATTTTGCAGATCCTATTTTAATATTTATGACAAATATGCATCTTTAAATATAAATCTTTATTTATTGCTAATTCCTTGTAGCTTTTAAATCCTATGCTAAGGCATGGTAACATGGGTTACACATAGCTCTCCAACATCTTGTCGGGATTTGTCTTTTCCATGAGAACAAGTCATGTCTCCTCTATCCAACAGGAGGAGCTGGAATAAATGGTCAGAGAGCAACCATTGTTTGCACATGTTATGTTTAATTAACAAAACACTGGAGAGACATGACACGGTGGCAGGCTTTGAATCCCAGGCATTACCAGATGACATGGGTTAGTATACTGGTATGTGAATAAAATAAAGTGATGATCTGTGTTGTTAACATTCTTCAAGATTATTCCCAAACCTAAACGCATTGTTTGTAAATAGCTGATCTACAAGCTCACAATGCACCACGCTATTTCAGATATCTTAAGTATAAAACAGGTTAAAATAGTCTGGCTTTGATGCTATATTTCACAACATCTTGACCAACTTAGCTGATGTAAAAGCTCACAAAGTGTTGAATTGCAACGCATTGTGAGCTTTTAAATTGCCAATTTTCTGTGAATGTTTGCCTTTTATGACATGCCCAGAATAGGGTTGCTAGGGTTCATGTGTTTTTCTAATTTTGCTGGGGTCCCCCTGAAACACCCTGAACTAAAGGACCCCTAGTTTTTTATGTATTTATTTTTAATTAGAGTGAAAATCTGCAGACAGATTCTTTAGGGTGTTGAGACGATAATGCTTAATATAATTTATATAATCAGGATTTGGCTGATCAAGGCCCTTTGCACTGCACACAGAGTGGGGGAGTGTTTACTAATGAATGACATTGTTTCAGTTCTTTTAAATGTTGAATTTCTCCAACTACCACCAAACACATGCAATGCACCAAACAGATATGAGTATATCAATCATGCTGTCTCTAGTTAGTTCTTAATTTGCCATATTGTAGATCAGTGGATCTCATTGTAAGGTTTGGGGACCTCCAGGAGTCCTTGACAGGGTTCCAGGGGGTCCCCAGCTAAATGGTTGATAGTTCATTTTGATCATTATATATATATATATATATATATATATATATATATATATATATATATATATATATATATATATATATATATATATATATATATATATATATAACTATATATAACTATATATAACTAAATGTTGTATTTACTATACAACTGTTTTGAATTTGATCAGAATTTCACTGTGATCTCCATACCTCCATACCCTATATCATTTGGGTTCCAGAGATAAACATGGTGTTATGTGGTCTAATGCAAATCTAATGTGGGGTCCTTGAAATTAGAGAGTTTGAGAATCACATGTAGATCAACGACAACCAAGTCTAGATACTAGAATGTGTAAATTGGGACAATAGATTATCTGTGCTGTGCCAAGTGTGCCGTCCAGACACATTTAAAATGCAAATAAGACAACATAAGGTATGGTTTTATGGTGTGTGTGTGTGTGTGTGTGTGTGTGTGTGTGTGTGTGTGTGTGTGTGTGTGTGTGTGTGTGTGTGTGTGTGTGTCAAGCTCCGCCCCTTAGCAGCCTCAAGTGAGACAATAAAAGCTTGACCTTCATTTCAGATCAAACACAAGCTCCAACTCTACCTAGCCCCTGGTGGACTGTAAATATCCGACCATTCACAGAGCTCCCGGCTTCAATTTCATTCCTATTCCAGCCAACCAAAAAATCACCCTTCTTTTCCCTTCATTTTCCTTCCGCATTTCTAGCCAATGAAATCTTCCCCTTGTTTCCCTTTTGCATTTCTAGCCAATGAAATCTTCCCCTCGGCTCATTTACCTGTTAGCCAATGAAAACCCGACCCTCACCCCTTTCCTCAGCCAATGAAAAGCTCCTCAACGGCAGCCATTGTTGTTTACATGAAGGCTGAAACTCTATGCTACTCTAATATGCCACTAAATTAATTATAGGCACGGCAATGAAATAACGACGGTCTCCTGGTGCCGGTTAGACCCCAATAACATTTAGATTTTATGTTTTATATGTTTTTTAATGACATTAAGACCTGTCTCACTGACTGTGACAGCATAGGCCATTATGCTGCAGTGGTCACACAGCAGTAGCAGCAGCAGCAGCAACATACAGGTAAAAGTGCCTTTTATTTTCCACAGAAACGCCACTAAACACATCCCTGCAAGCGAGCCTACAGTGGCCCCCTAAGGGGCCTCCTAAGGGGCCACTTAGGGCTGGCATAAGGGCCCACCGTGGGCTGCCCACAAAGGGCCCCGGAGGGCTTGCTCATTGGCAAAGTGTGGGGCCCTAAGTGCTGGCCCTGCATGGGCAGCCCTCACTTGGCCCTCACTCAGCCCTCAGAAGCCCCCACTCAGCCCTCAGGAAGCCCTCAGGAAGCCCCCACTCAGCCCTCAGGAAGCCCCATTAAACTATAACACCAGAATACATATATTCCATTAATCTAAAATCTATTAGACATACAGTATGCAGTCATTTCATGTCAGATTTAATGTTTGCTTTATTCCATTTTTGATTGATTGAATATTTTATTAGGCAAAAAATGTAAAACAACACATTTACATTTAAAATACTTTGTCTAACAGGTCCGTTCATAAAAGTCCTTGCGGACTTGTTTCCAATGAGGGCCTTGGTATTCAATTCATAGACATATATAGTGGCATCACAGTTCGAATATCATTACACAAAGAAAAATAAAAAAACAGCAAGAATATATATATATCTATATATCTATATATATATATCTATACACATATGTATATATATATATATACATACATATATACATACATATAATACTATGTACAACAAAAGAAAATAAAAAAAAATAAAAAAGGGGGGGGGGAGATATGTACAAGAACAGGGGGGGGGGGGGGTCGGCTATCTAATGGGAAAATGGTACTACCTCCTCTTTTGGCCTCCTGAAAGGTGATTTTTTAAGGCTCTTTTAAATGAGCCCAGCGAACTGCATTTTTTGAGGGATGGGGTTAGCCCATTCCAATCCTGGGTGGCAGTGCTGTAGAAGGAGAATTTGCCCATGTTTGTTTTATGGGTGGGTGGTACCAAATTGTTGTTAACGCTCCCTCTGGTATTGTGACTGTGGGTGTCACTAACCTTTTGGAGGTATTTACTCAGATATGCGGGAATAGGGGGCATATCGGGCAAATTTTCGTTTACAATTTTGAAGGCCAGTCCCATTTTTAGTTGTTTAACCCTGTCTTCCACCCTGAGCCAGCCTAGGCTGGCAAAATGGGCGGGAGAAAGGTGGGTCATGGGCCCCAATCCGAGGAGTAGCCGAATCAGTTTGTTTTGGGAGGTTTGAAGCTTAGTCTTCAGTGACACTGAGGTGTTGGAGTACCAGGAGGTGCTAGCATAGTCAAAATGTGGTTGAATCAGGGCCCCTGAGAGGGTCCTGAGGGCCTGTGGGTTGACAAAAGAGGAAACTCTGCCCATAAATTTGGTTCTCTGGTTTACTATTTTGACCACCTTTGTCCCCATGCTTTCACCCGACAGGTATTTGTCGAGAATACAACCCAAATAGGTAATCTCTTCTTTGCTAGCGATAATTGTGTCATCGACTTTGACCTTGAAATCATTTACCTCCATCTGTCTGAGGGAATGTTTGGTCCCAAAGAGAATGGATTCAGTTTTCCCAAGGTGTAGTGACAGTTTGTTATCGGTAAGCCAAGTACGGATTTTTGAGAGTTCAGAGCTGAGCGCCTCCTCAACTTGCAACTTGTCCTCTCCCGAGATCAGGAGTGCCGAGTCATCAGCGAACAGGAACAATTTGCAGTTACAGGCAGCATTCATGTCGTTAATGTATAAAAGGAACAGTAACGGCCCAAGAATGCTGCCATGAATACAGTAAAACAAATGTACAACTCCTTCTGTTTTATCAGTCAAGGCATAACTGGTCTGTTTTTTTCTTGCCAGCACACATGCTGTTCCGTTTATGTTGCTATGGAATCAGAACTTGAAAAGACTATGTAATGCAATATAACATCAATTAATGACAGAGAACCCAGTAATTGATATCAGAGAACACAGTACAACACAAACAAACACAATAGAACACTATGGAAGTCCATAGGTCCAAAAATGTAATAATAAATACCTCAATGAAATAAATAATAAACACAATGATATAAATACAAAATACAATTAAATAAATAAGAAATACAAGGAAATAAATAAATGTATTTATTTATTGTGTATTTTTTTTTTATATCATTGGATTTTCTATTTATTTCTTTGTGGTTCTTATTTATTTCATTGTAACTTTTAATGTCAACCTATATATATTACATGATGCCACTTTTAGCTTTTTAATCAAGTCCATAGGTCCAAAAAATAAAAAATAAATACCTCAATGAAATAAATAATAAACACAATGATATAAATACAAACTACAATGAAATAAATAAGAAATACAATGAAATAAATAAATCTATTTATTTATTGTGTCATTTTTTTTTATATCATTGGGTTTTCTATTTATTTCATTGTGACTTTTAATGTCAACCTACATATATTACATGTTGCCACTTTTAGCTATTTCATAAGGTACATTGGTCCAAAAATGTTATAACAAATACCACAATGATATATATAAAAGACATGATGATATAAATAAAAAATGCAAATAAATATATAAATACATTTATTTATTTTTTAGTGTTTTTCATTTAATTGTGCTTTTTATTTATTTATTTTTGGTATTTATTAAATGTTTTTTTTTATTTCATGCTGTCTTTTCAAAAGAATGGCTTCCCATTTACCAAATCATGGTTTGACATCACCGTCTGTCAATCAACAGGAACGGGGCGGGACCATAGGGCGGGACCTATTTTCTGATTGGGTAATCCCTTGCTCTCGATTATTTTGGTCTGTCTGCAAACCACCTCCGCCATTTTTAAATCCCAGTAAATATGTCACTAGTGTTTTTTATATGTAGGTAAAGTATTATAATCTTTAATGAAGTAAAGTTATGGCAGATTTGAATGAGTTAGGGATGCGATGTTTACTTTAGCAGATCAGATGGAGAATGCCAGTTTATCTGCAGATGCTATTTTAATGCGCATTGAAGATCTCTTGGAAATGCTGGGGAGTATGCGCTCTTGCAAGATATAGATGCTGATAAGCAAATAGTCAATACTCTAAAAGCGATTGAACACCGAGTTGATATGGAGAATGTCAAAGAAGACGTGACCGTGTCATTGGCCGCCACTGGTGTTGGACATCCGACGCTGGAAAGTCCACTGGATATACTCCATATACATCTAGCCAGTGACTGTCAACCCAATAGATCACTGGTGTCTTTGGAGTTTCACCTCGTACTATTCGAAGGAGACTGGCATAAAATGGTCAGAGGTGAGTTTACAATAGAATAATCACGTGTGTTATTATAGCAAATGCAAAAGCTTGCAGCCTGCAATCCATAACGTTAGTGTTTTTTGATCTGAAGATGCAAAAACCTCTTTTCAATCAGTGTTAAGTTAAAGGCTTACCCGGTAGACCTAGTTATATTGTAGTAATACTATAGGCTGTGCTAGGAGGGTGCTTTATAAAGCAGTGCTATAGCACCTCCCAAGAATAGTAGGCTAGGCTAGTATGTACAGTCGCCTAGGGCCTAGGCTATGTGTGCGTTACAGTTCATTTGTATCGTTCGTCTGATGCGCCATGGTGATGTATGGATCTGGTGACCAACGGTGAGGTTTCTGTCGCTGACTGACTTTACTATAGCCTAGTGTACAGGACCTGTACACTAGGTACTGTACTACAGGTCAGGTGTGCATGTACTGCATTGAGCTATAGACAGTTTGATTAACATTATTGTGTGTGTGTGTATACAGCCTGCATGTGAAATTCACTTCCTGACCTGTAGCCTATAGAATTTACTCCATGCGTAATAATACGCGGCTGGAAACCACTGCGGTAACGTGAGCCAGGCGGCTGACGGCTGTCGTTACCGCAGTCAATTGTTTCGGCTACATATCAGGTGCCGCGCACGGGTCTCATCTCATCATCATCGTCATATTATTATCAGTCATACTCATGACGTTCTTTCACCAGAAATGAGCGCGTTCTTTTGTGTGTTCTTAATTGTGTGAGGCGAGCTCTCTCTGGTGCGTTAGGAAATGCGCACTGGGAGCGCACTCACGTATTAGTTTGTATTGGCCTGTGCGATCAGTGCTATCAGAAGGCTTCCCTAGGCTTAATCTCCCTCTTTAACTCTCGGGTGTTCCAGAGGCAACAGTTACAACCACCCGAACGATAACAATAATATCATGAATGTCGCTGATTCTTTGATTGATGTGCAATTGCTGGTGTATTGTTATGCACAGTAGTATTTTGCATACAAACTTTTTGTTTTTATGCGCGATTGCATTTGGTCACGGCATGGGTATAGGTTATCCAGTTCTGTACCCGTAATTAATATTCAAGCTCCCCCACACCATAACATACTCGACCCTATACAGATTGTTCAAACGAACGTATTATATTGTGTAATGATCATATTGACACTGTTTTCTTACAGGAATTCTGATCTGTACTCCAGCAACTCCAGAGGGCTACATATCAAAGTAAGATAATGTACAAGGAAGTGCAATTTTACTGTTGTCTTGTGTTTTGCACTGTGCACAATTAGTCTGGATGATGATGTGCTGTAACATGGAGTTGATTAAACAGACTGCTGTATGTAAACATACACAGGACTTCCACCACACTGACTCTGATGACAAACCCTTCAGTACGTGCACCAACCAATCACAATCGATATCACAACATATACTAGATGGTGGTAGGTAGAGGAGAGTTAACTGTATGGATCTGATCTGACCTTAACATAACCCTAACTTTGACCTCACTCGAGACATAACAATAACATCCCACCTTAACCTGAAATGGAGATGAAAAACGTTACTTGTCATCATCACGTTTTGAAACTGTAAAGAATTCCAAAGAAATCTGGATGCCTTTTTTAATATATTCATATAATTTGAAATATTAACTGGTGCGTAGTATACCATAATTGTGGCAAGCGTAGATATTAATATCAAAGGAGATGTTAGTGAACCAAATGATTTGGAATTATTCACTTGGGTAAATATTATGAGGGAGACAGGTTGGGTTGGGGCAATTAAAGAAAGGACTTCAAAACATATTTTATATGTATACAGAATATATATCAAATGATGATCAAAATTCTCAATATTCTATCATTTCAGGTTGATCAAGACTGGTGCGGACTGGGAGGGCATTTACCGTATACATCGAGATCCAACTCCCTCACCAATGTAGTGAACAAGAACTTAAATATCTGCCAGACTCTAATGTTCCATATGGCCTTGGCAGTTTATCTTGAACTGTAGACATTCTCTAAATTATACTTGACTGACTTATGTGAGCAGTACCTGAATGACAACGGGTACAAATTAACTTGTTTGCCAGATGAATACCGACACAAAACATAGAATAGTAGTAGAATAGTGTCATGGCTTATTGTGAACACTTTTCTGCATACATGGCTATTAGATCTTACAGAGATCTCATCAGCAATAGACAAGGCATGTGTTGACCCTCGTGTGAGACATATCTTCAGACTGTGAAAATGTTAATCTAGAATAAAGCCTGGACTGGGAGCTTTTGAAAAGTCATTGTGTGTAATTCTATTTTTTAATTGGGAAAATCGGCCCATTTCTCAACAGAACCTGTCTGCTTATACATTTTCTAGCTTTGTATCAAATTTGGAGCATTTTGGAATGCCCATCTAGTAACTAGCCCATCCCCTTGCACAACAAAATGAGTACCCACACAATTATTTAACTGGCATCAACGTTGCAGTCGTGCCAGTTTGTTTACATGTAATGCCCATGTGAAAGATGTACCCTTGTGCATATGGATACCCATCTCTTGATGTCACTACTTGAAAGAGCTTGTGGTGGCAGATATGTTTCCGTTTCTGTATTTCACGTTTAAATTCACTGTTGCTAGCCCACACGGAAAGGAAATATATGAACATACATTTTTAAAATATATGTCACATATATGTTCAGCATATATGTGACATATTCGAAATTGGCCGCCTACATATATGTATATTACATATATGTACATATATGCACATATATGTCTATATATGTTTAGAACATATATGTAGGTGGCCAATTTCGAATATGTCACATATATGTATATTACATATATGTACATATATGCACATATATGTCTATATATGTTTAGAACATATATGTAGGCGGCCAATTTCGAATATGTCACATATATGTATTCAATATATATGTTAAATATGCACATATATGTATTTAATATATATGTTAAATATATGTCATATATGTTTACATTTGTTCAGGAATACATGCATATACCTACCTACATAAATAAATAAAAAACAAATCTAAAAGTCATTAACATTCATTTATTCAGGAAAAACAAAACAAATTATATATATATTGTTCACGCCTCTACCACATCCTTCCTATCATAGGCATGTTTTTAATATTTGTTTCAGTATAAAACAAACAAAATAGCTGATCAACAACCTCACAATTAACATTGGAGCACAGCTTTCTTTCCCATCATGGGCATGTTTTCAATATTTTTGTTTCAATATAAAACAAACAAAATAGCTGATCTACAAGCTCACAAAACATTGGCGCACAGCTTTCTTTCCCATCATGGGCATGTTTTCAATATTTGAGTTTCAATATAAAACAGACAAAATAGCTAATCTACAAGCTCACAAAACATTGGAGCACAGCTTTCTTCACTTAGTCTGCCTTTGGCGATAACGGAGCTCTGTCAGCTTGGAATTGATGGCTGTACCCAGCTGGCCTTTGGTTGCATGTGGCCACTTCTGTGTTGCCTCTACAGAGAAGAGAAAGGGAGATAATGAGCTAGAAGACAGGACCAAATGCTCAGTCTAATATAGACTCCAAGCATTCCACTCCATGGCAAGAGGAACAATTTGATTAGTGATTTTAGTCATGATCTTTTCTTAATATTAGAATTATATAGAACTTTCTGAAAATTCAGTGCATTTATTGAGTCTGTCCAAGTTTACAATTATTAGTGACAACTTGTCAAATGATCTCATGGTATGTTTGACATCACATGAACTGCACTTGTACGAACAACAGATTATCAGCACAGGTTGTTTACCAGTAAGAGCAATAAGATATGCTTCGCAATCAAACAAATAAATTAAAGGCATGAATGAAAATGAATTAAAGGCATGGTCTGGTCATTGCGTGAGTATGGGTGAAGGAGGGATGAAGATGCCGGTGTTCTAACAATGTTCTAACACAGAGGACCACCACAGTGGAAGCAGACTAAGCCAGATCTATTAGAATCCTGTGATCAGGAAGTGAGCAATTGGAAAGTTGGTGTATGATCACCCTACAGTAGGTGCCAAGCCGTACAAGATACCAATGGTGTCGATGCTTACCTGATGCCGTCTCCACTGATAGCTAATAAATAGTGAAACAGGGATGTTAAAGTAGCCAACTTAAGGCATCAGCTATTACTATTACCCATTTTCCTTTCTCAATTCTTTTGTTTTTACTCACCAATTATGGCTGTCTTTTTCTCAGCGTCCAGGGCTTCCAGCTGATCCCCTTCACCTCGCTTTGGCTTGCCACCTTAAGAAATATTTCATGATTATTATTTTAGAGGAGAAGAATGTCAAACAACAACAAAAAAAGTATCAAACGAAAGTACACAGTATCCCAAAATTAAATAAAAAATAAAGACATCATCAGACTAATGCAAGTAAAGACATCATGTAGCAGCAGATATTCTTTTCACCTGAAAATCGTCTTCGCACTTCTTCTTGTCGTGTCCAGTCTTTGCACTGGTGCTCACTGCCAGCCAGGTGTTTCTTTCAGCAACTGTGATAGTAGAAATATTTTAAAACATTATTTGTGTGTTAGTAATTTAAAAAGTAATGTTAACTCATCAGATTGCTCATAATTTGCGCCACCGTACCCCCTTCTCATAATTCATTCAGTTCTTCTGATGAACTTGGCGTTTTCACAATGCACAATGCAGAACTGAATAATGAACTCATGTTATACAAATCAGTGGTTCTCAAACATGTTCATGTCAAGTACCCCCTAATTAGTATGTACTTGGCTATGCAGACTCAAGATTTGACAAAAGTGCTTCAAAAACATTCCACACATATTGTTTACAGTGTTCTTTAGTTTTTTAATAGCTGGTAGATCTGCTATTTTCAAATAGGCACTTTGTATAGGGTTTAAGTGGTTAAACTGATTTTGATGCTTTACCAGGGGACCACCTAGAAACCCCCCAATGACCCCTGGGGGCCCCTGGTGCTCACTTTGAGAACCATTACCTGCTTTTGTTAGCTACTGTCTCTGTAGGTTCAAAATTCACAGATATAATAATAACAATAATAATAATAATAATAATAATAATAATAATGAATTACAGTTAAAACAAACGCCAACATTAGCTCACTGAGGTGGACTGATTTATACCTGAAATAAACACTCATTATGCACCACATGGAAATGAATTAGCCCTGAAACATGAGAAATGAATATGCTAATGCAATATCTAAGACTGTGTTACACAACCCAAAAACCTTATCTCAAGCTCACAATGCGTCGCTGTGAGCTTGTAGATCAGTGATTTTTGGGAGTGCCAACACAGTCTTACGACAAAACATAATTTAAGCTGAACCGGAGCGAATCACTGTATCATGACAGTCCTGACGAAACTTCAACCTGGTGTTTGCACTTTATCCATTTACGGCCCTACATCTACATACACGTTCTGATTTCAGATATATAGTGCTCAACTCCTGGCCACGGATGTTACAATTCACTTCGGGTGGGTGTAAGTACTCGTATTATTCCGGATGGTTCAATAAAAAGCATTTTAATCCGATCGGTGGCCATTGTGTCATAGAGTTATAATGTATCAGAGTGCAGTACACCTCCCAACCAATAGGGTCGCGTAGTTGAAAGCATGAGGAAATACGGAAAAAATGGCCACCGATCGAATTAAAATGCTTTTTATTGAACAATACAGACAATACAGGTATTTCCGAGTGCCCTAGTAGACTTGTAACATCCGTGGCCATGGAGTAAGCACTTTATATTTAAAATCTGAACGTGTATGTGGATGTACAGGTTGTAAATAGAGAAAGTACAAAAAACAGGTTGCAGTTCAGCCATGACGCTCATGACGGAGCGTCGTGTGATCCATGGCTAATACGCTAATATAATTGCACTTTTACGATACTAACAAGTTGGATAACATAATTCCATAAACTAATTAAAGAACTTACCTGCTATCTAGTAGAGTAGAAGCACGGAAGCACCCGATTTGTTTGTAAATAAATGTTCGCCGACAGACGTTAGATCCACCTGACGAATTCAAAACGAATAGGCTCCGCCCAGAGCTGCGTGACGTATTTCTGTGAGCGTGGTTCTCAACCTGTGGGTCGGGAACCACAGGGGTGTCCCCATATGATTTTGGGGAGTTTCCCAGATGACAGTGAAGTAAAATTTAAGTAAACTTTTTAATACCTAAAAAATAAATAAAAGAAAGCAAAGAAAAAGACTATTACTGCATCAAAAGTAATCAACAAACTATACAAAAAAATGGTCAAACATTGGCCAAATTGCCAAAAATATAAGAAAGAGGCAAACATAACCCATCAAGCCGTTGTTGTGAGCTTGTAGATCGGCTATTTTCACAATATTGATCTGTGGAGTCAAACTAAATGCATCAACTCCTACATTCCAAATACATATTAGGGTTGGGGGTCCCCAGTTCAAATATGATTATTTTGGGGGATCTCGGCATGAAAAGGTTGAGAACCACTGCTGTAAGTAACAGGATAGATGGGCACGGCATGGGATCTGCACACCTCAATGTAAATTGTGGAGTTTGCATGTTCTCCCCGTGTCTCCTAGGGTAGTTAATACCCTCACAAAAACATGTAGTAATCCTGGTCACTATACTGCCTCCCCCTGGTCAGCCGGGGCGCCTGATGGAGGAGAAGGGAACTGGTTGGAATAACGTGTTCCTTCCACGCGCTATGTCCAACCAGGGAAACTCCCCCCTGTCGGGTGATAAGAAGCGGCCTGCTTGCTCCTCATGCATTGAAGGAGGCATGAGCTTCAGCTTGGGCTCTCCCTAGGCTGGCAGAGGGTAGGTAGTGCCCAGGATTACATAGGCAATTGGCACTGGGTGAAAAAATGTGGGTTACAAAATCGTGGGATAAAAATTATATTAAAAAAAAAAAGATGTAAATTGGCTATTTTGTCCAAAATGTAAAAAAAATAATTCTTAAACATTCGACAATTAGGGTCTAATATTTCCATAATTGCTACAAAATTGCTACAAAACCTGTATAGCAGTTGGGGCATAAACAAGAAGTTGAAGGATACAACTACTAATGATAATAATAACTGATAATGATGAGTATGTTCACATCATGTAAAACATTTTAAATTGTTGTGCCTCTAGAAGGCAATGGAAAACAGAAAGGTCTTTAGTTGTGTTTTAAAATAAGTAAGAGTGGCAGCAGACCTAATTAAACAATATTGTCTTTATGTTATAATTCCACAATCCACAAACCACAATCTACATTGAATGGAAATACATACAATAATGAATACATTTTCTTATATAACTTTGGACTGATATGCACATATTACCTTGCAAATAAAAAAGGGAGATATGAGCTATATATATATATAGGCATTATGTATGACATATATGCAAAAAGTCAAATACATATTAGCTATATATGTAGGCATATATGTAGGCATTTATGACATATATGCAAATATATGAACCTGATTGTGGCATATATGTGAACATATATGAGCTACTATGAGACATATATTCCCTATATATCAACATATATGCACATATATGAACCTGATTGTGGCATATATGTGAACATATATGAGCTATATATGAGACATATATTCCCTATATATCAACATATATGCACATATATGAACCTGAATATGACATATATGCAGCATATATTCTGCATATACCTGCCATATATTGGCATATATGTTCATATATTTCCTTTCCGTGTGGGAGTGTACTGGGATTGTCACTGGCAGCACAAACAATTGCCCCAAGTTATTTCACTAGTGAGATTACTCCATCTCCATTTTACTCTATACTTGACTATGGAAAAACTGTAAAATACAGTGTGTACTTTCATGTCCCATGATTTACTTTGAATACATTTTAGCAGGTACAGTCATTTACCCACACTACCTCATGTCTCATCTTTCCCGTTTCACATAACCTTGCAGAAATTGACAGAGCAAAGTTGAGGTAGAATTATTTATTAAATGCCATTAACATTCAAAGTCAGTGCATTTTTGTAGTGCAAGTTTACTCGGGTCGTTCAATAGACCCCTTAACAGATGACGTCACATTGATAAGAACCAGTATGCGCTCAATGAAACCCAGTCTGTCAGGTCTCGCTAGGACGCGCCTCAACAGTCAACACACAAGAGGGGGTTGAGAAAAAACAGGTTGAGAATTGACGCAATTACCTGTGCATCCAGTCTCAATGTTGGTAAACAAATAATTGGTCTATAGTGCAAGTTAACAGGAACATGGAAAATAAACAAATTTGACAACGTATAAAAAATAAGTGCAAAGTTTTGAACAGGAGTCCAAACTAACAGTAAAATCGCTTTCTGTAATTAGTGAGGAGTTTCACTAAGGGAAAGTATATGAACAGTGCAATTTTATAGTAGCAGCTTAACCCTGGCTAATAAGCCTCAATACATTATAATTGTATAATGTACTTTTACTCCACTACAATTATTTGAAAACTTACTTGCAGATATAAACGATTACATTATAAAACACATTATAAAACACACATTAACCACGTTATCCCCATTTTATACCAAGGCTATTTGAAAAGGGAACATTTTAGTACTTTTGCTACTTTAAGTACCTATAACACCACCAGTACCAATACTTTTGTACTTTTACTCAAGTAAATTTGAATTCCAGACTTTTACTTGTAACAGAGTACTTCTACCTTGCAGTATCTCCATCACTGGCGCATAGTCACACCCTACGCCATGCCAAAGCCAGTGTCACTGGTGGCAATACAGGCCTCAAATTCATGAACAAACACGTCATACTCTTCGTAGTGGGCTGGCAGTCGAAGGGTTTGGAAACACGTGGAGGACGTCGGAAGAGCCTTGTGGACCACTTGTACCACCATCTCCTGCATCTTGTTGTTCATCGAATTCCACGCGATCCAGAACTTGAGCAGCTCCTTCAGCTTTTCAGAGGAAGCTATAATGAAGGTGAAAAAGGAATACCAAGAATTAACACAAGATAGATAGTTGATCTACAAGCTCACAATGCATCACGATGTGTTTGGGAGATCTGCTATCTTTACCATTTTTGAAAGCTGTCAGGTTTTGTTTTACATTGAATGTTCTAAATTTAAATACAGGAAGGAGAGCACTGATATAAAAAAAAATACTTCATAATTTGTACTTTTAAGCATTCATGTCACCACTGCCAGGTAACTACACAACCCAGACCTACCACTACCAAAGTGTCATTGTGCACTAACCATGATCACATCCACCCCTTTAAAATTGTAGCAATGACTGAAAATGGCCCCTTTGTCAAATCAGTTTACAAATGCTGTCTCCCATTTTCACTTTGATTATAGCATTCAGGTCCACTACTGCTCCCAATAAGTTATAATGATTACCACTTTCGATGTATGTCCGGAGGTACCCTGCCACTCTGCACTTCTCATCCAGAGTGCACTGGGCGTCGTAGTCATCCGCAGTCTCATCTAGGACTGGCCACACTATGTGTTCGATGATGAACTGCAAAAAGAGAAGTTTTGTCTTTAACCACATGTCACATCGCAATGTTCTGTGAGCTTGTAGACCTGCGGTTTCCACCATTTTTGCCCGACACTGTTGTGCACCACATTAGAAACTAATGCTAGTGGTTAATTGATTTCTTGCAAAAATAAAGATGGCTAATTTAAAATGAACTTTAAAATAAGATGAATCGAATGCAATTGATAGAATAGCCAAAACAAAAGCAGAGCGGTGCAGCCCTGTGTCAAACCAGTTTCTTTGAGTGCTGCCCTGAAGTGTGATGCATCTGCAATATTGGTGAGTTTATCATCATTTAATACAATCAGATAGGCTGCTTTCATGATTGGATGAATGGGCGGTTAATGGATGGTGTTGCAACTACGATGTGGACAGCTCCTGTGTGAATGACCGTTACCTCTGCTGTGGGTGCACTTTCACAGTCCCTCGGGAACATAAGGGGAATGGTGTCTGGTCTCTGCGTGAAGAGACCCCAGACCTGGGTGTCCTTCAGCCCCTTCTTCAGCTGCCTGATCTGTCTGCTACTTCGCCGAATGACCTAAATCAGAAATCATAGTTACCTGGGGTGTGGTGGAATCATGACATCAAAATAACTCTGCATCCGTTATTCACTGTTAGTGTGTTAGCACATCAGTACTCACAGCACAGAGGAGAAGACGGTCATAGAGCCATCTTCTGTTGGTCTGGGAGAAGACGTCAATGTCCCATGATAGGGCCAGCTGGTTAACACCTGCCACCTCCTCCTCCGTCAGCTCTGCATCGCCTTCGAGCTGGTGACAAAAGTAACAAATGTACATTTAACATTCACAAAAATGTTTGTTATGATCACACATTTGTATCAGTTTTAGGTAAAAATGTAGCTTAATTGCTGGTTTACACTAGAGACCCATACATTTCAAGTGATGTGGAAGAGAGTGTGGAGGAGGTATTGGCTGTTGAGGGTGTGTGTATTATTGTATGCAAATACATTTTTAGGTGCAAATATCACGGCTAAAAACCAAGACATTTTGTAAAAGACAGAAATCATATCATACCAACTGAATGGTGCTGCGAATGTCCAGGTCAAAAGAAGCCTCACCGGTGTTCTTACAGTATGAGAGGCATTGGGAACCACTAGTAGGAGAGCCTGTATAGAATCATTGACATATTAAGGTATTGAGTGCTTTAAAATCTAGCCAGTTGACAGGACTGGACTAATGTGATCTTCTGGTATTGGTTAAAATTCTAGATTACTTGTGATTTTCTTATGGATTGTTTTGGTAGTCCTGTAAAAAGAGTTGCAATAGTCTAGCCGGCTTGTGATAAAAGCGTGGATAAGCACTTCTGCATCTCTCAGATTTAAAAAAGAATGTTACAAAGTTTTACAAGTACTCTGCCAGCCTATCCACTCTGTCCATCCCTGGGATACTGCACACTTCCACAGCCTGGTAAATATATGATACATCAAATCAAATTCAAAAACACAATATCACAATCAGAAAATGGCACATCTGTCAATGTAAACAAATACTTACCAGCTGCTGCTCAGGTGCTGCTTGGATCACCCCAGGTAGCCCAGCAGGAACAGTAGCTGTAGCAGTGGAAACAGTGGTGAGGGTGAGGTGTAGAGGAAGGAAGTAGGCTGAAATGGTGATGATGGGGAGTGGATATACAATAAAAAGAGGAGGAGGAGGGGGGGGGGTTACACAATAAAACATACAATTCACAACATTATGCAAGTTAAACAGATGATGGATCCTGTGACAAAACACTTACCACCAGCTGTTGCTTAACTGCTACTGGGGTGATGGCTGGGGAGAGAGGGTCTGGGAGGGTGTGGAAGGGCAGAGGCTGTGCTGCTGGTGCCAGCTGTTGAGCCAGTGGGTATGGCGGTGTGCTTAAATTAAATCATAAAAATAATACTATAAAATAATGTTGACATACAGAGGCTTCAGAAGGGCAGATGGTCTGGGAGAATAAG
The DNA here is from genome assembly GCF_963454915.1 of Gymnoscopelus microlampas. NCBI lineage: Eukaryota > Metazoa > Chordata > Actinopteri > Myctophiformes > Myctophidae > Gymnoscopelus > Gymnoscopelus microlampas. The sequence continues at coordinate 885,884 of NW_028155725.1, read as the reverse complement.
AGCAGTTTATAAATAAAATACTATTACAGCAAGTACAACAGACAAGTTAATGCCAACTTATCTTTATGAAATGAATATAGTTATCAACACATGCAAAGAATAACGATGCATATTATAAAATAAAAGGCAAGCTCTGTCATTCTTATGTTACCTAGCTTGCATGCTTTCCAGCCAAACATAAGTTTGTGGTGTCACTGAAGATGACACAGGGACTGAGCTGGATGGCTCCACTTCACAGCAAAGAAAATGTAATGTAATAATACAGAATACAACATGCCATAATAGTTTGGGTACAGGGAGAGACAGGGCTGCAGAGTGTAGAAGAATCACACATAAAGAATGCTGCATTATTTTAGGTACAATGTCTTGCACATAGAAGTATATTTGACTTGGTGAGGTTGGTGTATTGTAATAACAATACCTGTCACCACTGTCCTTCCTGTATCTGCTGGTGTCTGAACATGTATCCATGCAGGCTTTCTGATTGTCAGGACTCCCCTCCACACAGAAACAGGAGGTTATTAATATTTTAATTCAAACATGGCAGATCTACAAGGTCACAACACTATGTGACTGGTTGTTTAGGTAGATAATCCACCATTTATCATGCATCCAAGTGTACACATATCATTTTACATCCTAGATCAGGGGTCTTCAACGTTTTCAGGCCAAGGACCCCCTAGCTGAGAGAGAGATGAAGCAGGGACCCCCCTCTATATTGTATATTATATTGTAAGTTGTGTTTCAGATAAACTTTTACTGCTCTTTTCCCCCCTCTACACCTTTAAGTCTTTGCCAAAAATAGCTGATCTACAAGCTCACAACGCCTCGCAGATCTGCTATTTTTGGCTAAAGTTCTCATCAGAAAAGGGATGCCAGGGTTCAAGTGGTTAAAGTAAAAAAATATAATACTATTACACAAAGATTTGGCGGACCCCCTGTAGTAAGTCTGAGGACCCCCCGTTGAATACCCCTGTCCAAGATCATCCATAAACTTTAAATGCGTATCTAGTAACAACGTTGTGTTTTTTAAGAACACAGAAAGCATTCAGACTCCATTACATGCAGGTAAACAAAAGTACGCAGCTAACATAATAACAAACACCAATTAATTGATATGTGTCATATCAAGCTCTGATATATATGCATAAATAAATGAGAATATAGGCTAAACCAACAGCTTACCAGATCAACACAAAACGTTCAAGTCTACGGTCAACGTGGGTCTAACAGATCCCACGTTGATACTATTGTGGCTAACTAACAGTAAACTTTTTTTTTTTTACATGCAATACAGCCCAAAAGCCTTTAAAGACCCCGCTGACAAACACATAACAAACGTTTAATTACCAAATTAGTTGTTGCGTTATTTCTTTACCTCTCTTTCTCTCTGTGTGCAGCATTCAAGCAACTTTTCCCTTTCTAATAAACGTCGAAGACACTAATAGATAAAATCGATCGGTAAATAAATTAACCAAAGAAACAAAGACATGGGGCAAACAATAGTAAATAAAAAAATAACAACTTAAAGCAGTTAAAACGGTCACGGAATACAACGTGGGTTATTCATAGTTAAAAATAAGGAGTTATTGTTATGTTTACCATAGACGCGGAAGTGAACCGGAAGTGAACCCCGCTCAGCCGGAACTACTCCTTGTCCAATGGGCTTCCATCATAGGCTTCCATGCGCAATCGGCTTCTCAACAATCTGTTGCTTTGGTTTGAATGAGTGTTAAATTTAGACCCCGCCCATGATCCCGCCCCGTTCCTGTTGATTGACAGACGGCGATGTCAAACCATGATTCGGTTAATGGAGCCATTCTTTTGAAAAAGCCATGATTATGAAAAGTCAGCATGAAATAATTAAAGACACAATGATATAAATAAAAAGCACAATTAAATGAAAAACACAATCAAATAAATAAATTTATTTATTTATTTCATTGCATTTTGTATTCATTTCATTGCGTTTTTTATATATTTCATTGTGGTATTTGTTATAACATTTTTGGACCAATGTACCTTATGAAATAGCTAAAAGTGGCAACATGTAATAATATTACATATAGGTTGACATTAAAAGTCACAATGAAATAAATATAAAACGCAATAAAATAAAAAAACATTACACAATAAATAAATAGATTTATTTATTTAATTGTATTTTTATTTATATCATTGTGTTTTTTATTAATTTCATTGTGGATTTTATTCATTTCATTGCGATATTAATTTTTTAATTTTTGGACCTATGGACTTGATTAAATAGCTAAAAGTGGCATCATGTAATATATATAGTTTGACATTAAAAGTTACAATGAAATAAATAAGAACCACAAAGAAATAAATAGAAAACCCAATGATATAAAAAAAAATACACAATAAATAAATACATTTATTTATTTCCTTGTATTTCTTATTTATTTAATTGTATTTTGTATTTATATCATTGTGTTTATTATTTATTTCATTGAGGTATTTATTATTTAATTTTTGGACCTATGGACTTCCATAGAACACAGTACAACACAAGTAGTACACAATGCAGTGTACTACTGGGATTCCTCTAACGTTAGTACAGTATGAAAATGAACTGGTAGAGACTTGCAGAGACCTGTGAGATTTAGAGGTGGACACTTGCTGTAGCTTAAGAATGTCCAAACTCATCTCCAAATACTGTACATAGAATAAACCATTCTCCACATACTGTATATTTATAATGAACTCATATAAGCGTGCTGTATATTTGGAATACATTAATCTTCACGTACTGTATATATCACATACTGTATATTTTTATTAAACTCATCTCCACATTCTGTATTTAGAAGGAGATAAACACATCCTGAATTGAGTTTCAGATACAGTTCCACTGGTTTGGAGGCATATGCACTTGTGAACAAGGCCGTAATTGTATCACATTTGACTTGCAATTAGCTTGCGCTATTGCACTCTTCTCTTTAATAAATAATTCGAATCAAACTCACAACAATAAAATATAAATACACAATAAAGTGCTGGGTGCGTAATTATTGTGAGTCCAATCTGAATTTGGTTGTTTGTCGACTACGCCACTTTTGTTATAGAGGGAAAGTCCCCTTTTGAATACACTTTACTTCTTTCACAGGCTTCACAGGTTCGAGTTACTGGTAAGTTCAATACTTTGGTTTTGAGAATACACACTTAGAAATCCCTTGAGGAACTGGACACGGATACAATGGATCAAGGTAAGTAAATCATTTATTAGCCCTAAACAGGTGGCATCTGCGCCATAAAAACAATCAAAATAAACAACTATACTAATAAAACCTATCTAAACACAAAACAACAATCTACAAAACAACTATAAAATGAATTGTAAAGTTGTGCAAAATGTGCAGGCTGGGTCACCAGGGGTTCTATGCAACAACTACTTCAAGAGTAAAGTGCGGTGCCAATAAAGTGCTTTTGGATACTCAACACGGGTTTGGTTCAGGGGAAACTCTGCATGTCCATATATGGGGGTAAGGGAAGGGGATTTTAGGCCAGTCGTCTTTGTCTTCTTTTCTTCTTCTCTCCGCCTGAAAGTAATGGAAACTTGGACCAGTTTACTGTGCATTTACACCATACAGCATCGCTTTCAGTCAGTGGTTGTACAAGGATAAAAACGTTGCGTTGTTCGAATACTCACTCGCCAGCCAGGTTTTGACACCTGCGCTGAGTTAGTTGCGCCTGCAACGTTTATCGCCACTTTTCCGTCTCAGCGCTCCTTTTATGGTCTGGTCTCGCTCTCTCATATGGTCATCTCTTTTATGGTCTAGTCTCGCTCTCTTCCTCCCCTTCGGTTCGATTGCTTCCTCACTCCTTTTCCTCGTAGGTAGGCACACCTCGGCTTCCAAACTCCCAGGTGGCTGGTGTGTCTACGCTCACGTATTCGTTCACTGCTCCGTGTCTCTGTACCCAACCTCTCCTGCTGCTGTCCTTCTCCCTAGTGTCACTCTGCTCTCTCTTGGGCTCTGCGTCTCCCTTCAACTGTCCCGCCTCCTCTCTTGTACCTGGGAAACCACACCTCCTCTCCTGTCATTCGCCCGTGGTGACGTGCTGTCTCGGGACATTGGCCATGACCGTGGCCTTGGGCGTGACCACGTGACTGCCGCTCGGCCAGTGAATGTCTCTCAATGAATGAGCCGGGGGGAAACAATTGTAAAATATAATACAGTGCAAAATATAATGACACACAATTAATAAGATGGTGGGGTTAAATGAGGAAAACAGTTATACATTAGCCACCAATAAAACAATTACAACTTTTTTAAGAACCCCTCATTTCACCCTCGTCACACACTATCTCTTTTCATTATCTATTCTACACATAGAGGAAACTGGCCCACCACCTCATATCACCACCTCATATCAGTATAATACTCAACCCACAGTAGAACTTCTATGTACAATAAACCTTATTGTCATTATATGAATGGCCCCTCTAAAACCGTAGGAGACAAAATGACAAAGTTTGTTCCCATCTTCCATGTGCCAGACTGCCAGTCCCTGTCATCATAGAACTGGCCTAGAGCCAATGTTCACACATTAAAACACAACTACACTCTCAGTGGCAATTCTCTTTTTCTAATCGTTCAATGTCACCAGAGTGACATTTCACATCAAATAAATGACCTTGTAAAACGGTAAACTCCCTCTGGATGTTGTATATCATTTGCGTTCTAAAGTTGCAAGATTTGAGATGCAGTCTTAACACAGTAAAATCCTCAGTGTGAATTTTTCCATTTGTAACCCAGAGAGCGTACTTGGAGAGCGTACCCTTACGAGTCCATTTGGTTACACTTGTACGCTCTCGGAGTTAAATAACCACTATCAATTTTACTGTGTCGAGGGTCCAGGTTGTGAGGCATCACAAACTGGACCACAGGAACCATATCCTGTTTGTTGTGTCACCACTGGCCCAGTTGCTCTCCATGCAGTAATAAACAAATAAAGTGAGGGAAAGCAAACATAGCTGCATTGGAACAAAGCTGTTTTTTTAATATTTCTTGAAAAGAAACGGCTGTGGACATACAGTATAAGGTTTCACACAGAAATTAAAAAGACAAACTGTCCATATACCTTCATTACAATAACCGGACAAAGTCCTTTACAGTCCTTATTGTCCCAGCAGTCTCTCACTGTAAATATATATATATATATATATATATATTGACTGAATTTGACACAAACAGGTCTTCTGGGATGCTCGGGGGAAAGAGATTATGTGTGTGTGTGTGTGTGTGTGTGTGTGTGTGTGTGTGTGTGTGTGTGTGTGTGTGTGTGTGTGTGTGTGTGTGTGTGTGTGTGTAGGTAAAGGGGAAATCAATCCATTTTCTTCTTTTTAAATACAATACATAAAATAGTTTTTAAGTTAACCACTTTTTAAATACAATACATAAAATAGTTTTTAAGTTAACCACTTTCAACCTGCCGTCCCTATTTAGAGCATGTCATAGGCAAATGTCCAACAAGCTCACAACACACCGCTACACACTGTGAGCTTGTAGATAGTCTATTTTCGCTAAGCGACACTATCCTACAACAGAAGAAAAATCTTAAATTTGATTTAATTAAGCTGCAGACTGATGGCAGATAATAGTGTGTGGTCAGGGTTAGTGGTGTGGTGTCCCTGTGGCTATAAACGGCGTGTTCATCAGTCATGCAATGGTCACCCACTCCAACCTCCTGTCACCTGGAAATACATTTAAAAAAAATGTTTTAACATACATAAATACATACATATTTATTTATACTTAAGTATTCATGGTCAAAGCTTACTCTTCCACTGGGGCCTCACTGCTAGCCAGCTGTCGGTGAAAACGCTCCTTTCGTCCACCCGCTCTGTCTCGCGAATTCCGCAGCCACACCTTTATCTCCTTTTCCACATCAGATTCCAGAGGACTAGGCTGAATGCGGCTCTTTCTTACAGCGTCTGAAAACATAAAAACAAATAGGCTTATATGAAACAATTATTTTTGTGGTAAGACATTTCTTATTCGTTGCTGTTGGGCAGATCTTGTATCAACATCCTTCAACTTTTTATGTTTTTTTGTTCCGTTTTTGTAAATGAAAGCCCTACTTAAGACTAAATAACATCTCTACTGGAACACAAGTTGTTTTTTCCATTTCGTGGCTCAAAACTGGGACTAAGTGTGGATCAAGAGGAGAATCTTTTGACCAGCAGCACGTAGAAACTGAATTGGTGGATGTGTAGGGTCACACGTCACAGAACAACACTTGCTCCAGGAGCGCCAGTGAAATCGCACCCAGACTCCCAGCACCAATTGGTGCCGATTAAATGGCACAATAACACAGTTAATATGCAGAGTAGCCTACAGATAGTGTGGTATGATAATGAGTCATTCATACATGAACCCATTTCAAACGGCATCTTACAACCAAACACATGTAGCCTACTGAAAAGAGTTGATTTCTTAACCCTTTAAGACCGGGAACGCATCAATTTTTTTTTATTTCTTTTGGCCATTCAAAAATAGCAGATATACAAGCTCACAGAGTTTGTAGATCTGTGATTTTTGAAAAATAGTGTACTTGGTGTGAAAAGGTTGAGAACCACTGCTCTATAATAAAGTAAATACATTTCCCATAAGTGTTTGAATTTGACTTCAAATACGAGTTTTACTAACAAATGAGTAGGTGTTTGATTAGTGAAAATGATCAATTTTGAATTGAGCTATTTAGACTTACCGGTTACAACCCTCTTTAGTCTCAGGGACTGAAAAGGTCTCTTTTGATTTGCGCCGTTCCAATTGAATTGTTTAGCTAGAGAATGGCCAATCAATGTCGCCATTATCCTTCTTGTTGCAGCCTGGACATCACACCCACCAATGGCTCCTAGATAGGCAATCTGACAGGAAGTGAAATAGACAGGAAATAAAACATTATTGGCTTTGGTAAAAACAAAATGATAGAAAGCATAACAGGTTAGGGGAACTGTATGTAGAATTGCTAAGTGATTATAAAATTGTCAAAAAATTTAGATAGCATACAATATCATTTATTTATATACCAAATCTTTCCGACAGCGATGGTCTTCAATTCGTTGCTCCAAGACATCCATGTCCTCGTTAGTTTGAAGGGGCAATGTGATGTCATCAGGCAACGTGATCTCTGCTTGATTGGAGCGGGAGATATTTGCCACTGCCTTTTCCAGCGCAGTCAGTTCAATTCAATTCAATTCAATTTTATTAAAGTGTCAAATCACAACAAGTTGTCTCAAGACACTTTACATGTAGAGAAGAGACCCGACAATCCCACCCTGAACAAGCAATTTTTGCGACAGTGGCAACGAAAAACTCCCTCTTAACTGGAAGAAACGTCAGGCAGACCCTAGGTTCTAGGGCGGGGGCCTTCTGCCTCGACCGTGTCGGGGGAAAGAGGAGAGAGAGAGAGAGAGAGACAGAGACAGAGAGAGAGAGAGAGAGAGAGAGATACAGTGCAAGTAGTAACAGTAACAATAGTAGCACATATAATAGTGTAAGATATATAGGATAGTATAATATAGTACAGCAATAATGTGTATGTAGTATATAATGGTATAATATAAGAACGTTAAGATAATATACAGTATATATAGTATAGTGGTATAGTGCAGTGTAGTAGAAATCCACGGTCGTGCTCCATGGAGAGGCCCGGTCCGCAGTCACAGTCTTGAGCTGCAGCTGGGGGTCCGTAGTGACAGTCCATGGACCTGCGACGTGGGAAATAAAAGAAACTCCGGGGAGCGGGTCCCCGGTTGTAGAATTAGTGGCAGGCCTTACTAGAGCGTGAATCCGTACAGGGTTAATTACGATTGTACCATTGGGACACAAACCCACACAACCAAATAGTGGAGCGGCTAAATGCTTTTTATTGGCAGAATCTTTCAGTTGATGATACAAGCGTGAAAATTGGCATGAGCACTCTCCATGGGTCACTTGACAAGAAAATTGTCCGAGGCAGTTGTAATTTCAAGATGGCGGCCATTTTTCAAGATGGCCGACACCTTAGTGGGCAGTTAAGTGATATGATGGTTTATTTGGTGATACAAGCATGAAAATTGGCATGAATAGTCTCTGTGGGTCACTTGACAATAGGCCACCCACAGCTACTTGACATTTCAACATGGCGGCCATTTTTCAAGATGGCCAACACTTTAGTGGAGCAATTAAGTTATATAATGGTTCATTTGGTGATACAAGCATGGAAATTGGCATGAGCAGTCTCGGTGGGTCACTTGACAATATGCCACCCACAGCTACTTGAAATTTCAAGATGGCGGCCATTTTTCAAGATGGCCGACACTTTAGTGGAGCATTTAAGTTATATAATGGTTCATTTGGTGATACAAGCATGACAATTGGCATGAGCAGTCTCTGTGGGTCACTTGACACTAAGCCACCCACAGCTACTTGAAATTTCAAGATGGCGGCCATTTTTCAAGATGGCCACCACCTTAGTGGAGCGGTTAAGCTTAAGAAATCATTTAGTTGGTGATACAAGCATGACAATTGCCATGAGCCGTCTCAAAATGTCATTTGACAAGAAACCCCACAACCACCACTTGAAATTTCAAGATGACTGCCGCCCGCCATGTGGATCTTTAAATTATACCTTTTTCTCATAGAAATGTATTGGGTTGGGGGCACGGTGGTGCAGTCGGTAGCGCTGTCGCCTCACAGCTAGAAGGTCCTGGGTTCGATTCCCACAGGGGACGCTGTGGGCACTGGGGGCTTGTTCTCTCCTCTGCGTCATCAGCGCCCATACCCTAGGCGGGGTTGGCGAAAGGGCCTTTCTGTGTGGAGTTTGCATGTTCTCCCCGTGTCTCCTAGGGTAGGTACCCTCACAAAAACATGCAGTAATCCTGGTCACTATACTGCCTCCCCCTGGCCAGCCGGGGCGCCTGATGGAGGGGAAGGGAACTGGTTGGAATAACGTGTTCCTTCCACGCGCTACGTCCTACCAGGGAAACTCCCCCCTGTCAGGTGACAAGAAGGTCAGTTGGCTCTCATGCATTGAAGGAGGCATGAGCTCGGCCCTGGCCTCCCTAGGTTGGCAGAGGGAAGGTAGTGCCCAGGATTACATAGACAATTGGCACTGGGTGTTAAAAATAGGGTTACAAAATCGTGGTATAAAAATGTAAGTTTAAAAAAAAAAAGAAATGTATTGGGTTCCTCAAAAAGCTCTGTCAAGAGAGGTTGTTTGACTGTGTTTTGTCTGACTCCTCGCCCACAACCTGTCCAGTTTGGTAAAACCTGTAGGAGTTGCCTCCCACTGGCATAGCTCTCAGGGTTCACTGAGGTACACAAGCTCCCTTACCACGACAAGGTAACAGTCACAAGGGAGGATTTATGTTTTATTTTTTAACTAACAGCCATTACATGTGTCAAATAAATACTAAGAAATGGGGAAACAAAAAATATGACTAAAAAATGAGCACAGTTGTGGTGCTGATTAGCACAGTTGTGGTGCTGAATGGACAGTGCTCCAACATTATAATTGAGCAATGGCTAATACTGAATGGCAGTAGCCACAGAACCATGACAAACCTATACTAAGGAACTAAACTGAAAATGTGCTTCACTGTTACGTATGGCAGTGGAAGCAATGTTACAAAGTAACAACTGAAAATTACACACTAATAGGCCTACACTTGAAAACACAGAGGACAACGGGGAACAACTCTGGCAAAATAAACATGCAAATAGGTTCTAGCAGGGGCAACTACATAGGCATGTGCAACTGAGTCCATATCTGAAGCACTTACACCTTCCAGTACATGCCTTGGTGCACCCACATTTGGTCAACTCCCAACAACTCTCCGCAATAGGTGGAAGTGGAGTCCAGAAGACTTTCCACTTCTCGTCCTGTTCCACCCATCCCCAGTCAGATGGGCTCGGCATTTGTGGATGTCGCTTCAATGCCTGTCCCCACACGTATCCAGCCTCATAAGAAGCACGTTTGGCATGCTCTTTGAGTGCTGCTTGAGTTGGTGGGATCAAGTCATTGTGTCTTTGCTTTCTGGCAAAGAGATCAAGATGTAGATGCTCTCTTTTGGGCCCTTTCCAGCTCTGTGTTGTTGAACCTAAGTTTACAGCTTAAATTATATTTTGCTCTGTTTCTTGTCAATGTGCTTTCTATGCCATCACCTTCATCTAGTCGGGTTAGACTAAGTAAGATAGGCAGAGCATTGATCTTATGAAATAATGGAACATTTCTTGCAATGGTATCATAACCAGTACGATCTTGCTCTCTGTTGAATAAACTCGGCTGAATGAGTTTTTCCTTGGTGACCTGCATGACAAATGAAACATCTGTCCCAGTTAGTTTTCTCAACTGTTATGATGGCTTCTGCCATGTCTGCAGCATAGGCATAGGCCGAGGGTTTATCCTTTTACCACCTTTTACCAAGCACTTTGATGTATGGGATACAACTAAGTTCGTGCCTTAACCCTACACTTAGTCCGATCGTTCATCCAATGCCATTTAAATCCCGTGCGATCTCAACAAATCAACACAACTGTATTGTGATGTGTTAAAAGTTGTTCTTTAGCATAATAACAATAATCGTATAATTGCCCTTAATGAAAAAAAAACATACATTTCTATGAGAAAATGTATCTTTTGAGGATCCAGGGGGCGGCCATCTTGAAAATAGAAATTTCAAGTGGATGTGAGTGTTTTCTTGTCAAGCAACCCTTAGAGACTGCTCATGCCAATTGTAATGCCTGTATCACCAATTAAACCATTATATAACTTAATTGCTCCACTAAAGTGTTGGCCATCTTGACAAATGGCCGCCATCTTGGAATTTCAAGTAGCTGTGGGTGGCCTATTGTCAAGTGACCCACAGAGACTGCTCATGCCAATTTTCATGCTTGTATCACCAAATAAACCATTATATAACTTAATTGCTCCACTAAAGTGTTGGCCATCTTGACAAATGGAAGCCATCTTGGAATTTCAAGTAGCTGTGGGTGGCCTATTGTCAAGTGACCCACAGAGACTGCTCATGCCAATTTTCATGCTTGTATCACCAAATAAACCATTATATAACTTATTTGCTCCACTAAAGTGTTGGCCATCTTGAAAAATGGCCGCCATCTTGGAATTTCAAGTAGCTGTGGGTGGCCTATTGTCAAGTGACCCACAGAGACTGCTCATGCCAATTTTCATGCTTGTATCACCAAATAAACCATCATATCACTTAACTGCCCAATAAGGTGTCGGCCATCTTGAAAAATGGCCGCCATCTTGAAATTACAACTGCCTCGGACAATTTTCTTGTCAAGTGACCCATGGAGACTGCTCACGCCAATTTTCACGCTTGTATCATAAATTGAAAGATCGTAGCACTTAGCTGCTCCGCTAAAAGGGAGAACGAGAAGAGAGAGGACGAGAGGAGAAGGGGGGGGGGGGGGGGGGTGAGAAGGGACTGAGTCTATACGCTTCGGCTATAGGCTTTATCATAGAGAAAGGTTTTTAGTCTAGTCTTAAATATACAGGGTGTGTCTGCTTCGCGGACTGAGACTGGGAGAAGGTTCCACAGCTGAGGTGCCTGAAACTTAAATGCTCTGCCTCCTGTTCTAACTTTTTTGGGGTTTTTCAGCCTCTCCTTAATTTCTTCCAGCGTGTTAATTAAGTATCTGGGGTTTTTCAGCCTCTCCTTAATTTCTTCCAGCGTGTTAATTAAGTATCTGTCAATACCTGAGAAGGAAAAACTATAATTAGAAACAGAAACTGTTGTAACACAGAGCATAGCATCATCAGCACCTCTTAGCTGGGGAGTGGCATCGGATATAATTTTCTATAGATATGATTATCAATTATACAACAGGTTGTTCTGACCGAGCTTTCTGATTGGTTGAAATGGGCTCGCTAGCAGTGTTCAAACAAGCATGACAGCACACCTGGCCGTGCTCAAATATACATATCAGTATAATATAAATATGAGCTGTGCCGGGTCCTTCAGCGCTGCTTACGGAACTCGGCTCTGCCTCGTTCCTGCAGCAATGCTGTGCCGATAATCACGGTAAAGCACACCCTCTCTTGTAATATTGCATATTTCCATTACAGTCTGATGATGTGCCATTACCGTGCAGGGATTTATACAAAAGCCAAATCCTAAACTATCCTCCATGGTAAAGAATACGGAGCTAGAGCCAGTGTTGGGAAAGTTCACTTAAAATATGAACTAGTTCAAAGTTCAGTTCACAAATTTTAAAATGAACTAGTTCAAAGTTCAGTTCATAATTCAAAATTTTGAACTAAAGTTCATGGTTCAAAAAATGAACTAGTTCAGTTCTTTTTCGTTCTTTTTTTTCAATATATATTGTCAGGCGATTAAAATTTTTAATCGCGATTAATCGCATGATTTGTGTAGTTAATCGCGCGATTAATCGCTTATTAATCGCATATTTTTATTGTCTCAAACTTGAATGATTAACTGAAAAGCAGTGCATTGTATTGTATTGTATATGGAGCAGGATGCATCCGAATCTATTATTTATTATTATTACTATACTTTTATTTTTTATCCAATACATTATAAAACCAATGTTATTTATTTAATTTTCTTATACATTATATCCTCTCTGGTGTACATACACAAAGCACCCTATATTTATTATTTCCAGTGGTGTAAAGTAACTAAGTACATTTATTCAAGTACTGTACTTAAGTACAATTTTGAGGTACTTTTACTTTACTAGAGTATTAGCAGTTTTCAGTACTTACTTACTTCTACTCTACATCTCAGAGGCAAATATTGTACTTATTTTTAATTATTTGAAAACTGAAGTTACTAGTTACTATGTAGATTTTGCAAATACATGAATCACTTCAGCCCAATTTAAGTTTTGGCTATTGGAAAATAGCCGATCTACAAGCTCACAACCTATACCTCTATGCTCACAACAGGTCACGGTGCGACACAGTGAGCTTGTAGATCTGCTATTTTCTAAAGATTTTCATTCATCTTGGTGGGAGGCCTACTTTTCTTGGACGCTTTTTTTCTCTCTGCCAAAAATAGCAGATCTACAAGCTCACAACGCGTCGCGCTGCAACACGTTGTGAGCTTGTAGATCGGCTATTTTTGGCTTATGTTCCCCCCATCTGGGGTTCATGTGGTTAATACTAATGTAATGCATAATAATGTAATGGTGTTTTAATTTTTCATTCATCTTGGCGGGGGGGCTGGGGGCTTGTCAAAGTGAGTGTATGACACTGTTAACATCAAAAGCCAGGTGCAAAAGTCCACTTTTAATGCCAAAATAAAGTCGGGTCGGACGTCCAGACTACAATACGTTCATTCAGAGGTTCGGGGGCCGGGGCTACCGTCCTAAAGTCGGCTGTAGGCTACGGTGCACGACGCATCAGCCACGGTCCGGACATGTTGTTGTAACATCCCAAACTCATTTCGCCGTTCCGCGGTGTTTACTTTATTAATTCAGCCCAGCTTCAAGTTAATTTTGTCGGCAGTGAAGCCAAGGAAACAACACCGATACTTTGGAAGAGACACAAGTCAACTTCCAAATGCTTGTGGCCGGGAAATGAGCTTCACAGAGCGGATAAAGTGTCAGCTCTTCGCCCTGGCCGAGTGGCCGTAACTGTCTGTACTGTTCACTAGCTGTCGCTGCAATGAGACTGTTCACTCGGAGTCGGTCTCCGCGCTGCGCACATGAATGTGAGACGCCGCCTTGCTTTTCTCTTTTTTTGGCTGATGGTGCGTTCAAGACGCCTCGGAAACACAGAATAGGATGAAATACAACATGACAAACCGATGTAACCATGGAATTTTGGGACACTCTTGAACGAAGTTTGAACGAAGAGAGAACGCCGTTCACAAACGCCAGAATGAACGCGTTCACAATAACGTTCATCTAGCGGATATACAGTACGTTCAGTTCACGTTCGCCCAAAATACGAACGAGTTCATGAACGATCGTTCATTGAACGCGTTCAGGCACAACACTGGCTAGAGCAGTACCTTTTTAACCCATTCAGACCGGGATAACCTACATGCTGTTATACCTTTCAATCTGGGAACAACCTCATTAATTTCTGACACTCTTAAAGCCCCCTTTATCCTTCACCATATAACAGAGTTGGATGCCGAAAATAGCAGATCTACAAGCTCGCAGCGCGTCTCGAATGAGGGCTGTGAGCTTGCAGATCTGCTATTTTCCAGCCTAAGTCGTGTCGCAACGGTGAAACATAAACGTGGCTTTAGGATTTAGAGGCGTTTTAGGCATTTTAGGCATTTAGTGGTGTTTTCAGAATCATCCTCAAGTCTAAATGGGTTAACAGGACGGAGCTACAATGTAAAATCCTGTTAATTTAACCATTATAATGCAATAGACACGAATAGTCCATTTGGGTTACATTTGTAAACTACAGATTTTACAATGGAAGCTGCCATTCTTAGTTAGCTGTTAAAGTGTGTTGTGTGGGAAGCTAGTCCAATTCAACATTATGGTAGTCCTGAAACAAACTGTTTGCAGACGTAAACATACATGAACCATGCTAAATCCAGATGTGACGTTTGTGGGCAGTCCTGTCTCCCTATGTATCTATTGGGGCTATCAAACATACCTGCTGATGATGATGCACGCCTCACAGCAGGGGGTACGGCCACAGGTGGAAGGTGGCTCACAGATGAAAGGTGACTGGCCGGTGGTGGACTCGCTGTTGACAGGTGACTGGCCGGTGGTAGGTGACTCTGCGTTGACAGGTGACTGGCCCACGGTGGTAGGGGACTCTGCGTTGACAGGTGACTCTGCGTTGACAGGTGATTGACCGGTGGTAGGTGACTCTGCGTTGACTGGTGACTGACCGGTGGTAGGTGACTCTGCGTTGAAAGGTGACTGACCGGTGATAGGTGACTCTGCGTTGACAGGTGACTGACCGGTGATAGGTGAATCTGCGTTGACAGGTGACTGACCGCTGGTAGGTGACTCTGCGTTGACGGGTGACTGACCGGTGGTAGGGGACTCTGCGTTGACAGGTGACTGACCGGTGGTAGGGGACTCTGCGTTGACAGGTGACTGACCGCTGGTAGGTGACTCTGCGTTGACGGGTGACTGGCCCACTGTGGTAGGTGACTCGCGGTTGACAGATGACTGGCCGGTGGTAGGGGACTCGGCATTGGCAGGGGACTCTCCAGTGGCAGGGGACTCGCTGATGCACGGTGACTTGAATATAGCAAACCCATTGGTGGTGGTGGGACTGGTGGCTGGTGTAATACTGCAGCTGTTACAACTTCAGACTGTCTGGCCCGTTTTGGTGGCGCACGCTCAGGCTCAGTGTAGCGTTTAGTAGCTCTGTGGAAAATGAGGAGCAACAATCTAAGAATGCATTTTAGCACACAAACTGAATGACTGGTTCATACTACTTTAGCCATAGTAATAGCTCTCATGTTCTTGTTCAGAACACATAGAAGAATGCACCAGTACTACAATCCTTATATAATATTATTTAAACAGCTTTGCATAAAGACAAAAAAAAATAAAAAAAATGAACACTTACTGTATTGACCGCTGACTGTGATCCAATTCTTCGGGTTCACTTTCAATAATCAAACTTGTTTCTGCCTTTTTGGCTTTAGACCTTGCCTTTTCATAATCCACTGTAACAAAATAAGTGTAAGTAAGAAACAAAGTGTCAGTAAGAAACAAAGTAAGTGTCACGCTTTGCATCAATTTAGGCAATGAACTATCAGCTATTCTATTAGTTATAGCAATTACTTTAAGAATCAAATAAGTACATTATTTTTAAATGCTTTAATAAAACAAGTTATCGATTAAGCACTTAAGGACCACTTCAGCCATTTTCAACCAATCTCCATATAATTGGTCCTAACTAATGCTCATTATAACATGGTACCATGTTTGTCTACTTGGTCTGTCTCTCAGAGAAGGGCTGTCGACAAAATGCTACCATTTTATAATGGCGAGGACCAATTATATGAAGATGTGTCGAAAATGGCTCAAGTGGGCCTTTAAATTGAATGGCTCCCAAAACTGGAAAAAAAAGAATACATTCTGTTGCCAAAATTTTGATTTGATGTGCTGTCCACACGAACATGGGAACATCATGCGTCACCAAAGCTGCCTTGATTTTGCTGGGGTCATTGTAAGGTGGCCACATAGTCATTGATGAGTCCTCATTAAGCCATTTGCTGCTCACAATCCCTACCGAGTTATCCAGGAAATCCACAATTGCGTACAACGCCATTAGGAGGAGCTGAAAATAAATACATAAACAAAAGGAGGAAAAAAAGGGGCAAAAGAAAAATGAAGAAAGGAAACTCAGTAGCTATGGAGGAAAGGAATAGCTGCCCATTATGTGTCCATGGGGAGCAAAACATAATTTTCTTGTTATATCTGACAAACAGATTATTTGGTCTGTACTTTCTAGATGACTTGCTTTATAAATGCCAATGTCTTTTGAATCAAGAGGACTTGAGTAAAGAGAATCTAGCTTTGAAAACCTCCTGAACATGATGTACTTTCTATCCGACTTTTCATCACAGAATGTTCTGTACCAGTCCCAAATTCCCATGAACCATCACACAGTTGTCCCCTGTAGTTGTGGCAACACAGAACTCCTGAAACACAGCCTTTTTATACTGTGTGCAGTGATGCAGGTATGGTATTGATGGGCCACAAGAGTGTTTCATTTTCAGCAAAGGTGTCTTGCTGTCTGTCTGCTTTGCTTTTTTTGTTGTAAAAAAGGTCCGCTCAAAGTGTAATTATGTGAAATATCTGTTTAAGAACAAATTGTGGTTTGCGAGTTGCTTTTTTCAATTTCCTCATATAGTTTTCAAATGGAAAAGCTGACACTCCATCTAAAGCTCCATACCTCCCAACATCATCAGCCAAATGAGTCAAATTGTGCAAATTATAGATCAATTCATCAATACCATACAACTGCTCAAAGAGCATCATGTACATGGCAATGGAGACATTCATGAAATTATTGTAGTGGGAGGAGGGAAGAAACTCTTTTAAGACAATTGGACCTGTATAAAGTAAGAACTGGCGACACTCAGTGGCTTTCCATGTGTCTACGTGTGCTAAACTTCTTGGCTTTCTTTGAAACTCGATTGGGATGTGTTGCCTTAGCTGCTGCAACCTGGCAGAAATGGCCATCACCGCCCAAGAGCCCAATCTACATGACAAATCACCCTTCATCCAAAAGAATATCAGTAGTGTAGCCGTCTTCTCTGGGAAAGTCATGTGATGTTTGACATAGACTCCCTCTTGAGTGCAGCGCTCACAACCAAAGTACCCATTGTGTCCCTTAATGTTTTTGTTAAAAGTTCTTGCAGGAGCATCACAAATTAAACAGTCAATCTTCAATCTGAATGTGTTTCCTGCCAACTCAAACTTGGCCAATTTTGTACATTCATCTTCAACTGTATCACATTCATCACTACTGTCACCTTCTTCCTCTGCATCACTCTCATCACTACTCTCTATAATACTGTCACCATCTGGGACTGTATCATTCACAAGTGTAGTATCAGAGTCATCATCAAATTAATTTAGGCAGTCCATGAAAACTTCATCTTCCTCATCGTTGACATTAAAGGTCAGATTGGATTCAGGATTCACTTCTCCCAATATTTCACTTGTATTTATCTCTTGAACCGAGGATGAATCAAAAGAAGTTAGGATCCTTAGTGTGCGCCGGCGCTTGGTCCAGTAACTGCTGGAAGCCATGACAAAGAGTGCCCTACAGGAGCAAAGAAGGATGCAGGTCGAAGGTGGCTCTCAGGTTCTCTGAAAGCTGGTTTGAGTAGGCTCCCTGGGGGGAAATGATCATGTATATATTGAGAATTGTATGAAGGAATTGACATATCTGGGGTCAACTATCAAAAGTAATGGGGAGTGTGGATGAGAAGTGAAGAGGAGTGCATGCAGGGTGGAACTGTCAAAGAGGAATCTGTACTGGGTGCTCAAAAACATAAATACATAATGAGGCAAAGACAACAATTCAGAATTCCAAGTATGAGAGATTTTACTCGAGTAAAAGGAGCAAACTTACACAACATAATCATGCAATGGAACATCCAGTTGAGTAAAAGGAGCAAACTTACACAACAGAATCATGCAATGGAACATCCAGTTTGGCTCACTGAGGTCATGTCAGGAGGGGCGAACTCCATTTGCGACCGCGACGACTCGCTTCGACGGGTGCCTGCTCGCTTCGACGGGTGGCTGTTTTTGGACGTTTCACCCGTGCGCCATGGCGCACGGTATGGCTCCGCGGAGAACGTGCGCTCGTCGAGACTTGTCGCGTTTATTGCGACACGTCGGGACATTTGATCTCGTCGTGCCTTTTGAAGTTCTCGTCGGGGCTATAGATAAGTGCGACCGCGACGTAAGGCACGACGGAAAGAAGCCATCGTCGCCGAAATATTACTCCGTCGCGCCGAAACGGGTGCTCGTCGAGACTCGTCGCGTTTACCGCAACGTAAGGCACGACGGTTTTTGGACGCTTAAGCACAGAGAGAGAGAGAGAGAGAGGGGGGGGGGAGAGAGAGAGAGAGAGGGGGGAGAGAGAGAGAGAGAGGGGGGGGAGAGGGAGAGAGAGGGGGAGAGAGAGAGAGAGAGAGAGAGGGGGGAGAGGGAGAGAGAGGGGGAGAGAGAGATAGAGAGGGGGGAGAGAGAGAGAGGGAGAGATAGAGAGGGGGAGAGAGAGAGAGAGAGAGAGAGAGAGAGAGAGAGAGAGAGAGCGAGAGGGGGGGAGAGAGAGAGAGAGAAAGAGAGAGTGCACGCACGCACGCAGACAGATGTCCACAGATATTAATTTAAAGATATTAATTTGTGACGCTCCTTTGTGGAGAAGCTGCGATTTTACGCACAGAGCGCAAGGCTGTTAACTATCGGAATGTGTTCACGCTCGTCCTTCTGGGGGGTCCCCGAGCGACCCCCCAACGCAATAGATAACACAGAAATCACACTATACAATGCATTTACATTCAGCCGATCTACTAGCTCATATCTGCTGCTTTGCGAAAGCCGCGCATTGCGACGTATTCTGTCTGTCTGTCTGTCTGTCAGCGCACGCAGACGCAGACATGTGCGTGTGACGCAAATTATAGTGAGACTTTTTTTACTTATATAACAGCCTGGCTTTCTAATTTTTATTGACTAACATTGACTTACTGTATTTTTTATTTCTCCCTACAGACTGTTCTTTTATCATATTACTCGCTCAATATTCGCTTATGGGAGAACGTCCCTGGGCGTGATCACAGAAGCATTTATTATACACTCCAGGCAATACTATTGGCTGGACCAAGGTTGCGTGCTGGCGTCATCAGCAGGTACCACCCCCTGCGTGCCCTTCATAAGCACTGAAGAGAGCCAGCCGCGTCATTCAAATTTCCCTTCTCTGAATCACAGAGCAAACTCAACCTATCTCTCAGACGGACATCGCGTAGCTTAACAGCTCGACCCGAGACAAGTGAAACACCTTGGACTCAGAGCGTTACCGATTGTCACTCAGAGACTTGGTGGTAGGCTTTTTAAGCTACCTTCGCTCTAGAGAAGAGCTTGTGTTTAGCCTCAAAAGCTAAACGACAAAAACACCGTGTTAAGCCTCAGAAGCTAACACACAATAAAGTGATAATTCGAGCGACAGAAATAAGCCGAATTAATTACACATTTCCCTTTGAGCCTAAAACGCCAAACCGAAATAAAAAGAAAATAACACCACGTTTGTACCTCAGAAGTCGAACCACCGTGTTACAAAATGGCTAGCCCACAACCCCCTCAGAACGCTGCGGCAAATAAGAGCTTTTCCCCCGCAGCCAGCGGGTCAAAGAAGCCCAGCCAAAGGCAGTGTCCCTGTGGGAACAAAATGTCGGGCTTTGACACCCACACCCGCTGCTTAAAATGCCTGGGTCTGCTACATGCAACCATGGGCCTGCGGCCGGGTTTCTGCGAGCACTGCGATGCGATGGAAATGAAATTTCTGATCCGACGGCTCAGCAAGATAGCAAAGCGAGCTAACGACCCGGTGCTCGGGGAAACCATGGATACAGAGGGAGGCGATATAGACCCCGCTCCCCCTGTACATGACTGGGCAGAGAACGCCGACGAACTCCTACCTCTCGGAGAGGAGGAACCCGAGATGGTGATGATGGCGATGGCCCAACCAGAACCGGAGCCAGGCGATGACGGTTCGAGCCCATCCGACTCCGTACTCTACTCCGAGGATAGCGGTGATGAAGACGATGACTTCATGCCATCCTCCTCACAGTTCGCCCCGATGTCAGCTGTACTGGAAATGCCAGGCGACAGAGGGCACCCAGGAGCAGCGAGTAGCACCAGCGGGATCGATGTATTCGACCTGCTGAAATACGCAGCGGCGGACCTAAACGTCCCTTGGCCCGCGGTGGAGCTCCAAGCAGGACCCACCTCGCTGTACGACGAGGACCTAGGTCCATCTCGCTCCGTGAAGAGGCTGCTGCCTATGTTCCCCAGCTGCCCAGAAGAAGTGCAGCGCTACGGGTGGACACAACCCTTCACAGCGTCCTCTCTAAGCCACCCGTCCATAGACTGCGTGGATATGAAGGAAGAAGGCATACATCATCTCCCCCCGATAGAGAGAGTGATGGCCGCCCACCTCACTGGCTCAAGCAGCTCATCCGAGCTCCCCACACGGAGTGGACGCCAACAGACCCTCATGGCTAAAAAAGCCTACGGCGCAGTGGCTCTGTCTGTGAGGGCCCTCAATGCCTCCTCTTTCCTTCTCCACTATGCCGGTAAGCTCCACGCAGCAGCGGATGGTGCCCCGACCCTGGAGACTATGGCTCGGCTCCGCAGAATCTCCGCGGAGAGCCTGAAATTCACCAAAACAGCGATCCAGTGCTCGGGACGCGCGTTGGCCGCCATTGTGGCACAGGAAAGGATCTGATGGCTGGAACTCGCGCAACTGACCGAGGCGCAGCGGAAAGAGATCCTCGGCGAGAAGGTCTCCCCCACTGGCCTCTTTGGCGAAGCAGTCGCCAAAATGCAGCGCAGATGCGAGGAAAACAAAAAAGAGGGAGAGGCTCTCCAAGTTTGCCTCCCCAGGAAAGCTCCTCCACCACAACCCCGCCGCAATTACGCACAAGCTGCTACCACGAGCGGGTTCAAGATTCCGCTGAAAGCGGCGCCTTACGCAGCCGCCGCTGCGGCTGGACCGACAGGTACCAGACCCCCACAGGATCCTGGTGCCAGAAGGAAGGTCCCTCACGGCCCCCCTCCAGCTAGAGGCGCCCCACAGCGCCCAGCTGACCACAGGGGTGGCAAGAAAAAGCAGAAGCGGGCATAGCAGACGCAGCCCGCGAGGGAGAGTGGAGAGGTTACTACCCCCCACCCCCACTCTCCAAACCTTCATGTTCCACGGGGCGCTCTGCTCGGACGGACCGTAGTGACCACGGGCCTCACGGATCACAGTCCAGCAAAGAGAAGAAAGACTGTTCTTTTGCAAAATGTTTATGTTCCAAATGTAAATGCAAAAATGTGTCACAATGTTTCTATATTAAAACAAATAACCCCGTCGCAGCCAGGCATGTCGCCAAGGGCACGGGTGAAAAAATATGTGAAACAAAACAAAACAATAAACCCCAGAAACATGAGCCCGTCACTACGGACCTCTCAACGAGGCACCGTAATGACGGGACTAGCGCACTTTGTCCCGGTGGGACAAAAGCGATCCTATCCAACGCGCAGGCCCCGAGCGCACCACGGGTGGGCGCTGTTGGACAGGTCAGAGTGGCTCTCATACGGTCAGGCCCAGACAGCCCAGGCCTACCGCTAGAGGGCGCCATTGCACTCCCCTCGAACGAGGAGATACTTTCCCCTCTAACTATGCATCTAGATGCATGGGAAAAGTGCAAACCACACCCCTGGGTGTTACGCACGATCACCAAGGGTTACAGAATACAATTTGCCTCAAAACCACCGGCATTCGAGAGGATAATCTTCTCTCACGCCAGCGGGCAGGCAGCCAAAGTACTTCAGGAAGAAATCGTCTCCCTATTGTCAAAGAAGGCTATAAGGGAAATACCGAGGGATCAAAGCCAGTGCGGGTTTTACTCCCGGTATTTTCTCGTGCCAAAGAAGGGGGGGGGGGCTGCGTCCAATACTCGATTTGAGACCCCTCAACCGCTGTCTCAGAAAGTACAAATTCAAGATGTTAACAAATCCAACCCTACTGGGCATGGTAAAACACCAGGATTGGCTCACATCTATAGATCTAAAAGACGCCTACTTTCACATCCCCATCTCCCCACTGCACAGGAAATTCCTGAGGTTCGGTTTTCGGGGACGAATGTACGAATACAGGGTCCTCCCGTTCGGCCTATCACTAAGTCCTCGGGTGTTTGTGAAATGTACACAGGCGGCGCTGGCCCCGTTGAGACAACGCGGCATTCGCGTGGCAAATTACATCGACGACTGGCTTTTGCTGGCAGAATCGGCATCGTCAGCCCTAATACAAACCACGGAGGTGTTGAAACACCTGGTGTCTTTGGGTTTTACGATAAATCACGAAAAAAGCATACTGACGCCAGCACAGTCCATCAATTTCATAGGAATTTCACTGGACACAGTAGCACTCAGAGCGTGCCTGTCGCTGGACAGAATGAGATCGTTTCTATCTTGTCAAACTCAGTTTCGCGAAGACAGAACAGTTTCTTTCAAAATGTGTCTAAGGATGCTGGGTCTCATGGCGTCAGCCATCTCCCTCATCCCATTAGGAAGGTTACACATGAGGCCATTCCAGCAGTGGGTGGCGGCCTTGGGGATTCCCAGTCACCAGGGACGTCGTCGGGTTGCCGTGACAACCGAGTGCGTCATAGCGTTACGTCACTGGGGGAATCCCAGTTTTCTCTCGGAGGGCGTAACCATAGGGATGATCACGTCCAGGAAAGTCATCACCACAGATGCAAGTCTTTCCGGATGGGGGGCTACACACGAGGGCAGAGCCGTGGGCGGCATTTGGGACCCAGGTCTGAGATGCGCGCACATAAATTACCTCGAACTCATGGCTGTTTATCTCGCTCTGAAACACTTCCTCCCGTTCCTAGGGGGACGGCATGTGTTAGTCCGAACAGACAACACAACGGTAGTGTCTTATATCAACAGGCAGGGAGGTCTCAGATCCCTTCTGTTGCACACATTGGCTCACAGACTGATTATTTGGGGCAGTACTCATCTACTGTCGCTCAGAGCCACACATGTCCCGGGAGTCCGGAACCTAGGTGCGGATCTCATGTCCAGGGGCAATTGTCATTACAGCGAGTGGGTTCTCGACCCCGGAGTGGCAACCCAAATTTGGACACGCTTCGGTCACCCTCAGGTCGACCTGTTTGCGTCAGAGGAGAACACAAAGTGACCACAGTTCTTTGCGATAAGGGGTGCAGCCCCATTAGGCCTAGACGCACTAGCATACACCTGGCCGAAAGTCCTATTGTATGCGTTTCCCCCCCTAACTCTGATTATCCCCGTACTCAGGAGGGTACGGGAACAGAAGCTGTCAGTAATTCTGATAGCCCCGAGGTGGGGACAGTGGGTAGCGGAAATAACTCCTCTCCTATGCGGACAGCCATGGCCCCTCCCACTACGCAGGAACCTGCTCTCACAGGCGGGGGGGGAAATATATCACCAGCATCCAGAGCACCTGGAGCTATGGGCCTGGCTCGTGAAAGGATGAACCTATCTGCGGGGGGTCTCCCCCAGAACGTCATCAACACAATACAGAGTGCTAGAGCTCTATCCACTAGGACTCTTTATAGCTGTAAATGGAGAGTCTTTGAGGAATGGTGTGAAAATTCACACATCATTGCATTCCAAGCCTCAGTCCCAGACATCCTCTCGTTTCTACAAGAAATGTTGGATAGAGGCAGAGCCTTCTCCACTATAAATGTATATTTAGCAGCCATTTCGGCCTGCCATATAGGTTTTGAAGGCACAACATCAGTGGGGTCACACCCACTAATATGTCGCTTTATGAAAGGGGCTCGTCGCCTTCACCCGGTGGTTAAAATCCTGGCCCCGTCCTGGGATTTGGCCCTGGTGTTGGAATCACTTTCACAACCACCATTTGAACCTCTAGGAGGGGTGGATATGAAATTTGTGTCACTGAAAACGGCACTGCTGCTTGCCCTGGCAACGGCAAAACGGGTCAGTGATATGCATGCTTTCTCTGTACACCCAGAGTGTACTAGTTTAGCTGCTGACAACATGTGGGTGGTCTTAAAGCCTAACCCTGCTTTTGTACCTAAAAATCCTCACATGGAGTGCGTCCCTGTAAGATTGGAGGCGTTTCACCCGCCTCCTTTTGCGTCACAGGAACACCAAAGGTTACATTCTCTCTGTCCTGTCAGGGCACTGAGCATATACATGGAACGGTCTAGGCCTTTTAGGAAGGCAGACCAGCTGTTTGTCTCATGGGCTACCCAACGGATTGGTAATCCCATAACTAAACAGCGTCTATCCCACTGGATAGTTGAGGCTATCCAACTGGCTTACTCTAGTAGGGGTCAACGGCCGCCTGAGAGGCTCCGTGCACATTCCACTAGAGGAACGTCTACTTCCTGGGCCCTGTTTAAAGGGCTTTCTATTCAGGATATTTGTGCCGCGGCAAGTTGGGCTTCTCCCTCAACTTTTGCCAGGTTCTATAGGCTAGATGTGACTGCACCGCCTTTGGCACACGCAGTCCTTAGTGTAAACTCCAGATAAGAAGGGGCGATGACCTCCCCCTTGAGGCTGTCAAGGAACTTCGAGATAAGTAGTTTGGGCAATACGGGAGTTTATAAAGTCTCCCATAAGCGAATATTGAGCGAGTAATATGATAAAAGAACTTTAGGTTACGAACGTAACCCCTGTTCTTTGAATATTACGAGCGAGATATTCGCTAAGACGCCCTCCTTGCCTGATTGGCGAGAAGGAAATTGCTTATTTTGAATGACGCGGCTGGCTCTCTTCAGTGCTTATGAAGGGCACGCAGGGGGTGGTACCTGCTGATGACGCCAGCACGCAACCTTGGTCCAGCCAATAGTATTGCCTGGAGTGTATAATAAATGCTTCTGTGATCACGCCCAGGGACGTTCTCCCATAAGCGAATATCTCGCTCGTAATATTCAAAGAACAGGGGTTACGTTCGTAACCTAAAGTTTTCATCTGTTATTCTAATTAATGTTTAAGTTTTCCATTGAACTCTTCAGCACCGAAATAAATTACTCATCCATTCATTAATGCATTCATTCATTCATTCTTTCATTCAATTTACTGCTTTAAGGAAATTATGTCGAAGCAGCTGTAATACAATACATTTTTTGTCCTCAAAGTTTTTCTGTTATTTTATACCTAAAGGGGATTTTATCAAGGCAGTAAGATATTTGAAAACAAAGACATTCATGTCACAGAAATCGAAATTAAAATGTCATTTTTATTTTTGCATAATCACTCAAATCAATAATCGCATACGTTTTCACATTTTGTCATGTATTCCTAACGTCATTACAAGACAAACATCTTGAAAATGACGGCCTACAATTTACAAGTTGGCATTTAGAAGACGCTCTTATAATCCATAGCACTTACATTAAGCAAGAACATGGTGAAACATCACATAAAGCCTTTAGTACAATAAAATGTTACAAAATGTTATAACATCTTTTGAAAATAGCAGATCTACAAGCTTGTGACGCATTGTGAGCTTGTAGATCTGCTATTTTCAAAAGATGTTTTAACCATTCATAAACATGGCGAGCGCAACAGCTGTCACTTCGTTAGAGGAACGGGGGACTTTCATCATAACGTTTAACTATAAAACTTCAAAATTAAGGAAACATGTTTAGCTCAGCATCATTTATATACCTTTAGTTAACTTGGCATATGCTTAATATTGTTATTAGATGATCAGATCATCCGTGAGAGTACAATTTGTAAACTTCGGGTTCATGCATAGAGGACGAAGCACCGCAGCCGCTCGCCCTACCCAAAAGAACAGATCTGCAAGCTATCGACACGGCACGTCGCAGTGCGTTGACAGCTTGTATGTCTGTTTTTTTGGGTAGGCACGATCCGTAACAACATTCTACCAAGACCCGCCCCAGACCCGAAAAGTCGCGCTGTGATTGGCCAGTGGTCACTTTGAGTGACAGTTGGGGCAAACGCAGTCCCCACAACATCATTTACTATTCTGTGCCTATCGGTACATAACTCGGACGGGGCTGAGTAGGCTCAAAGCGAACTTCGCAACGTTCGGCACGGCAACTCGCGCGAGGTGGTGCCTCTCGTGGCTCAAATTCGCTTGAGACTGCGCCTCTCCGTCGCGGCCCGGTCCAAAACTATACTTTATTAGCAAAAAAAAAGTTGTCTGCAGTTGTTGGAAAAAACATGCCTCCGGCGGGAGTTGAACTCAAGCCTGAGGGTCAGCAGCCTAATGCCTAGTGAGGCACGCCACGAATCCTGTTGCAATACCAGGGTTTTGGTCTGTATTAGACCAGTGGTTCTCAAACTTTTTCATGTCAAGGATCCCTAAATAGACGCTTATTACCCCACGGACCCCCATTTGAAAAGATAAGCCAGGGACCCCAATAAGAGAAGGTTTTTATGGCTCTCTAGCAGTGATTCTCAACTATTTTAATTTCAAGGACCCCCAGTTTAACATGCATTAGGCTGCGGACCCCCATTTAATGGCATTTATACCTCTGGGACCCCAATTCATATTGTAAAATCAATGTTAATTTAACTCTGAGAGTGTACAAATGGAACCAAATGGACTCTAACGGGTCCATTTGGTTCCATTTGTACACTCTCAGAGTTACAGAACCATAAGGGTCCATTTGGTTCCTGTCCATCATTTAGCTGGGGACCCCCTGGAACCCCCTCAAGTACCCCTAGGGGTCCCCGGACCCCACTTTGAGAACCAATGTATTAGACTGTAAATGCCCCCACGGTTCCCTCTGGGGGCGGAGTCCTTGTTTTCTCGTTTTTGTATTCAGCCAATCGCAGGACGGCAGGGCGGGGTTTGGTCGAATGTTGTTATGGAACAATATTACGCTACTCAGCCCCGTCCGAGTTATGTACCGATAGGCTCGCAATAGTAAATGATGTTGTGGGGACTGCGTTTGCCCCAACTGTCACTCAAAGTGACCACTGGCCAATCACAGCGCGACTTTTCGGGTCTGGGGCGGGTCTTGGTAGAATGTTGTTACGGATCGTGCCTACCCAAAAAAACAGACATACAAGCTGTCAACGCACTGCGACGTGCCGTGTCGATAGTTTGCAGATCTGTTCTTTTGGGTAGGGCGAGCGGCTGCGGTGCTTCGTCCTCTATGCATGAACCCGAAGTTTACAAATTGTACTCTCACGGATGATCTGATCATCTAATAAAAATATTAAGCATAATGCAAAGTTAACTAAAGGTATATAAATGATGCTGAGCTAAACATGTTTCCATAATTTCGAAGTTTTATAGTTAAACGTTATGATGAAAGTCCCCCGTTCCTCTCACGAAGTGACAGCTGTTGCTCTCGCCATGTTTATGAATGGTTAAAACATCTTTTGAAAATAGCAGATCTACAAGCTCACAACACGTCACAAGCTTGTAGATCTGCTATTTTCAAAAGATTTTATAACATTTTGTAACATTTTATTGTACTAAAGGCTTTATGTGATGTTTCACCATGTTCTTGCTTAATGTAAGTGCTATGGATTATAAGAGCGTCTTCTAAATGCCAACTTGTAAATTTTAGGCCGTCATTTTCAAGATGTTTGTCTTGTAATGACGTTAGGAATACATGACAAAATGTGAAAACGTATGCAATTATTGATTTGAGTGATTATGCAAAAATAAAAATGACATTTTAATTTTGATTTCTGTGACATGAATGTCTTTGTTTTCAAAAATCTTACTGCCTTGATAAAATCCCCTTTAGGTATAAAATAACAGAAAAACTTTGAGGACAAAAAATGTATTGTATTACAGCTGCTTCGATATAAAGAACATAATTTCCTTAAAGCAGTAAATTGAATGAAAGAATGAATGAATGAATGCATTAATGAATGGATGAGTAATTTATTTCGGTGCTGACATTAATTAGAATAACAGATGAAAACAGTCTGTAGGGAGAAATAAAAAACACAGTAAGTCACTGTTAGTCAATAAAAATTAGAAAGCCAGGCTATTATATAAGTAAAAAAGTCTCACTATAATTTGCGTCACACGCACATGTCTGCGTCTGCGTGCGCTGACAGACAGACAGTCAGACAGACAGACAGACAGACAGACAGACAGACAGACAGACAGACAGACAGACAGACAGACAGACAGAATACGTCGATATGCGCGGCTTTCGCAAAGCAGCAGTGTGCTGTCTACCTTATGTGTAATATACTGCCACCTTGAGGCCTTGTATGTATATTGTGTGTGGTATGTACCTTAGCCAAATTAGTAATCCTCTACACCTGGTCAGGCTCACCAGGTGAGTTAATTAGGGGATTAGTCAGTTTCTAAAGCAGTTCAGTGCAAACCAGCACACTGTCAAGAGCACTCTGCATGTTGAGTGAATCCTTTCTATCAGGCCTTGGACAAGATAAGTCTGTAAGTTTGTGTTTGTTATGTATGCTCTTAAAGCTTATGTTTTATGTTTGCTAAAGATCTGTCCTAACATGTTTGTGTATATCAATCTTTGAATGTAACTAGTACAGCTCTACTACAACATGTGCTAATTTTGCAAACTTGTGATGAATAAGAATATGTTTTTGGATTATGACACAAATGTTTGTGCTTTCTATTTTTCTGTATTTTCAGTTTTACAATTTAAGTGACCCTCAGTAAAGAACCCTAAACGATGCCAGTGTCTAAGGAGCTTTTTTGGGACCACTTTGTAAGCTGTCTGCCAAGCCATACAGACTCTATACTATACGTATTGTAAGGGCAGAACAAGCAGATATGAGCTAGTAGATCGGCTGAATGTAAATGCATTGTATAGTGTGATTTCTGTGTTATCTATTGCGTTGGGGGGTCGCTCGGGGACCCCCCAGAAGGACGAGCGTGTACACATTCCGATAGTTAACAGCCTTGCGCTCTGTGCGTAAAATCGCAGCTTCTCCACAAAGGAGCGTCACAAATTAATATCTTTAAATTAATATCTGTGGACATCTGTCTGCGTGCGTGCGTGCACTCTCTCTTTCTCTCTCTCTCTCCCCCTCCCTCTCCCCCTCTCTATCTCTCCCTCTCTCCCCCCCCCTCTATCTCTCTCCCCCCCCCTCTATCTCTCTCCCCCCCTCTCTATCTCTCTCTCCCCCTCTCTCTCTCTCCCCCCCCCTCTCTCTCCTTCTCCCCCCCCCCCCCCCTCTCTCTCTCTCTCTCTCTCTGTGCTTAAGCGTCCAAAAACCGTCGTGCCTTACGTTGCGGTAAACGCAAAGAGTCTCGACGAGCGCCCGTTTCGGCGCGACGGAGTAATATTTCGGCGACGATGGCTTCTTTCCGTCGTGCCTTACGTCGCGGTCGCACTTAGCTATAACCCCGACGAGAACTTCAAAATCACGAGATCAGATGTCCCGACGTGTCGCAATAAACGTGACGAGTCTCGACGAGCGCACGTTCTCCGCGGAGCCATACCAAAAATATACACAAACAGCCACCCGTCGAAGCGAGCAGGCACCCGTCGAAGCGAGTCGTCGCGGTCGCAAATGGAGTTCGCTGTCTCTCGGTCATGTACCACCTCTGGTTAAATAGGCTTGTTTCAGACACACCCCCTCAACACCAAACACACACAGTTTTTCACATAGAGATGTTAATTTAGTCAACAAGCATGATGACAAAACAAAAGAATTTAAATGTTGCATAGGTGCCAGCTTGTCTCATAGAAGCAGGGTGGGGGCACACAGACTGCGGGAAACTTAAAAAGCAGTACAATTATACATTGGTTTGTTCTAAATTCACATTATAGAGTTCTTTCAGATTAACAATATTACATACTTCAAATTTCCTTGACATTCCCCCGTTTTAATCATTTAAAGAACTCTTACAAAACAACACGTATAGCTCACATCGCAGGAACAGGCGAAAAACCTATCTTCATCATTACAGGAAAACTCCTGTCCAGCCCACCTAATTAGGCACGGCCACCTTTCGGCCAACGATATGTAGAAGTTCAAAAATGCATAGTGAAAAAGTCCATCCATGTACAGAAAAATACAGTTACAAAATACAGTTACAAAATACAGCTACAAAACACATGTACAGATCATAAAAGAAATAAAGCTCTGAAAAAAGGTCCTTCTTCATGGCCTCAAAATACCATAGTCCATTATTCCTTGTTCCACCAAAGTGATAGCAGTGTCATTCTCCTGCCGTTAATGGAATGGGCATTCACAAAAAGAGCGATGC
Organism: Gymnoscopelus microlampas; assembly: GCF_963454915.1. Lineage (NCBI taxonomy): Eukaryota > Metazoa > Chordata > Actinopteri > Myctophiformes > Myctophidae > Gymnoscopelus > Gymnoscopelus microlampas. The sequence continues at coordinate 855,455 of NW_028155725.1, read as the reverse complement.
TGTCAACTGTAGCATAACTAATCATTGACAACGTCAGGATCCGGACGGCAAATGTCCTGCGGTGTTCTCTCAGTATCCTGCGTAGCTCCTCGTTTTTCCATCCTCCCGTGGCGTTTGCCCCGTCCTGCAATCTGAAGCGTGGTTCCAGGTCGTTCCTAGTCCAGAAACCGGCCTCCTCAGCGTTTTGGATCCAGAGTTCAGTGCTCTTTCCTCATCCACTCAGCCAGTCCATCCCCCGTTGGGAACAACAGGGCTGAAGACTCCACAGGACCCTTAGCAACACCATCATACGCCATTCTTGAAAAAGAAACACAAAACTTGTATAAATAATCTCATCTTTACAAGGGTTCGCAAAATAAAAAAAATCAATAAAATCACATACAGAGCCGGCATACTTTCAACATTTAGCCAACATCTATTATATACAGGGATATATATAGGATTAGATGAAAACTTTTCAAATAGCGTAGATATACACATAATGTACCCGTATATATATCATATGAAAACAACATCAATGTGTTATAGCAAACCACGATACTTAATACCACACAAGCCGTAGAGATATTTTAGCACGTTGTCATCATCCCTTATCCCTCCTCTCTCAGAATAGTTCCACTGCAGTTCATAAGTGGACCTGAGAATAACTCACAATAACATTAGTTAACATACCCTAACTAAACCACATGTATGGCATTTAGATATGTATGGCATTTAGAGGCACACCACTAATAGTAAACTAATCTTACTTTTATGTTTAGAAATCCATTCTCAAACCAATACTAGTTACCAATTACCATAACATTCATTAAATTAATATTGTTATTTAGCAATGTGGTCCTTCAGTCCTGTGTCTGTGTCACTAAGAGAGAAGAAATCATTTACTACAAAAACATCATAAAAAGAAAGGAATTAAAACATGACATGAATTAGCATCATTCAATACAAATCTAAGCACACCCAGAAACCATGTCATATGTTCACACAGCCCTTATGCTCAGCAAAAGCACTAGGATACTGAAACAAAACAAACAATTTAAACAATCAAAATACATACATTACCCTCCGTGTTTCGGACTTTTGGAAATCCCAGTGTTCCCTGCTAACAGAAAATTTTAAAGTAATACATCCGACGACGCACGTCTCAATAGGTCAGTTATCGATTAGTTTATTAGTCGTGCCATTAGTCACAAAATACACATGGGATAAAACACACTCATTATACAACAACATGAAATCACATCAAAACATTATGTTAGCCTCCCATATAATGACACCAATCCTAAAAGAAATTGGGAAGGAAAATTAGAAAACAAATCGTCACATTATCGAGAGTAACTTTCCCACATGCCCAAAACCCATACTGGTATTTTCTGATTTCTGCTTGCCATGGCGTCCCAATGGAGCAGAAATCCTAAACCCAATCACTAATCCCTAAAAATAATGCCACT